>NC_050099.1:28856941-29159971 GCF_902167145.1 Zea mays | reverse complement strand
ATGAAGATAAAAATGTCTATTGAATGCTTGTATGAATGCAAAATTCACACACAAACTCTGCATCCACTTAGGAACGACTTTGGAGTCCCTTCACCTTTACTAGGTGGTATTTTAGCTCTACATCCCCTTAGAAACGACTTTGAAGCTTAGCTCTGCATCTCCTTAGGAACAATTTTAGAGCTTCTTCACCTTTACTAGGTGGTATCTTAGCTCTGCATCCCCGTAGGAACGACTTTGGAGATTCTTCACATTTACTAGGTGGTATCTTAGCTTTGCATTCCCGTAGAAACGACTTTTGAGCTTCTTCATATTTTACACGTGATGGTGTAATCCCAGTTTTTTTTACATTTTACATGTGGGGGAAATTTGCCCTTGTATTGAATAGGGCTGTGAAAAGAAAATGAAAATTACAGCCTTTGGCCCCATTAAAAACCTTTCTCCCCTCTTGAATGGAAAAAATGGTACCATAGGAAAAACATTACATGGTTGTTATACATAGTATCTCCGAAGCTCATTTGCATTCCAATACCTTGGAATATCATTTCCTTCCATGTCTCTTTGAAAGGGAAATGGGTTTAATCATTTCCCATAATCGATTTTGGTGTTTGACGTGCATCACAAACCACGTGGACTAACTAGTTTGCCTAGTCATCATTTATCTCAGGTACATAAAGTTCAACACAAACCAAGAAAGAAGTTAAGTTGGGGAATCAACAAAGTTTAGAGCAAAGACTAGAAATGGTGCTGCCAGTGGCGCACCGGACACTATCTGATGCCCAGGCCGAGCACCTCCCAAACTGGCCACTCTCGGGGTTTTCCAAGGGACGCTCCATTATAATTCACCGGACTATCTGGTGTACACCAGACATGTCCGATGAGCCAATGGGGCAACGGTCACTTGCGCTCAACGGTTGACTGCGTGAACTGTAAAAGCGCACAGTGCAAAAGTCAGAAGTGAGAGCAGCAAAGTCAGAATGCACCGGACATGTCCGGTGTGCCACCGGACTATCCGGTGCAGCTAGAAGACAAAGGACTTCAACGGTCAACCGCTCCAAACCCCAACGGTGTGCTGACATGGCACACACCATACAGTGAACAGTACTCTGTCTGGTGCACCACTGGACTGTCCGATACGCCATCGACAACAACGACTAGAATAGTGGTTGGGGCTATAAATACCCCCAACCACCTTCATTCAAGCCATCCAAGTTTTCTGAACTTCACATTCAATACAAGAGCAAAAGACTACACTCCAAGACACATTCAATCGATCAAATCCTCTCCAAACCTCCAAATCAACTCAATTGCTTAGTGACTTGAGAGAGAGTGTTTTGTGTTCTTTTGTTGCTCTTGTTGCTTGAATTGCTTTCTCCTCATTCTTATTCTCTAAGTGCTTTGTAAAGCTAGCAAGAGACACCTAATGTGTGGTGATCCTTGTGGGGTCTTAGTGACCCAAGTGATTAAGGAGAAGCCTCGACCGGTCTGTGTGACCGATTGAGAGAGGGAAAGGGTTGAAATAGACCCGGCCTTTGTGGCCTCCTCAACGGGGACTAGGTTCTTTGGAACCGAACCTCGATAAAAAAATCACCGTGTCCACGTGTGTTGACTTTCACTTGATTTGTTTCCCCTACTTCCTCTCTCTAAAAGTTCCCTTGCTCATATCAATTTGAGTTTGCTCCCAAAGTTATCCGCATTGATTGAGCAACTCTTAGCAAGGAGAACTATCTTCCGCACTCCGAAGTATTCCTAACGCTAACCCCAGGTATAGTGCGTGTTTAAAGTTTGTAAATTTCAGGTTTCGCCTATTCACCCTGAAAGGGAAATAGGGTTAACCTTTTCCTATAAATAATTTTGGTGGTTGATAGTCAACACAAACACATGGACTAACTAGTTTGTCTAGAATACATGTATTACAGGTGCATAAGGTTCAACACAAACCAATAAAAGAATCAAGTTAGGGACCCAATTGAAAAGGAGCAAAAGGAATCGAGTGTGCTGAAAAATGGCCCACTAGACAGTGTCCGATGCACCAGGGCCGTACACACCGAAGCAGCCACTCTCGGGAATTCAATGACGCCCTCCGCTATAATTCACCGGACTGTCCGATCAGCCAGCGGGCAACGACTATCCAACGCCAACGGTTGACTGCAAAAGTACATGCCACGGTGAACAGTGCGCGGCAGAAGTCAGAGCAGAAAGTCAGAGGGGCACCGGACTGTTCGGTGTGGCACCGAACTGTCCGGTGCCGCAAGAGAACAAAGCTCCAACGGTCGACTTAGCTCCGAACCCTAACGATTGGGTGACATGGTGGCGCACCGGACAGCGCACAGTACCTGTCTGGTGGCGCACCGGACTGCCTGGTGCGCCCATCGCCAGCAGCCTCCCCAACAACTACCAAAGTGGTTGGGGGCTATAAATACCCCCCAACCACCACAACATTTGGCATTCAAGTTTTCTGAAGATCACATTCAATACAAAAGCTCTAGCATTCACTCCAAGACACAATACAAAAGATCAAATACCCTCCAAGTCCCAAATTCATTCCAAACACTTAGTGGCTTGTGAGAGAGAGATTTTTGTGTTCATTTGAGTTCTTGTCGCTTGGATTGCCTTTCTTATTTTTCTATTCTTATTCTTAAGTGCTTTGTAAGCGAGGCAAGAGACACCAAGTGTGTGGTGGTCCTTGCGGGGTCTTAGTGACCCGTGAGATTAAGGAAGAAGGCTCACTCGGTCTAAGTGACCGTTTGAGAGAGGGAAAGGGTTGAAATAGACCCGGTCTTTGTGACCTCCTCAACGGGGACTAGGTTCTTTGGAACCGAACCTCGATTAAACAAATCACCATGTTCACTCGTCTTGATCCTTGGTTGATTTGTTTTCCCTCTCTTTTGGACTTGAATTTAACTCTAACGCTAACCCCCGGCTTGTAGTGTGTGTTTAAAGTTATAAATATCAGATTTTGCCTATTCACCCCCTCTAGGCGACTTTCACACCCCCATCTAGGCGACTTTCAATTGGTATCAGAGCCAGTGCTTAATTAAGAGTCTAACAAACTCGAAGTGATGTCTGGAGATCACACCAAGAGGGAGATAGTCACCGACGATAAGGCTGAAGGCTCGGGAAGGACTCCATCAAGGGAGTCCGGCGACAAATACAAGGAGGAATCTGCTTGCTCCATCAAGTCACATAGGAAGGGTGACAAGAAGAAAAAGAAAATGAAGAAGGTGGTCTACTACAAGACCGACTCTTCATCACCTTCCACATCCGGCGCCGAGTCTACAACTTCGAAGCGCCACGAGCGTAAGAAGTATAGTAAGATGCCTCTTCACTATCCTCGCATTCCTAAACGTGCTCCTCTACTTTCGGTACCCCTAGGCAAACCACCATATTTTGATGGTAAAGATTATTGTATGTGGAGTGATAAAATGAGACATCATCTAACCTCACTCCACGAAAGCATTTAGGATATTGTTGAGTTTGTAGCACAGGCACCACAGGTGGGCGACGACGTCGACGAGGACTATGACTCGGATGAGGCTAGCCAAATTAGCCATTTTAATTCCCAAGCAACTTCTATACTACTCGCTTCCTTGTGTTGAGAGGAGTATAATAAGGTGGAAGTGTTGAAAATGCCAAAGAAATTTGGGACGTCCTCAAAATGACGCACGAAGGGGACGAGGTGACCAAGATCACCAAACGCGAAACGATCGAGGGAGAACTAGGTCGATTCATCCTCAACAAAGGAGAGGAGCCGCAAGCGATGTACAACCGACTCAAAACAATGGTGAATCAAGTGCGCAACCTCGGGAGCACCAAATGGGATGACCATGAAATGGTCAAGGTTATTCTAAGATCTCTTGTTTTTTGTAATCCTACTCAAGTGCAACTAATCCGTGGAGATCGTAGATATAAACATATGTCTTCTGAGGAAGTAATTGGCAAGTTTGTGAGCTTTGAACTTATGATCAAAGGCTCCAAACATATTGTCAACTTGGAGCAAGGCGCCACCTCCACACCCGAGGTGCAACCTGTTGCATTCAAAGCAACAGAAGAGAAGAAGGAAGAGTCTACACCAAGTAGACTCCCAATCGACGCCTCCAAGCTCGACAACGAGGAGATAGCTCTTATCATCAAGAGCTTTTGACAAATCCTCAAGCAAAGGAAGGGGAAGGACTACAAACCCCATTCCAAGAGGGTGTGCTATAGGTGTGGTAAGTCCGGTCACTTTATTGCTAAATGTCCATATACATGTGACAGTGACAGGAACGATGACAAGAAGGGGAAGAAAAAGATGGAGAAGAAAAGGTACTACAAGAAGAAGGGTGGGGAGCCGCACATGGGGCGGGAATGGGACTCCAATGAGAGCTCCACCGACTCCTCCTCCGACGAAGACGCCGCCAACGTCGCCGTCAACAAGGGACTCCTCTTCCCCAACGTCGGCCACAAATGCCTAATGGCTAAGGATGGCAAAAAGAAGAAGGTACATACTAGAGATACCCCCAAATACACTACTTCCGATGATGAGGGTAGCTCTAGTGATGATAATGATGATTTAACTTCTTTTTTTGATAACCTAACTAAGGATCAAAAGAAAAAGATAAATGAATTGATAGAATCCATTAACGAGAAGGATGATCTCTTGGAATGTCAAGATGACTTGCTTGTTAAGGAAAATAAGAAATTTGTTAAATTGAAAAATGCTTATGCTCTAGATGTAGAAAAATGTGAAAATTTATCTAAAGAGCTTAATATGTGCAATGATTCAATTTCTTGTCTTAAAATTGAGAATGATAATTTGACTGCTAAGATTGAAGAATTGAATGGTTGCAAACCCTCTAAATCTACTGTTGAGCATGTCACTATTTGTACTAGATGTAGATATGTTAACATTGAAGCTATTGATGATCACCTTATCATAATTAAAGAAAAAATGATCACATAGCTAAATTAAATACTAAAATTGCCGAGCATGAGCTAGAAAATGAAAAATTTAAATAAGTTCGACATGAGTAAGTATTGTCTTGTAATTGTGGATGATTATTCTTGCTTCACTTGGGTATTCTTTTTGCAGGAAAAATCTCAAACCCAAGAGACCCTAAAGAGATTCTTGAGATAGGATCAAAATGAGTTCGGATTGAGAATCAAAAAGATTAGAAGCGACAATGGAACAGAGTTCAAGAATTCACAAATCGAAGGATTTCTTGAGGAGGGCATCAAGCATGAGTTCTCTTCTCCCTACACACCTCAACAAAATGGTGTAGTGGAGAGGAAGAATAGAACTCTTTTAGATATGGCAAGAACCATGCTTGATGAGTACAAGACTCAGGATCAGTTTTGGGTGGAGGCGATTAACACTGCTTGCTACTCCATCAACCGAGTCTACCTTCACAGAATCCTCAAGAAAACATCGTATGAACTCCTAACCGGTAAAAATCCCAATGTATCTTATTTTAGAGTTTTTGGGAGCAAATGCTTTAATCTTATTAAGAGAGGTAGAAAATCTAAATTTGCTCCTAAAGCAGTAGAAGGTTTTTTACTTGGTTATGACTCAAACACAAGGGCATATAGAGTCATAAACAAGCCCACTAAGTTAGTTGAAGTTTCTTGTGACGTTGTGTTTGATGAGACTAATGGCTCCCAAGTGGAGCAAGTTGATCTTGATGAACTAGATGATGAAGAGGCTCCATGCGTCGCGCTAAGGAACATGTCCATTGGGGATGTGTGTCCAAAGGAATCCAAAGAGCCTCTACAAACACAAGATCAACCATCATCTTCCATACAAGCATCTCCACCAACTCAAGATGAGGATGAGGCTCAAGAAAAAGAGGATGAAGATCAAGACAATGAGCCACCTCAAGAGGAGGACATTAATCAAGGGGGAGATGAAGATAATGATGACAAGGAAGATGATCAAGAGATTCAGGATCAAAGACTGTCACAACCAAGAGTCCACCAAGCAATTCAAAGAAATCACCCCGTCAACTCCATACTCGGTGACATTCACAAGGGGAAACCACTAGATCTCGAATTGCTCATTTTTGTGAACATTACTCTTTTGTGTCTTCTATTGAGCCATACAGGATAGAGGATGCACTAAGAGATCCGGATTGAGTGATGTCAATGCAAGAGGAGCTCATCAATTTCACAAGGAATGAGGTATGGCATTTAGTTCCACGTCCTAACAAAAATGTTTTAGGTACCAAGTGGGTATTCTACAACAAACATGATGAGCATGGTGTGGTGATTAGGAACAAAGCCTGACTTGTTGCCAAAGGTTACTCACAGGTCGAAGGTTTGGATTTTGATGAAACATATGCACCCGTAGCTAGGCTTGATTTAATTCGAATATTACTTGCCTATGCTACTTACCATAGATTTAAGCTATATCAAATGGATATGAAGAGTGCCTTCCTCAATGACCCTATCAAAGAAGAGGTATATGTTGAGCAACCTCCCGACTTTGAAGATAATGAGTATCCTAACCATGTTTATAAGCTCTCAAAGGCGCTTTATGTGCTCAACAAGCCCCAAGAGCATGGTATGAATGTCTGAGAGACTTTCTTATCACTAATGGCTTCAAAGTTGGAAAAGCTGACCCTACTCTCTTCACTTAAACAATTACAAAAGACTTGTTTATATGCCAAATTTATGTTGATGATATTATATTTGGGGTCTACTAACAAGTCATCTTGTGAAGAGTTTAGTAGGATCATGATACAAAAATTCGAGATGTCTATGATGGGGGAGCTGAAGTACTTCCTTGGATTTTAAATCAAGCAACTCCAAGAGGGCACCTTCATTAGCCAAACTAAGTACATTCAAGACATACTTAAGAAGTTTGGAATGAAGAATGCCAAACCCATCAAGACTCTCATGGGAACTAATGGGCATCTCGACCTCGACACGAGTTGTAAAGCCGTAGATCAAAAGGTATACCGGTCGATGATAGGTTCTTTACTCTATTTATGTGCTTCACGACCGGATATTATGCTTTTAGTATGCATGTGTGCAAGGTTCCATGCAAATCCTAAGGAAGTTCACCTTAGGGCCGTGAAAAGAGTCATGCAATATTTAGTTTACACTTCTAAGTTTGGGCTTTGGTACCCTAAGGGATCTACCTTTGATTTAATTGGGTATTCCGATGTCGATTATGCTGGATTTAAATTTGACAGAAAAAGCACATCAGGGACTTGTCAGTTTCTAGGAAGATCTCTGGTGTCTTGGGCTTCAAAGAAACAAAACTCAGTAGCTCTATCCACTGCCGAAGCCAAGTATATTGTTGTAGGACATTGTTGTGCACAATTACTTTGAATTAGGCAAACCCTTAGGGACTATGGCTACAAGTTGAGTAAAGTCCCTCTCCTATGTGATAATGAGAGTGCAATCCGCATGGCGAACAATCCCGTTGAACACAGCCGCACTAAGCACATAGCCATCCGGTATAACTTTTTGAGAGATCACCAACAAAAGGGGGATATCGAAATTGCTTATGTTAGCACCCACAACCAATTAGCCGACATCTTTACCAAACCACTAGATGAAAAGACTTTTAGCAAACTTAGGAATGAGCTAAATATTCTTGATTCTCGAAACTTTGATTGAAACATTGCAACACATAGCTCATTTATATACCTTTGATCATATCTCTTTCACTTAGTACAAATGCATATTTCTTATTCCTCTTGTGCCAAGGCTAAGACTAATGTGTTTTCAAGTATATTTCTATGATTAGTCTTCAATTGAAAGGGAAATGGAGTATTAGGCGAAGGCAAGGCTTCCACTCAACTCTGTCGGTATCATTTATCCTTTGCCTTACTCATAAACCTCCATTTGGTATAAACTTTCACTCATATCCATTATTTTCCAACGCGGGAGAAAATAGGCGTGACGCCCTGAATTTGGGGGTAGAATTTTTTTCTTCTTTAATACTCACCAAATTTAGGCATTACTCTCTTTTCTCTTATTGTTTCGCTCCTTCTTCCCATTTTCAAAGCGGTATAACGACTGGTGTCCGTCTCGCGTGTAAACAAAAACCTAAGTTGACATGGGTGCTGCATCATGCCGAAGCATTTTTCTTTTGTCTGATGATTGTGTTTAAGCCACGCGTCTATCCTGCCTCGTTTCAGGTTTTTGATTCGCAGTTGGATTCCGATCAGTGGTCGGGTGTGCTGTGAGTTTTCGACCCGCGACGCGACCTAGCCCAACCTGACCTGGCCTGGCCAGGCGCGCCCCTAGCGCCCATCACCCCATGCGCCCCCTCTCCCTTTCTCTCATTTGATTTTTCCCGCACAACAACTCCCTCTCCCTCTCTTCCACCTCTCCCACCTCGTGCCCTAGGTGTGATCCGGTGACGGTTATTGCCGGATTTTGGATCCCAAGGTGAGCTTCCCCCTCCCCTCCCTCTCTCTCTCCCTCCCCCTCCCATTTCTCCTCCCCCGCGCGGCGCCCCCTGGCCTCCCCTCGGCGCGCCCCCGCGCGACCCCTGCCTGCCCTAGCGCAGTCCCGCCCAGCCCCTCGTGCGGCGCTCTTGCCCGCCCCGGCGCGGCCCCGTCCCGCCCCTGCGCGGCTCGTGCGTCCCCGACGCACGCAGCGCGTTCCCGCGCGTGCAGCCCCAACGCGCGTGGTGATTAAATTTTGGTTTTAATTAATTTTAAATTTAGTTTAATTAACGTGATGCGTTGCGCATTTCGTTGCGCGACGATTTAGTTAAAATCTGGATTTATTAATGTGATGTCACGTGCTTCGTCGCGTGACGATTCAATTTAAGTTTAGGTTATTTAATGTGTGACGTCGCGTGTTCAGTCGCGCGACGTTTTGTTTCAAATTCAGTTTAAGTGATGTACGCTGTCGTGCGCTTCGGCGCACGTCGTTTGACGTTATTTTCATAATTAATTCAAGTGTCTCGTTGCACGCTTCATTGCGCGACGATTCATTTTATTTCAGTTCAGTCTAAGTGTTGTGTCGTACGCTTCGCTGCGCGACGACTCATTTTATTCTCAGTTTAGTTCGTGTGTGCCGTCGTGCGCTTCGCCACGCGACAATCCTTTTTAAATTTACCTTGAAATGTTCATAATAATTAAACATGTAGCATAACTTTGTTCTATGTATACCATGATTGTCAAATTAATACAATTATGTTTAGACAAGTAATTTAATCTATAATCGCTTAACGTGATCGCTCTTCGACCGTAGCCTCGACCGTTGCTTTCTCTTTCTCGCTTAGTCGTAGGTGCAAGCCCTACGCTGAGCGTTTGCTTATTTACTGTATTTTACTGTCTGGTGTATTGTTCCTTTTATATTGAATTTGTGGAATGTATGTTTGAACTCGTATAGATAACGATCAGTTGGCGGAGTCCGAAGGAGTTGCAGGTGAAGACCCTGAGCAGCAGCTGGTTGGTGAAGGCAAGTGTCCTTTGACCCATCTATGTCCTACTCTTTTTATATTTCACTCCCCGCATTTACACAATTTATACCTAAGGATTGACTAGCTTTTGCTTATCTTTTCCTTGTTTACCTATTTGGGTTGGATTATTTTGGTTTAGCTTTATGCTAGTGCTTCACATTAATCAATTAACATGATGACATTATTTATGATATGTTGTTTTCCCTTTTGATTATGATGATATACTTGTGGCATTTAAGGGGACTCGAGTGGTTTCTCGAGTGCCTCTCCGTAAGGATTGGTTCGTTGGATGACCGTCCGGGAAAACAGTGCAACCATGAGGGTGGTATGGGACGCCCTTAGCTGAATAATTAGAGGAACTAGGGTGTAGTTCGCTTCACCGTCGTGCCGTCAATGGGGCTCGGTGTATGTGGCTCGCTCTGCCGATGGTGGATTGCCCCTTGGGGAGGAGTGTGGTACATTTAGGAAACCTAATGGGCGGCTACAACCTCAGGGAATCTTTGTAAAGGCTATGTAGTGAAACCCTACCTGTTCACCTTGGTAGTGTTTAAGGGTTTGATCAGCCCGAGGAAAAAGGGAATCACGGCTTGTGGGTAAAGTGTGCAACCTCTGCAGAGTGTTATGAAACTGATATATCAGCCGTGGTCGCGGTTATGAGCGGCCAAGGGAGCTCCATTGATTAGAGATACTTTGATCAGACATTGTTGGTTTATAGGTGATGACGAGGATGATGGTTTTGATTATGCTTATGGTAATGTTTCTGGTTTTCTTTCCGTTTGGAAAGGGTACTTTTGGGTTAACAACTTGGGTTAATGCTAAAACCTGACTCTCTCCTAGTAATAATAACCTGACCAACTAAAAGCAACTGCTTGACTTAACCCCACATAAAGCTAGTCCACTACAGCCAAACATGACAATTGCTGAGTATGTTGATGTGTACTCACCCTGTCTTTACACACCAAACCCCCATAGGTTGTCCATGTTGCAACCACTGCTCAGGAGAAGATGAAGTCGTGGAGGAAGACTTCTAGGAGTTCCAAGAGTACGATGAGTTCTAGGCGTGGGTTAGCGGCAAACCCCCAGTCGGCTGCCTATGAAGACCGCGTGTATCTACGTTTCTTTTCCGCACTTTGATAACTATTAATGACTATGTGGATGTCTCAGACATCATGATGTAACCGACTATTATTATCCTTTATGTTATTATTTGAGCACTATGTGATGATGTCCGGTTATGTAACTGTTGTGTACGTGAATTACTGATCCTGGCACGTACATGCTTCGCATTCGGTTTGCCTTCTAAAACCGGGTGTGACATAATTGGTATGAAAGTCTTGCTGACTGTAGGACCGCTAACCTAGAGTAGAATGGTCGTTCTAAGGACTACAAACCTCTATTATCACCTAGACTTTGGTATCCCTTCAAAAGTTGGTCATATCGACCAAATCTATGTTCTATTATATACATTATACCTTGCTAAACATTTTGTTTTATTCTAATTCTTGATTTTTTATGGTCTACTTGCTGGTCATATTAGCTCTGTTCTCACTCTTATGCTTATGGTGTCTTTTGTAGATGGCTCGTCCTAGACACATCGCATGGAAGTTAGTCATTCCTTTCTTGCCTTCTCGTCTCGCAGAGCGTCCGCTTCGTCATCTGGTGACTGGTCAGTCTAGCCATTTGGAGAGGCTGCACCACCGCCTGCACGAGGAGCAGGAACGTCGGCGACAGGAGTTGGAGCAGCAGGGCTCTTCTTCCTCGCCTCAGCAGGATGTAGAGTCTGTGAGGAGCTGCTCTCTTGTGCCCCCCGCTGGAGGCACCCCCTGCACCACCACTAGGCGTCTCGGCCGCTGGAGTAGCTGTTGGAGGAGACCCCAACGACGGAGGTGACGACAGTAGCTCGAACCACATCACTGACCTTTCAGAGGAGCAGGAGCCGGAGGGATGGGTTGCTCGACCCATCACCCGTGACGCCGCTCGTGGGTGTCACTTCCACGATGCGCTCGACACCTTGCTATGCCAGGCACTTGACTGGCGTACCTAGTCTATCGAGTATCGCTGTGTTGTCTTCCAGCACAGTCGTGGGGTTTAGCTGGACTGCTGGGAGATGACTTGTTTGGTGCGCCGTCCAGAGAACAGTCTCTGGGGTGCGGAGGTCTGCTCGGAGCATTACTCTATCTCTAAGCGGGACTCAACTGAGGCGGCCATGCAAGATGTCGCACGGTGTGCGCTTTCGCACTACTGCTCAGTGCTCGATGGGGTGGCCGATGGTCTCAACCTGAGGTATTACCCCCGCTGTCCATCTAGCAGCATAGAAGGCATGGTTGTCTCACCTATTGGTGCGGACATTCCTAGGTTGAGCAGCACAGTCAACCTAGCTGCCGTGCTAAACACGGAGCTGGACCATGCTTTAGATGAGCTGAGTAGGGCTCGTGCTGAGATCGCCCAGCTGAGGGTTGAGCGTGCGGAGCACCGTCACCTAGAGGATGGCTCCCCCGCTCCCGTCAGGACTCAGCACCCGTACCGCTCACCTCAGCGTGGACACCATGCCTATGGTAACCCCAACTGCATGACCAGGATAAATTTAGAACCATAGATCGTCAGCGTCAGATCTTGTAATTAATGTTTAAAAATAGAAGTCTTAGTTTTAGCCTTATTCTTACTCTCAGTTAGTTTTAGTTAGACAGGGTAGTTTGCTTATCCTGTGTTTTTATGTTTGTCATGATGAACTATGATGGATTTGGATCTTTGTAATGACTGTCGCCAAAGTGTGGGTACCCCCTGCACTTTAGTTTACTTGTTAATGTTAACAAAATTAGTTATCTAGTTGGGAAGCCCTTTTATTCTACATACCTCTTTATCTGAGAAGCTCTGCTTGCCTGTGTTGGGAGTCAGTGAAGATGCTCATTTGTTCAATATTGTGGAAGAATTATGTACTCGTTTCTTATGCTGCAAGTTTTGCAAGATCAGTTTTGATGTGTGATTGCATTCTGCAGATGTCAGACAACAGGCGCAGAGGTGGAAGGCGTGCTCAGCAGGAGCAGCCAACACCACAAGATGAGGCACCCCAGCAACATTTGCCACCACCGCCCCGATGACGATAGTGCAGATGTTCTTGATGCAGACTCAGGCAGTCCAAGCTATTGGTCAGACTCTGGCCGCTATGCAGCAGCAGCATCAGCCTCCACCTCAGCCTCAGATGCCTCAGATGCCCAGAGACAAGCGTGCTGAATTCAAGAGAGGTCATCCCCCAGTGTTCGCTCGCTCTACTAACCACATGGATGCTGAAGATTGGCTGCGTACCGTGGAGCGGGAGTTGCACACCGCTCAGTGTGATGATAGAGAGAAAGTGTTATATGGTCCCTGCCTGTTGAGGGGAGCAGCTCAGTCTTGGTGGGAGTCGTACCTCGCCACCCACGCCAATCCCGACACCATCACCTGGGAGGAATCCAGAGATAATTTTCGTCAGTATCATGTTCCAGCAGGTCTGATGACAGTCAAGAAAGAGGAATTTCTGGCACTCAAGCAAGGGCCCATTTCTATCAGTGAGTACCGAGACAGGTTTCTACAGCTATCCCGCTATGCTCCTCAAGACGTCAACACAGATGCCAAGAGGCACTATCATTTCTTGAGAGGCTTAGTTGATCCCCTGCACTATCAGCTGATGAACCATACCTTCCCCACCTTTCAGCACCTGATCGACAGAGCAATCATGACAGAGAAGAAGCGCAAGTAGATGGAGGATCGCAAGCGCAAGATTGGTGGGCCTTAGCCTGGAAGTAGCAATCACCCTCGTTTCTCAGGCAACCCACCTCAGCAGTTCAAGCAGAATCAGCGCCTGCCTCAGCAGCAGTTTTAGAGGCAGTACCCCCAGCATCAACAACAGAATCGTCAGAACAATCAGCCAGGAGGAAGTCAGTTCTAGAGGCAAAATCAGCAGGCACCTCGCCTCCCGCCCCAGCAACCAACCAGAGCAGTCAAGCAGCCCCAGTGCAAGGCGGAGGCAGAGCATGTTTCCATTGTGGAGAGCAAGGCCATTAGGTGATGCATTGTCCAAAGAAGACAGCTCAGCAGCAGCCAGGCCCTAGTGCCCCAGTGAAGCAGAATGTGTCTCAGCCAGGAGCAGGCAACCGCGTCCAGACACGCTAAAACCATGGGAGACTTAACCATTTGGAGGCTGAAGCAGTTCAGGAAACACCAGGCATGATAGTAGGTATGTTCCCAGTCGATTCTCATATTGCCGAAGTGTTATTTGATACTGGAGCAACACAATAATTTATTACTGCATCATGGGTAGAAGCGCATAATCTTCCAATAACTACCATGTCCACACCCATCCAAATTGATTCAACCGGTGGTAAAGTTCGAGTCGATATTGGTTGCTTGAATGTAAGTGTGGAAATAAGGGGGGATAGATTTTCCTGCTAATCTCATAGTAATGGGTACTCAGGGAATAGATGTCAACCTAGGGATGAATTGGCTAGATAAGTACTAAGCAATTATCAGCTGTGATAAGAGGACAATTAAGTTGGTGTCCCCACTAGGAGAAGAAGTGGCGGCTGAGTTAGTCTCACCTGAGCCAAGGAAAGGATGTTGTCATCAGATGGCTATTGATAGCAAGGAGGCAGATTCACTCGAGACTATCAAGGGTGTGTCAGAGTTTCCGGATGTATTTCCGAAAGATTTACCAGGTATGTCACCTGAGCGGAAAGTTGATTTTGCCATATAGCTTCTTCCTGGCACTGCCCCCATTTCTAAAAGAGCCTACAGGGTATCTGGACCCGAGTTAGTTGAACTGAAGAAGCAAATAGATGAGCTATCAGAGAAAGGTTACATCAGACCAAGAACCTCACCTTGGGACGCCCCTATCCTATTCGTGGAGAAGAAAGATGGCACCAGGAGGATGTGCATCGATTATCGAGCTCTAAATGTGGTCACAATCAAGAACAAGTACCCCTTGCCCAGAATAGAAGATCTATTCGACTAGCTGAGAGGAGCCAGCGTGTTCTCAAAAATAGATCTGATGTCGGGTTATCACAAGCTCAGGATTCAACCTTCAGGCATCCCGAAGACGACATTTATTACCAAGTATGGGCTATATGAGTTCACCCTTATGTCTTTTGGCCTAACAAATGTACCAACCTTCTTCATGAATCTGATGAACAATGTATTCATGGATTATCTCGACAAGTTTGTGGTGGTGTTTATTGATGACATTCTCATATATTCTCAAAGTCAAGAGGAGCACGTGGATCATTTGAAGATGGTATTGCAGAGATTGCGAGAGCACCAGCTGTATGCAAAGTTGAGCAAGTGTGAGTTCTGGATTGATGAAGTCCTATTCTTGGGTCACATAATAAACAAAGACGGATTGGCTGTGGATCCGAAGAAAGTGGCAGGCATTCTAAACTAGAAAGCGCCAACAGATGCCCGATGAATCAAGAGCTTCATTGGAATGGTCGGATATTATCGGCGATTCATTGAAGAATTTTCGAAGATTGCGAAACCGATGACAGCTTTGCTAGCCAACAAAGATGAGTTCAAGTGGACCTAGAAGTGCCAAGAAGCCTTTGAAGCGCTGAAAGAGAAGTTGACTACAGCGCCTGTCTTAGTCTTGCCTGATGTGCACAAGCCCTTCTTGGTGTATTGTGACGCTTGCTACACTGGCTTGGGATGTGTATTGATGCAAGAGGGGAGTTGTGGCTTACTCGTCTCGACGGCTGAAGGTTCATGAGAAGAATTATCCAATCCATGACCTAGAGTTGGCAGCAGTGGTTCATGCACTGAAGACATGGAGGCACTACATGTACAGGCAGAAATGTTATGTCAACACAGACCATAAGAGTCTGAAGTACATATTCACCCAGTTGGAGCTGAATATGAGACAACGAAGATGGTTAGAATTGATCGAAGATTGAATTGGAGATTCATTACCATCTAGGCAAAGCGAATGTGGTAGCAGATGCCTTAAGCAGGAAAAGCCAAGTCAATATGATGGTCGCTCATCCGATGTCTTATGAGTTGGCCAAAGAATTTGACAGGTTGACTCTTGGATTCCTGAATACCATGCGAGGAGTAACAGTTGAGTTAGAACCCACCTTAGAGCGGTAAATCAAGAAAGCACAGAAGAATGATGAGAAGATCAGTGAAATCTGGCAACTAATTCTAGAGGGAAGAGGCAAAGACTTTCGGGAAGATGCAGAAGGTGTGGTATGGTTAAAGGACCGTTTGTGTGTTCCCAATGTCCAGTCCATTCGGGAATTGATCCTCAAGGAAGCCCATGAGGCAACTTATTCCATAAACCCTAGAAGTGAGAAGATGTATCAGGATCTGAAGAAGAAATTCTGGTGGTACGGAATGAAAAGGGAGATCGCAGAGCATGTGGCTATATGTGATAGTTGTCAAAGGATCAAGGCAGAGCATCAGAAGCCAGTTGGGTTGTTGCAGCCGTTGCAAATTCCTCAGTGGAAATGGGATGAAATCGGGATGGACTTCATAGTCGGATTGCCTTGCACTCGAGCCGGCTATGATTCCATTTGGGTAGTGGTGGACTGCCTAACCAAGTCAGCCCACTTCATACCTGTCAAGACTAGCTACTGCAGTGCAGTATTGGCAGAGCTGTACATGTCCTGGATCGTTTGTCTTCATGGTGTGCCAAAGAAGATAGTGTCAGACAAAGGAATGCAGTTCACCTCTCATTTTTTGCAGCAGTTGCATGAAGCCTTGGGTACACATCTGAATTTTAGTTCAGCATATCTTCCACAGATAGATGGTCAGACTGAAAGAACTAATCAAGTCCTCGAAGATATGTTGAGAGCCTGTGCGTTGCAAGATCAGTCCGGATGGGACAAGAGGCTACCTTATGCAGAATTCTCCTATAACAACAGTTACCAGGCCAACTTGAAGATGTCACCATTTCAGGCGCTTTATGGAAGGAGTTGTAGAACTCCGTTGCAATGGGATCAGTCTGGAGAAAAGCAAGTGTTTGGGCTAGATATTTTGCTCGAAGCTGAAGAGAACATCAAGATGGTTCAGAAGAATCTAAAGATAGCGCAATCAAGCCAGCAAAGTTATGCAGACACAAGAAGGAGAGAGCTGAGTTTTGAAGTCGGAGATTTTTTCTACCTGAAGGTATTGCCTATCAGAGGAGTCAGAAGATTTGTGGTCAAAGGCAAGCTAGCACCCCGATATGTTGGTCCGTATCAGATTCTCGCAAAGCGTGGAGAAGTGGCCTATTAGCTCAGTCTGCTAGAAGATTTGTCAGGGGTGCACGATGTCTTTCATGTGTCTCAGTTAAAGAAATGTCTG
The DNA here is from genome assembly GCF_902167145.1 of Zea mays. Taxonomy (NCBI): domain Eukaryota; kingdom Viridiplantae; phylum Streptophyta; class Magnoliopsida; order Poales; family Poaceae; genus Zea; species Zea mays. Next base: position 29,143,263 of record NC_050099.1, on the reverse strand, counting down.
TGTGTGCCAAAAGAGCAGTTGCCAGTGGAAGGTCTGGAAGTCCAAGAAGACTTGACCTACATAGAGAAGCCAGCGCAGATTCTTGAGACTGCAGATAGGGTCACCCGGAGGAAAATTATCAGAATGTGCAAAGTCAGATGGGGTCACCACTCTGAGGAAGAAGCAACCTGGGAGCGTGAAGATGATCTGATGGCTAAGTACCCCGAACTCTTTGTTGGCCAACCTTGAATCTCAAGGGCGAGATTCTTTTAAGGGGGATAGGTTTGTAACGCCCTAAATTTGGGGGTAGAATTTTTTCTTCTTTAATACTCACCAAATTCAGGCGTTACTCTCTTTTCTCTTCATGTTTCGCCCCTTCTTCCCATTTTCAAAGCGGTATAACAACTGGTGTCTGTCTCGCGTGTAAACAAAAACCTAAGTTGACATGGGTGCTACATCATGCCGAAGCATTTTTCTTTTTTCTGATGATTGTGTTTAAGCCACGCGTCTATCTCGCCTCGTTTTGGGTTTTTGATTCGCAGTTGGATTCCGACCAGCGGTCGGGTGTGCTGTGAGTTTTCGACCTGCGACACGACCTAGCCCATCCTGACCCAGTCCGACCCGGCCCGGCGCACCCCGCGCGCCCCTGGCGCCCATCCCCCATGCGCCCCCTCTCCCTTTCTCTCATTTGATTTTTCCCGTGCAACAACTCCCTCTCCCTCTCTTCCACCTCTCCCACCTTGTGCCCTAGGCGTGATGCGGTGACGGTTATCGCCAGATTTTGGATCCCAAGGTGAGCTTCCCCCTCCCTCTCTCTCTCTCTCCCTCCCCCTCCCTTTTCTCCTCCCCCGCGCGGCGCCACCTGCCCTCCCCTTGGCGTGCCCCCGTGCGGCGCCCCCTACCCTTTACTCGGCGCGCCCCTGCGTGGCCCCGCCCAGCCCCTCGCGCGGCGCTCCTGCCCGCCCCGGCGCGACCCCGTCCCGCCCCTGCGCGACGCCCCTGCCCTGCCCCGGCGCAGCCCGCGGCCCCCGACGCGCGCAGCGCGTTCCCGCGCGCAGCCCCAACGCACGCAGTGATTAAATTTTGGTTTTAATTAATTTTAAATTTAGTTTAATTAACGTGCTACGTCACGCGCTTTGTCGCGCGACGATTTAGTTAACATCTAGATTTATTAATGTGTTGTCACGTGCTTCGTCGCGCGATGATTCAATTTAAGTTTAGGTTATTTATTGTGTGACGTCGCGTGTTCAATCGCGCGATGTTTTGTTTCAAATTCAGTTTAAGTGACGTACGCTGTCGTGCGCTTCGTCGCGCGACGCTTGACGTTATTTTCATAATTAATTCAAGTGTCTTGTTGTGTGCTTCGTTGCGCGAAGATTCGTTTTATTTCAGTTCAGTCTAAGTGTTGTGTCGCGCGCTTTGCCGCATGACGACTCATTTTATTCTCAATTAAGTTCGTGTGTGCCGTCGTGCGCTTCGCCGCGCGACAATCCTCTTTAAATTTACCTTGAAATGTTCATAATAATTAAAAATGTAGCATAACTTTGTTCTATGTATAGCATGATTGTCAAATTAATATGATTATGTTTAGACAAGTACTTTAATCTATAATCGCTTAACGTGATCGCTCTTCGACCGTAGCCTCGACCGTTGCTTTCTCTTTCTCGCTTAGTCGTAGGTGCAAGCCCTGCGCTGAGCGTCTGCTTATTTACTGTATTTTACTATCTGGTGTATTGTTCCTTTTATATTGAATTTTTGGAATGTATGTTTGAACTCGTATAGATAACGGTCAGTTGGCGGAGTCCAAATGAGTTGCAGGTGAAGACCCTGAGCAGCAGCTGGTTGGTGAAGGCAAGTGTCCCTTGACCCATCTATGTCCTACTCATTTTATAATTCACTCCCCGCATTTACACAATTTATACCTAAGGATTGACTAGCTTTTGTTTATCTTGTCCTTGTTTACCTATTTGGGTTGGGTTATTTTGGTTTAGCTTTATGCTAGTGCTTCACATTAATCAATGAATATGATGAGATTATTTATGATACGTTGTTTTCCCTTTTGATTATGATGATATACTTGTGGCATTTAAGGGGACTCGAGCGGTTTCTCGAGTGCCTCTTCGTAAGGACTGGTTCGTTGGATGACCTTCTCGGAAAACAGTGCAACCATGAGGGTGGTATGGGACACCCTTAGATGAATAATTAGAGGAACTAGGGTGTAGTTCGCTTCACCGTCGTGCCGTCAATGGGGCTCGGTGTATGCGGCTCGCTCTGCCGAGGGTGGATTGCCCCTTGGGGAGGAGTGTGGTACATTTAGGAAACCTAATGGGCAGCTACAACCTCAGGGAATCTTTGTAAAGGCTACGTAGTGAAACCCTGCCTATTCACCTTGCTAGGGTTTAAGGGTTTGATCAGCCCGAGGAAAAAGGGAATCACGACTTGTGGGTAAAGTGTGCAACCTCTGCAGAGTGTTATGAAACTGATATATCAGCCGTGGTCACGGTTATGAGCGGCCAAGGGAGCTCCATTGGTTAGAGATAATTTGATCAGAGATGGTTGGTTTACAGGTGATGACGAGGATGATGGTTTTGATTATGCTTATGTTAATGTTTCTGGTATTCTTTCCGTTTGGAAAGGGTACTTTTGGGTTAACAACTTGGGTTAATGCTAAAACCTGGCTCTCTACTAGTAATAATAACTTGACCAACTAAAAGCAACTGCTTGACTTAACCCCACATAAAGCTAGTCCACTACAGCCAAACTGAACAATTGTTGAGTATGTTGATGTGTACTCACCCTTGCTTTGCACACCAAACCCCCCAGGTTGTCCACGTTACAACCACTGCTCAGGAGAAGATGAAGTCATGGAGGAAGACTTCTAGGTGTTCCAAGAGTACGATGAGTTCTAGGCGTGGGTTAGCGGCAAACCCCAGTCGGCTGCCTGTGAAGGCCACGTGTATCTACGATTCTTTTTCGCATTTTGATAACTGTTAATGACTATGTGGATGTCTTGGACATCATGATGTAACCGACTATTAGTATCATTTATGTTATTATTTGAGCACTGTGTGATGATGTCGGGTTATGTAACTGCTGTGTACGTGAATTACTGATCCTGTCACATACATGGTTCACATTCGGTTTGCCTTCTAAAACCGGGTGTGACAATAGGCCCCAAAAGGGGAGAATTATAAGGCCTCTCAAGTTTCTTCGTTTTTGGCGCTTAATGCCAAAGGGGGAGAAAGTATTTAGGCCCAAAGAAAAAAGATCGCACCACTATTTTCAAAATTCAAAATTTCAATTGGTATTTCATTTGGTTTCAAATTTTCAATTGGTATAATTTCATTTGATATCTGCTTCAAAAATGGAAACCATTTCAATTACAAAAACCCTCTTGACATCTAAGGGGAGAACTTCTTCAGGGGGAGTTTCTGTTAAACCAAAGGAAAAGCATTTGAAACAGGGGAGAATTTTCAAAATCTTAAAAATGCTTGTTGAAATCATATTCTTATATCATTGGCTATTTGCAAAAGAATTTGAAAAGATCTTTTTCCAAAACATTTGCAAAAATAAGCAAAATGGTGCAAATTTGGTCCAAAATGTCAAATAAAAGAAAGCAATCATATTTACTTAGACATGTGTAGAGTTTCTTTCAATTGGTTTAACTCTAAGCAACTTATGCACTGCTATCAAAATTGCAAACTAGTTACATTCGTACACTTTATATTTGCTTTGGTTTGTGTTGGCATCAATCACCAAAAAGGGGGAGATTGAAAGGGAAATGAGCTTATTCATTTCCCATAATCGATTTTGGTGTTTGACGTCCATCACAAACCACGTGGACTAACTAGTTTGCCTAGTCATCATTTATCTCAGGTGCATAAAGTTCAACAAAAACCAAGAAAGAAGTTAAGTTGGGGAATAAAAAAATTTGGAGCAAAGACTAGAAATAGTGCTGCCAATGGCGAACCGGACAATGTCCGGTGTGCACCGAACATTGTCTGGTGCCCAGGCCGAGCACCTCCCGAACTCGCCACTCTTAGGTTTTTCCAAGGGACGCTCCACTATAATTCATCGGACTGTCTAGTGTACACCGGACATGTCCGGTGAGCCAACGGAGCAACGGTCACCTGCGCTCAACGGTCGACTGCGTGAACAATAAAAGCACACAATGCAGAAGTCAGAAGTCAGAGCAGGAAAGTCAGAACGCACCAGACATGTCTGGTGTGCCACCGGACTGCCCGGTGTAGCTAGAAGACTAAGGACTTCAACGGTCAACCGCTCCAAACCCCAACGGTGTGTTGACGTGGCACGCACCGGACAGTGAACAGTACTCTGTCCGGTGCACCACCGGACTGTCAGGTGCGCCATCGACAACAACAGCTAGAATAGTGGTTGGGGCTATAAATACCCCCTACCATCTTCATTCAAGCCATCCAAGTTTTCTGAACTTCACATTCAATATAAGAGCAAAAGACTACACTCCAAGACACATTCAATAGATCAAATCCTCTCCAGGCCTCCAAATCAACTCAATTGCTTAGTGACTTGAGAGAGGGTGTTTTGTGTTCTTTTGTTGCTGTTGGGGACTTGTTCTCAAATACTATGAATTAAGAACAAGGCAACACAAGATATTAAGTGTTAATGCCCTTCGTCCTTCGAAGCATTATTTCCCTTAGGATATAATGATCTTGAGACAAAGGGCATGAAGGACATACCTTCATCATTGCAATATGTATTAATAAAAGAAGAAGCATATGAAGTGTAAGAGACAACATAAACAATCATATAACATTGTTAATTAATTCTTATTATATTATCATGGAAAGACAAAAATAATATCGAATTACAAAAGTACCTTCGGCTTGACAGAAGGTAAAAAATGCAAGCGTGGCGCAAAAGCAAGTACAAGTCAGCGTGAACAGTACGGGGGTACTGTTCACCTATTTATAGGCGCGGGACACAGCCCGTGTAAAATTATATCCAAGCCCTTTACATTTGCTAATAACTTTAAGGTAATCCACCGAGGTCTAAATAGCCTTTTCCCTTTTAAGTCGATTCCCCTTTTCTGCCGTTATGCCGAAGCTCCCTTGCACGTAGCTTCGGCGCTGCGTCAACCTTCGTATTATTCATGATTTTCACACCGTGTGATTCTGATCCGAGACCGAAGGCGCCTGTTCACATATTACACTCGGAAAACATTGTTAAATTATGTTTTTGAGGACCTTCGGAAGACGAAGGCCCCCAACAATAGCCCCTCGCAATATTAATATGTTAGAATAACGAATTCAGATTGCGACATGGACGAAGGCCCTAAGCCGAAGGTCCAAAAAAACACCTTCCCTTTGCTAGAATAGCAACAGTCAATGACAGACGGGGCCCTCCAACTTGGAGCGCACTGGGCGTATAAATAGGAACTCACTCCGACTGCACTTGATACACTGCTTGTGCCATTTGCCTTATTTTCTCAATTTTTATAACTTGTGCCTACTAGCGCTTGATAGCTCTCGAGCTTTTGAGCTTCGGTTTGAAGGACACATTTTCGTCATTTCCGAAGAGAAGATGTCTCAAGACAAGAAGACAGTTGCTGAGACAAAGCTAACCGAAGAGGAGAAGCTCCTCGAGGAGAAGACTGCTGGATTTGTTGAGTCAATAGCAAAAACAAATATAGAGAAGATTACTAAAGAGATACTGGAAGGCTTGTCTGAAGATACTGATGATAGCGACAACTATGATGTAGAAAGTGGAAGCGAAGACTCTGAAGATCGGCCCTAGCGACCAAGTCATGCAGTCTTCAGGAAATAAACTATCAAACAGGGTCATCTTGATAATATGAGAGGAAGGTATTTTCGAGATATGTCTATTGTGAGGGCTGACGCAGACAGAGCCATTCCTGCTCCCGAAGAAAACGAAGTTGTGATCTTCCGAAGCTTCTTCAAAGCTGGACTTCGGTTCCCGTTGAGCAGATTTGTGGTTGAAGTTTTAAAGACATACCAAATTTTCCTTCACCAGATTACTCCCGAAGAAGTTATTAGAATGGGGATCTTCGTATGGGCCGTGAGAAGCCAAGGTCTAGAGCCAAGCGCAAGATGTTTTTGCAGTATGCACGAGCTTTCGTATGAGATGAAGCCCTGGGGTAAGGAACAATATCATAACAATTTCGGTTGCTATAGCTTCGTTGCTCGCTCTGGCGCAAGCTACCCAATGCCAAAATTTCGGAAGAGATGGCCCGAGGCCTGGATGGAAGAGTGGTTTTATGTGAAAAACGATTTGAAGGCGAGACAAGACATTAAAGAGATCATCATGCGCCCCATCTAGTCCTGCTTCGGCCTTGTTGGGGACTTGTTCTCAAATGCTAAAAGTCAAGAACAAGGCAACACAAAGTATTAAATGTTAATGTCCTTCGTCCTTCGAAGCATTATTTCCCTTAGGATATAACGATCTTCGGACGAAGGTCATGAAGGACGTACCTTCATCATTACGGTTATAGGATAATGAAAGATGAAACATATAAAACATGAAAGATAAACACAAATAAGCACATAATAATATCATTTATATATTATCATTATACAAACTTGGATATTTAAATACGATATTTAATTACATTTATACCTTTGGCTTGATAGAAGGCAAAAATCCAAGTGTTGCGTGCGAGTGATTACAAGATAGCGTGAATAGTACAGGGGTACTATTCATCTATTTATAGGCATAGGGCGCAGCCTGTGTGAAATTACATTTATGCCCTTCACAATCGATTACAATCATGACACAAACTATCATGGGTTTATTGGTCATTTCATCTTTAGGTCGGTTCACTCCTTCGTCTTGAGACATGTCACTATGCCGAAGCGTTATAGGTGATAGCTTCGGCATTGCTTTTGAGAGGATCCGTTGAAGGTGTTTCTTTCTTCAGGATCTTCGGCTACGAAGCATACCCCCAACAGTAGCCCCTTCGCGGTGCTAGATCGTTTTTCGTAACGAGCTTGATCCGTGAAAAAGTCTCTTAGGCTTCGGGATGCCGAAGATCCGAAAAACACCATCCCTGAGCTCGTTGCCGAGAAACGATTAAAATAATCCGAGCGTGAGGTGGCCCCGCCATGCAGCAGTTACGCGCGTCCTGGCGATTCACCTTCTCGGGCTCTGTGGCCCACCGTTCAGTGGGTGCGGGCGGCTGTTTGTCCGGTGCGGAAGACTTGACAATTTACCTTCCCACCTGCAGCACTATATAAACAGATGGGTAGGTGTGAAGTTACCACATCATTCATTGCTATTGCACTGTTTTGCTGCCAAAAATTTGACCATAGCCGAAGCTTGCTTACTGCATCGTCAACCAAAGCTATTCATTTTTCTCAAGCTTTGTAACTGGAAAGAGCTTCGGCGAAGTTAAAAAATTTCAACTTCAACAAAAAACAAGAAATTCAATCATCAGATGGCTAGGGTACGCTCAACAGCTAGGGTTACTCGCGACGGAGAGGAAGCCGAAGGTGCCGAAACCGCTCCAATCTCTGAAGTGATGCAACGGTCAGGGCTGGTAGTATCGGAGGATGCACCTGCCGCTGAAGCTGAGCAGGTTGATGCTGAGGAAACTGAATCTGAAGATGATTACAGCGTCGTGCCATCTAAACCCAGCCACTTGGAGTTTGGGAAATCCACCGTTACTGAAGGTGATATGTCTAAGCTGATGAAGCTGGGCTATTTCAGTGAAGCAAAAAAGGAGCTGGTTCGTTTTGGCGGAGAGGAAATTACTCCGAAGCCGGAAAAGGATGAGGTGGTAGTGTTCAAAATCTTCTTTAAAGCAGGATTAAGATTTCCTTTGAATGGGATGATTGCTGATGTTTTGAAGAAGTTTGGGATTTATCTTCATACACTAACTCCTAACGCCATCGTTAGGCTTAGTGTCTACATCTGGGCCCTCCGAAGCCAGGGGGTAGAACCATTTGCCGAAGGCTTCTGCCGAGTACATGAGCTTCATTATCAAACAAAAGCCAGAGAAGATGGGCTGCATGAAAACTTCGACTGCTACAATTTTGCTTATCGCAAAAATACAAAATTTCCAGTTATCAGCTATCGTACCAAGTGGCCAGCTGGCTGGAAGACCGAATGGTTTTACGTCAAAGTTGATGAAGAAAAGGAGAAGCTGGTCCAAAGTCCACTGGAATTAATCTTCGGAGAAACCAGGCCCCAGTGCAACATGACACCGAAGAGTCCAAGCCAAATTGCACTGGGCGAATTTTGAGTTATTACGGAGCATATTGGCACTAGGGATCTGGTACAAGAATTCTTGGCTTTTAGAGTGGGACATGCCGAAGCTCAAGGGAGAAAAGAAAAAGGGGGAACTTGTTCGGTTGCCCTACTATTATAAATTCAAGAAACATTTCAAAGTGCCTTGCCAAGAATGGTTAGACACAATTGAAGTTATGTGCAACGACATTCTTGGCAATTATTCTAAAAAAGAAGACCAACTAATGACTGCAGCCTTTGGCACTCGTCCAAAGCGAAGGTTAAACTGGGTAATGGATGCTCTAAAATTTGAGTATCCTGACTATGAGCGACTGGACCGAGGCGCCGAAGGACAGAAGAGAAAGAGAGTTGACAGCGTCCTGAATAAAGAAGATGCTAAATTGGTGAAAGATGATGAAGAAAACTGAAAAAGAGAAAGCTGAGGCCTGAGCCGAAGACAGATGCTTCGAAGAAAAGAAAGGCTGCGGCTCCGAAGCAGAAGGCAACTGATATAGAAGAAGAAACTGCTGCAACACCCTCTGCCACCGACGTGGAGGAAATCTTAAAGGTAATGACTGAATCTTTGCCTATCAAGCTAAGTCCACTGGGGCCACATCTGACGAAGCTTTTTCAGAAGGAAAAGGAGCCCTCGATAACGAAGAAGGCAGCTGGGCCGAAAAAACGAAGAATTGTTACTGTGACAGAAGTTATTGAAGGGACACCACCGCAAGCTTTGGCTCCGAAGGCACCAGTTGTTGAGAGCACAACAGCGACCGAAACTGCACCTGCTGAAGCTGCAGCTGCCGAACTTGCCACGACCGAAGATGTACATTTAGAAAGCACAATTTCTAACATTGACAAGATACTTCTGGACATGGCCACATAAGAAGCTGTCGCAGCCACTGAAGAAGCCATGGCTACAGTACCTAAGAAGGGGAAGAAAATAGCTGAAGATGCTTCGGAAGAGGAAATTTTCAACTTTCAAAACTTAGTTCGACAAGAGTTGACGAAGGCTGAGAAAGAAGAAAAGAATATGCCATATCCTGTGGATATCAACCAGGGGCACTACTCTTCGGTGGTGTTGACGATGAAAAGTTAGGCTGCGTCCGAGATCAAACCGGAGCGAAGGTTATCGGTACTCTATCAAAGAGTATTGGTTTCCCGAAGATAATGCACTATATGTGGCCTTCGGGAGCCAAAAAAAGAAAAGATTAAATAGGGTTTTTGATGCTATTGGATTTGTGTGCCCTGAGTATCGCTACCCACCACGGGGGCAAAAAAGAAAGGGTGCAACCTCTGGAAAGGTTGCTGCTTCGGCTGCTCCAAGCGAGCCTGCGCCGAAGAGTAAAAAGTTGAAAGTCCTCACCCACCGGCCCTGTTATATTGAGTCGGCCGTGGAGCCCGAGTTTGGCGGGAAAACTTCTTCAGCTGTTGCTCTAAAGGAGTCAATTTCTTCTACGCAGAAGGCTGAAGAACCGGTCACCATGCCGAAGGCACCCTCAGCCGAGCAAGCTGAGGCAAAGACTGGTAAAGATAAGGCCGAAGAGACAAAGGCTGAAGGATCAAAAATGTTAGAAGTTTTAAGCCCTTCGGCGGAAATAACAGTGCCGAAGATACAAAAAGGTCCTGCGGCCACCCCTAAAAGAAAAAGGATGGCAAGTGTACTAGATGTGCTAGAAACGGTAAAGGCTTCAAGCTCTATCCAGGGAAAATTGCCAAGGCTTCGAAAATGCAAATTGAAGCCAAAACAAAACTGACCGAAGCTGAAGCTACAATGAGCCAGGCTAGTGCCGAAGCTGGGCCTTCAGAGCCTGCTAAGGAAAAACCCTCGGAAATTGGAGAGAAAGCAGCGGAGGAAGAGGCTATAGAACAGACTTTGCCTGAAAAAGCTGCCACTCCTACTCCCGAAGCACCTTCCGAAGACCCTGATTATGTTATTCAACATGCTTCGGGAAAAAGATTATCTGAGGAAGAAATTTTTGAAGCCAAACACTATGCCCGAAAACTGAAGTACCCGAAAGGGGCCTTAGTGTTTAATGGTACAGATGAAGATGATTTCTTGTATTGCCTCCTAGACAACAAAGAATTATCCATCTGCCGGGAGATGGCCAGAAGTATGGGGTTTCTGAAGCTCGAAGCTGGCCTCTGTGCCATGACGAAGGACGATCTTGCGGATAGCCTTGCATACAACAGTCTGAAGGTACAAAAGTTGTGAATTTTGAAGTTTATGGATTCTATATTGGAGTCTTTTCTTCTCATGTTAATCCATTCATTCTTTCTTGTAGGGCTTAATACTTAGCAACGCCTTAAGGGTGCAAAAGAATGCTGAAGACGAGAGTTGCACTATTGCTCTCAACAACCTTCGAACAGAGGTTATCAAGCTGAGAAACAAAGCCACGGAAAAGATAAAATTCTACTTACATTGGTGGACAAAGTAAAGGGGGATGAAGCTAACTTCAAGGCTCAATCTGAAATTCAAAAGAATGAGATTGAAGACCTTCGAAAACAACTGGCTGAGGCCAAATTAAAATGCGCTGTTGCCGAAGCTGACCGAGATGCCAGTGAGTACTGGAAAAATTATTTTAAAAAACAGTTGCAGAGCTTCGCGCATCAAAAGAAAGATGTTTTGAAAAATCTGTGGAATGCGTAAAAAAGATAAAGACTAGCTTCACCAACGTGGGCGCGTACTCGAGCGAAGACAACTTCATAAGGGGCGATCCCGAGGGCGTAATCGAGTGGGTCAGCGGTGAAGCCGAAGCTTTTGAAGAGATTTTGAGTGACCGCGGGGACGTCTGTGCATTCTCTGGTGCAAGGGGAGTTGCAGCCATTTTGGAGAAGGCAGGTTGCGAACATGTTAAAACGTTGGCCCAGGCCGAAGCTGCCTTCTCTATCGACGATACGAAGGACCCCTCGGCCGAAGCAAGCTCAATAGCCGGAAAAATTTTCACTGATATCTGGGAAAATGGTGGCCGAAGGATGGCCCATGAAATAATGAATAAGAGCGAAAAAGATATTCATGACGCTCGAGAAGCAACGAAAGAAGCTAAAAAAGCTGTGGAACTCGAAAGACGAATAGGTATTACTTAATGGCTTTTAACTTTGTTGTTTATTTTTGTGACTTCGAACTAATTTATGTCTTCTACCGCAGCTGAACTATCTCCTCCCCCAGAGCCACTTGACCCACTGGCCGACCCAGAGACAAAGAAAGCAATAAAAATTATTAATATGGCTGAAGCTATTGTAGATGAAGTTGTTACCAAGCTGCTAACCAGCTGCAGAAAAAGTTCTGAAGGAAGAAGAGTAGCTATTGTAAAAACATTTTCTAGAATATTAATGTAACATTTGCTGAACTGTGTTTGTAATATTCAGTGCTTATAGATTTGAATGTAATATATGAGTGGTTTGTAATTCAGTTCTTTGCGATGCATGAAACTTTTTGTACATACCGTTTTTGAGCCTGCGGCGAAAAAACACCTTCCCTTCTTTTCATGCTTCGTAAAGAAGAGCTTTTATGCTTTGTGAAAATCATCCATACTTTGTAAAACATCAATGCTTTGTAAATAATAGATCCTTTTTTCCGCAACAAAACTGATGAAGCTGTGATTCTCAGCTTACTTTGTGCCTTGGCATCTTTTCATTTTTTGTAAAGTATTGTCCGAAGATCGGTCTCGTTTTCAATTGATGTCATTGATGTGATATGATGTTTGATGTGATGCTATGATATATGATGCGATGATATGATGCAAAGAATGATGCTAATGTATCATGCAAATGAATGCCCAAACACACACATCTGAAGCTTCATCCACAACCTTCATTCCCTAAGGAATGACTGAAATCTCTTTGCCGTTTACTTTTCGGCTGCACCATTTATTTTTCGGTGTAAGTTCTGCATTCCCTAAGGAACATCTTTTGAACTTCTTCGCCTTCTATTTTGGCGGTATTCGCATTGCTTTTCGCGCTTCGCCTTATATTTCGGCGGTATCTGGCTCTGCATTCCCTAAGAAATGACTTTTGAGCAGAAAACTTACGCTGCGCTCCCTTAGGAACGGCTTTTTGAAGCATCGGCAAACTTACGCTGCGCTCTTTAAGAACGACTTTTTGTAACTTCGGTGAAGCTTTTACTGCGATTTTTAGCTCTGCATTCCTGAAGGAATATCTCTTTGTAGCTTCGGCATTCTCGTGAGTCTGTGACGAAGGTATATTTCATTTTGATATAAACGAAGCTAGTACAAGAATTTAAAAAATAACAAGAAAACTAGGTCTACATTGATTGTTCCTTATTAAAAAGAAAACGACAGTGAATGTAAACTATGCCAAAGGTAGGATATGTCTCAATATATGTGTTTTGATTCTGGCACAGTACTATTAACTGTGCGAGCTTCGGACCCCTCCCTAAAATCTCGCTGCTGATGGGTCTGTTGACTCCCTTCTGGCTGCTGACCTCGTGAGTAGGCAGGCTGTAGTGGCGGCGAAGGTGGAAGCTGTGGCCAAGAAACTTGCGGCTGACTAGTCGAAGCAACAGAAGCTGCGGGATGATTACCCACATATTATGGTATGTAGGGTGAATGACACGAAGCAGTGTGCAGGACCTGCTTCGGTTGACTTTGTCGGGCTTCTTCTGCAATCTCTTTTTGCTTTTGGATGGTGATTTGACACGTTCTTGTATTGTGGCCCTTGTCTTCACCACAAAATAGGCAGTAGATCTTCTTGGGCTGGTCCCCATATCTTCCTCCGAAGCCCCTGGCGCCTCTGCCTCTTGGAGCTGGCGGACGGAAAGAGCTTTGTTGCTGCCCCGAAGCTTGCGAAGAATATTGCGGCCTCTGTTGTTGACTTCCTCTGTCATCACTCTGGGTGGAATTGTGAATTGACCTGACGTGCCTCGGGTGGATTCTTCCTTCGAAGCCCCTGGTCATTTCAGAGAACCTGTATGCTTCCTCCCTTCTTTGGCGGAAGTCATTGTCAGCCCGGATGTACTCATCCATCTTCTGAAGCAGATTCTCCAGAGTCTGTGGGGGCTTTCTAGAGAAATACTGGGCAGTAGGTCCTGGACTAAGCCCCTTAATCATGGCTTCAACGACAATTTCATTGGGCACTGTAGGCGCTTGTGCTCTAAGATGCAAGAACCTTCGGACATATGCCTGGAGGTACTCCTCATGATCTTGCGTGCACTGAAACAAGGCCTGAGTTGTGACTGGCTTTGTCTGGAAGCCTTGGAAACTTGTCACCAGCATATCCTTGAGCTTCTGCCACGAAGTAATGGTCCCTGGCCGAAGAGAAGAATACCATGTTTGGGCCACATTCCGAACTGCCATGACGAAGGACTTGGCCATGACAGCTGCATTGCCTCCATATGAAGATATAGTTGCTTCATAACTCATCAAAAACTGCTTCGGGTCTGAATGCCCATCATACATGGGAAGCTGAGGTGGCTTGTATGATGGGGGCCATGGGATAGCCTGCAGTTCTGCTGCCAAGGGAGAAGCATCATCAAAAGTAAAGGTATCATGATTAAAATCATCATACCATCCATCGTTGTTGAACAAGCCTTCTTGATGAAGCTCCCTGTGTTGGGGCCTTCGATCTTGTTCGTCTTGAACAAGATGGCGTACTTCTTCAGTGGCTTCGTCGATCTGCCTTTGAAGATCAGCCAGTCGAGCCATCTTCTCCTTCTTCCTTTGCACTTGCTGATGAATTATCTCCATGTTTCTGATTTCTTGGTCCAACTCCTCCTCCTGGAGTGTTGGACTAGTGGCCTTCCTCTTCTGGCTTTGGGCCTCTCGAAGAGAAAGGGTTTCCTGGTTCGAGTCCAGTGGCTGCAGTGCGGCAGCCCCTGGCGCTGAAGCTTTCTTCGGTGGCATGACGAAGGTCAGTGCTTGCCGAAGGTGGTCGAAAAAGGGTTCAACGGAGGTGGGCGCCAATGTTGGGGACTTGTTCTCAAATACTATGAATTAAGAACAAGGCAACACAAGATATTAAGTGTTAATGACCTTCATCCTTCGAAGCATTATTTCCCTTAGGATATAATGATCTTCAGACAAATGGCATGAAGGACATACCTTCATCATTGCAATATGTATTAATAAAAGAAGAAGTATATGAAGTGTAAGAGACAACATAAACAATCATATAACATTGTTAATTCATTCTTATTATATTATCATGGAAAGACAGAAATAATATCGAATTACAAAAGTACCTTCGGCTTGACAGAAGGTAAAAAACGCAAGCATGGCGCAAAAGCAAGTACAAGTCAGCATGAACAGTACGGGGGGGTACTGTTCACCTATTTATAGGCGCGGGACACAGCCCGTGTAAAATTACATCCAGGCCCTTTACATTTGCTAATAACTTTAAGGTAATCCACCAAGGTCTAAATAGCCTTTTCCCTTTTAAGTCGGTTCCCCTTTTCTGCCGTTATGCCGAAGCTCCCTTGCACATAGCTTCGGCGCTGCGTCAACCTTCGCATTATTCATGCTTTTCACACCGTGTGATTCTGATCCGAGACCGAAGGCGCCTGTTCACATATTACACTTGGAAAACATTGTTAAATTATGTTTTTGAGGACCTTCGGAAGACGAAGGCCCCCAACAGTTGCTCTTGTTGCTTGGATTGCTTTCTCCTTCTCATTCTTATTCTCTAAGTGCTTTGTAAAGCTAGCAAGAGACACCTAAGTGTGTGGTGATCCTTGCGGGGTCTTAGTGACCCAAGTGATTAAGGAGAAGCCTCGACCGGTCTGTGTGACCGATTGAGAGAGAGAAAGGGTTGAAATAGACCCTACCTTTGTGGCCTCCTCAACGGGGACTAGATTCTTTGGAACCGAACCTCGGTAAACAAATCACCGTGTCCACGTGTGTTGACTTTCACTTGATTTGTTTCCCCTACTTCCTCTCTCTAAAAGTTCCCTTGCTCATATCGATTTGAGTTTGCTCCCAAATTTTCCGCATTGATTGAACAACACTTAGCAAGGAGAAATATCTTCCGCACTTCGAAGTATTCCTAATGTTAACCCCAGGTATAGTGCGTGTTTAAATTTCGTAAATTTCAGGTTTTGCCTATTCACCCCCCTCTAGGTGACTTTCACTCTTAATCTGTATGATCCTAGTCTTGATGAAGATACTACCAAGAAGGGGCCCTCCCACTTGAGTTGTAGATTCCTTATAGTTTCTGAGTTAGCTATTCTTTGAAGCACCAAATGCCCTGGATTACTGTTCTTTAGTCTGACTTTTCTGTCTCGTCATTTTGCTGTTTCGGCTTTGTCGGGGACCATAATTAGGGGTACCCTCAAGACGCCTAATTCTCAGCTGGTAACCCCCATCAGCATAAAGCTGCAAGGCCTGATGGGTACGATTAAGTCAGGGATCAGTCCACACGAGTGACTCTATCACGCTTCACCCGAGCCTAGCCTCGGCCAAGGGCAGCCGACCTCGAGAGACTTCCGTCTCGCCCGAGGCCCCCTTTTTATGGCGGACACATCACCGGCTCGCCCGAGGCCTTGGCTTCGCTCAGAAGCAACCTTGACTAAATCACCACACCGACTGACCAAATTGCAGGGGCATTTAACGCAAAGGTGGCCTGACATCTTTATCCTGACACGCGCCCCCGGCAGAGCCGAAGTGACCGCCGTCACTCCACCGCTCCACTGGCCAGTCTGACAGAAGGACAGCGCCGCCTGCGCCACTCCGACTGCAGTGCCACTCGACAGAGTGAGTCTGACAGGCAGTCAGGCCTTGCCAAAGGCGCCACGGCGAACTCCGCTCCGCCCGACCCCAGGGCTCGGACTCGGGCTAAGACCCGGAAGACGGCGAACTCCGCTCCGCCCGACCCCAGGGCTCGGACTCGGGCTAAGACCCGGAAGACGGCGAACTCCGCTCCGCCCGACCCCAGGGCTCGGACTCGGGCTAACACCCGGAAGACGACGAAACTCCGCTTCGCCCGACCCCAGGGCTCGGACTCCGCCCTGGCCTCGGCCGAACGGCTTCCGCCTCGCCCGACCCCTTAGCTCGGGCTCGGCCACGGCAACGGAAGGCAGACTCAACCTCGGCTTCGGAGGAACCCCCACGTCGCCCTGCCTAGGGCACAGACCGCCACGTCAACAGGAAGCGCCATCATCATCCTACCCCGAATCGACTCGGGTCACGGAGAACAAGACCGGCGTCCCATCCGGCCAGCTCCGCCGGAGGGGCAATGATGGCGCTCCACAAGCTCTATGACGACGGCGGCCCCCAGCTCTCTTACGGAAGCAGGACGACGTCAGCAGGGACTCGACCGCTCCAACAGCTGTCCCTCCGCCAGGCTCCGCCGCACCTCCGACAGCCACGACATCACGCCAGCAGGGTGCCCAGATCTCTCCGGCTGCCGCATTGGCATGTACCTAGGGCGCTAGCTCTCCCTCCGCTAGACACGTAGCACTCTGCTACACCCCCCATTGTACACCTGGATTCTCTCCTTACGACTATAAAAGGGAGGACCAGGGCCTTCTTAGAGAAGGTTGGCCGCGCGGGACCGAGGACGGGACAGGCGCTCTCTTGGGGCCGCTCGCTTCCCTCACCCGCGTGGACGCTTGTAACCCCCTACTGCAAGCGCACCTGACCTGGGCGCGGGACGAACACGAAGGCCGCGGGACTTCCACCTCTCTCACACTCGACTCCGGCCACCTCGCCTCTCCCCCCTTCGCGCTCGCCCACGCGCTCGACCCATCTGGGCTGGGGCACGCAGCACACTCACTCGTCGGCTTAGGGACCCCCCTGTCTCGAAACGCCGACAGTTGGCGCGCCAGGTAGGGGCCTGCTGCGTGCTGACGAACAGCTCCCCGTCAAGCTCCAGATGGGCAGTCTCCAGCAACCTCTCCGGCCCAGGACGGTGCTTCGTTTCGGGACTCTTGAGTTCATGTCCTTCGACGGCAGCTACGACATGATACTTCTTCCACCGCCGCGCGACTACGATAATGGCGGCCGACAACCCGCCCGCCGGCGGCGGAATCGACGACGTCTTCCCCGCGTGGTGGAAGGGCAACATTCGGGCTCGCTCCGTTCTCTCCCCCGCCAACGGAGGAGGAGGCGGGGCCGTCAAGGCCAGGTGGGAGGCCGCGCTTCGTCGGCCGTCGAGCGACTCGATGCCCCCGACGCCCCGACGGAAGGCACGCCGGACGTCGACCTCGCGTTCAAGACGGAGGCAAGCGCCGTCCCCCCGCGGCACGCTGACCCCGAGCCAGAAGACGACGCCGGCGCGCTCGCGGAAAGCCTGCAGGACGTCGCCCTCGGACCAGAGCTGACGGTGCAACCAGTCCCCGATGTGACTACGTAGTTCCTCGTCGACCTCGTTTTGGCGGGCGCTCAACCCGCCAAACGACCTCATTTTGGCGGGCGCTCTCATTGAGGCGAGTGCAACCCCACTGAGGTTCCGTATGCGGTCGCCTTGGGACCGACTGACGGACGTCTCGACCTACGGGCCCTCTGGGTCCGAGGAAGATGACGATCCCAGCATCGGTTGGGATTTCTCCGGACTTGGCAACCCCAGTGCCGTGCGGGACTTCATGACCGCATGTGACTACTGCCTATCCGACTGTTCCGATGGAAGCCGCAGCCTTGGCGACGAGAGCTGCGGCCCAAGCCACGAATGTTTCCACATCGAGCTAGGGGATCCCTCCGAAGGCAACCATCTTGGCATGCCGGAGGACGGTGATCTCCCTAGGCCGGTGCCTCGCGCCGACATCCCACGGGAGCTAGCTGTGGTCCCCGCTCCGGCGGGGGGTTACGACCCACAACTCGAGCAAGTCCGCGAGGCGCAGGCCAGGCTCAACGAGGGAACAGGAGCGCTTGAGCCGATCCGTCGGGACGTCGGACAGGCATGGGTGGGCCAACCCCTGGCCGGAGAAATACGTCACCTGCCCCAAGGTCTCTAGCACCACGTCGCCAACGATGTCAGGATCAGGCCGCCGCCCGCATCCAGCGGGGTTGGTCAGAACCTGGCAACCGCAGCAATGCTCATCCGCGCGATGCCGGAGCCGTCAACCACCGAGGGTCGGCGAATCCAGGGAGAACTCAAGAATCTCCTGGAAGGCGCTGCGGCCCGGCGGGCCGAGAGCACTGCCTCCCGAAGGCAAGGATATCCCTCGGAACCTCATGCCGCGACTTCCCGATTCATGCGGGAAGCCTCGGTCTACACCGGGCGCACGCGCAACACCGCGCCTGCGGCCCCGGGCCACCTCGGCAACGAGCACCATCGACGCGACCGTCGGGCTCACCTCGACGAAAGGGTGCGCCGAGGCTACCACCCCAGGCGTGGGGGGCGCTACGACAGCGGGGAGGATCGGAGTCCCTCGCCCGAACCACCCGGTCCGCAGGCCTTCAGTCGGGCCATCCGACGGGCGCCATTCCCGACCCGGTTCCGACCCCCGACTACTATCACGAAGTACTCGGGGGAAACGAGACCGGAACTATGGCTCGCGGACTACCGCCTTGCCTGCCAACTGGGTGGAACGGACGACGACAACCTCATCATCCGTAACCTCCCCCTGTTCCTCTCCGACACTGCTCGCGCCTGGTTGGAGCACCTGCCTCCGGGGCAGATCTCCAACTGGGACGACTTGGTCCAAGCCTTCGCTGGCAATTTCCAGGGCACATACGTGCGCCCCGGGAATTCCTGGGACCTTCGAAGCTGCCGGCAACAGCCGGGGGAGTCGCTCCGGGACTACATCCGGCGATTCTCGAAGCAGCGCACCGAGCTGCCCAACATCACCGACTCGGATGTCATCGGCGCGTTCCTCGCCGGCACCACTTGCCGCGACCTGGTGAGCAAGCTGGGTCGCAAAACCCCCACCAGGGCGAGCGAGCTGATGGACATCGCCACCAAGTTCGCCTCTGGCCAGGAGGCGGTCGAGGCTATCTTCCGAAAAGACAAGCAGCCCTAGGGCCGCCCATCGGAAGAAGCTCCCGAGGTGTCTGCTCCGCGCGGCGCCAAGAAGAAAGGCAAGAAGAAGTCGCAATCGAAACGCGACGCCGCTGACGCGGACCTTGTCGCCGCCGCCGAGTATAAGAACCCTCGGAAGCCTCCCGGAGGTGCAAACCTCTTCGACAAGATGCTCAAGGAGCCGTGCCCCTACCATCAGGGGCCCGTCAAGCACACCCTCGAGGAGTGCGTTATGCTTCGGCGTCACTTCCACAGGGCCGGGCCACCCGCCGAGGGTGGCAGGGCCCGCGACGACGACAAGAACGAAGATCACCCAGCAGGAGAGTTCCCCGAGGTCCGCGACTGCTTCATGATCTATGGAGGGCATGCGGCGAATACCTCGGCTCGGCACCGCAAGCAAGAGCGCCGGGAGGTCTGCTCGGTGAAGGTGGCGGCGCCAGTCTACCTAGACTGGTCCGACAAGCCCATCACTTTCGACCAGGCCGACCACCCCGACCATGTGCCGAGCCTGGGGAAATACCCGCTCGTCGTCGACCCCGTTGTCAGCGATGTCAGGCTCACCAAGGTCCTGATGGATGGGGGCAGCTGCCTCAACATCATCTACGCCGAGACCGTCAAGCTCCTGCGCGTCGATCTGTCCTCCGTCCGAGCAGGCGCTGCGCCCTTCCACGGGATCATCCCTGGGAAGCGCGTCCAGCCCCTCGGGCGACTCGACCTCCCCGTCTGCTTCGGGACACCCTCCAACTTCCGAAGGGAGACCCTGACGTTCGAAGTGGTCGGGTTCCGAGGAACCTACCACGCCGTGCTAGGGAGGCCATGCTACGCGAAGTTCATGGCCGTCCCCAACTACACCTACTTGAAGCTCAAGATGCTGGGCCCCAACGGGGTCATCACCGTCGGCCCCGCGTACAAACACGCGTTCGAATGCGACGTGGAGTGTGTGGAGTATGCCGAGGCCCTCGCCGAGTCCGAGGCCCTCATCGCCGACCTGGAGAACCTCTCCAAGGAGGTGCCAGATGTGAAGCGCCATGCCGGCAACTTCGAGCCAGCGGAGACGGTCAAGGCCGTCCCTCTCGACCCCAGTGGCGACACCACCAAGCAGGTCCGGATCGGTTCCGGGCTCGACCCCAAATAGGAAGCAGTGCTCGTCGACTTTCTCCGCG
Source organism: Zea mays (assembly GCF_902167145.1). Taxonomy (NCBI): domain Eukaryota; kingdom Viridiplantae; phylum Streptophyta; class Magnoliopsida; order Poales; family Poaceae; genus Zea; species Zea mays. The sequence continues at coordinate 29,122,987 of NC_050099.1, read as the reverse complement.
CAAACGCCGACGTCTTTGCGTGGAGTCCCTCGGACATGCCCGGCATACCGAGGGATGTCGCCGAGCACTCGCTGGATATTCGGGCCGGAGCCCGACCCGTCAGACAGCCTCTGCGCCGATTCGACGAGGAGAAGCGCAGAGTGATTGGCGAAGAGATCCACAAGCTAATGGCAGCAGGGTTCATCAAAGAGGTATTCCATCCCGAATGGCTTGCCAACCCTGTGCTTGTGAGGAAGAAAGGGGGGAAATGGCGGATGTGTGTAGACTACACTGGTCTCAACAAAGCATGTCCGAAGGTTCCCTACCCTCTGCCTCGCATCGACCAAATCGTGGATTCCACCGCTGGGTGCGAAACCTTGTCCTTCCTCGATGCCTACTCAGGGTATCACCAGATCCGGATGAAAGAGTCCGACCAGCTCGCGACTTCTTTCATCACGCCGTTCGGCATGTACTGCTATGTCACCATGCCGTTCGGTTTGAGGAATGCGGGCGCGACGTACCAGCGGTGCATGAACCATGTGTTCAGCGAACACATCGGTCGCACAGTCGAGGCCTACGTCGATGACATCGTAGTCAAGACAAGGAAGGCTTCCGACCTCCTCTCCGACCTTGAAGTGACATTCCGGTGTCTCAAGGCGAAAGGAGTCAAGCTTAATCCTGAGAAGTGTGTCTTCGGGGTGCCCCGAGGCATGCTCCTAGGGTTCATCGTCTCCGAGCGAGGCATCGAAGCCAACCCGGAGAAGATCGCGGCCATCACCAGCATGGGACCCATCAAGGACTTAAAAGGGGTACAGAGGGTCATGGGATGCCTCGCGGCCCTGAGCCGCTTCATCTCACGCCTCGGCGAAAGAGGTATGCCTCTGTATCGCCTCTTAAGGAAGGCCGAGTGTTTCGCTTGGACCCCTGAGGCCGAGGAAGCCCTCGGCAACCTGAAGGCGCTCCTTACAAAGGCGCCTGTCTTGGTGCCCCCGGCGGACGGAGAAGCCCTCTTGGTCTACGTCGTCGCGACCACTCAGGTGGTTAGCGCCGCGATTGTGGTCGAAAGGCAAGAGGAAGGGCATGCATTGCCCGTTCAGAGGCCGGTCTACTTCATCAGCGAAGTGCTGTCCGAGACTAAGATCCGCTACCCACAAGTTCAAAAGCTGCTGTATGCTGTGATCCTGACAAGGCGGAAGCTGCGACACTACTTCGAGTCTCATCCGGTAACTGTGGTGTCATCCTTCCCCCTGGGGGAGATCATCCAGTGCCGAGAGGCCTCGGGCAGGATCGCAAAGTGGGCGGTGGAAATCATGGGCGAAACGATCTCGTTCGCCCCTCGGAAGGCCATCAAGTCCCAGGTGTTGGCGGATTTCGTGGCCGAATGGGTCGACACCCAGCTGCCAACGACTCCGATCCAACCGGAGCTCTGGACCATGTTTTTCGACGGGTCGCTGATGAAGACGGGGGCCGGCGCGGGCCTGCTCTTCATCTCGCCCCTCGGAAAGCACTTGCGCTACGTGTTGCGCCTCCATTTCCCGGCGTCCAACAATGTGGCCGAGTACGAAGCTCTGGTCAACGGATTGCGGATCGCCATCGAGCTAGGGGTCAGACGCCTCGACGCCCGCGGTGATTCGCAGCTCGTCATCGACCAAGTCATGAAGAACTCCCACTGCCGCGACCCGAAGATGGAGGCCTACTGCGACGAGGTTCGGCGCCTGGAAGACAAGTTCTTCGGGCTCGAGCTCAACCACATCGCTCGGCGCTACAACGAAACCGCAGACGAGCTGGCTAAGATAGCCTCGGGGCGAACGACAGTCCCCCCGGACGTCTTCTCCCGGGATCTGCATCAACCCTCCGTCAAGCTCGACGACGCGCCCGAGCCCGAGGTACCCTCGGCTCAGCCCGAGGTACCCTCGGCACAGCCCGAGGTACCCTCGGCCCCCGAGGGCGAGGCACTGAACGTCGAGGAAGGGCAGAGCGGGGCCACGCCAGATCAAGATTGGCAGGCCCCGTACCTGCAATATCTCCGTCGAGGAGAGCTACCCCTCGACCAAGTCGAGGCTCGGCGGGTAGCGCGACGCGCCAAGTCATTCGTCTTGCTGGGCGACGAAGCGGAGCTCTACCATCGCAGCCCCTCGGGCATCCTCCAGCGATGCATCTCCATCGCCGAAGGTCGGGAACTGCTGCAAGAAGTACACTCGGGGGCTTGCGGCCACCACGCAGCGCCCCGAGCCCTTGTCGGAAATGCTTTCCGGCAAGGCTTCTACTGGCCCACGGCGGTGGCTGACGCCACTAGAATTGTCCGCACCTGCGAAGGGTGCCAATTCTATGCGAAGCGGACACACCTGCCCGCTCAGGCTCTGCAGACAATACCCATCACCTGGCCCTTCGCTGTATGGGGTCTGGACCTCGTCGGTCCCTTGCAGAAGGCGCCCGGGGGCTACACGCACCTGCTGGTCGCCATCGACAAATTCTCCAAGTGGATCGAGGTCCGACCTCTGAACAGCATCAGGTCCGAGCAGGCGGTGGCATTCTTCACCAACATCATCCATCGCTTCGGGGTCCCGAACTCCATCATCACCGACAACGGCACCCAGTTCACCGGCAAAAAATTCTTGAATTTTTGCGAGGATCACCATATCCGGGTGGACTGGGCCGCCGTGGCTCATCCCATGTCGAATGGGCAAGTAGAGCATGCCAACGGCATGATTCTACAAGGGCTCAAGCCTCGGATCTACAACGACCTCAACAAGTTCGGCAAGCGATGGATGAAGGAACTCCCCTCGGTGGTCTGGAGCCTAAGGACGACGCCGAGTCGTGCCACGGGCTTCACGCCGTGTTTCCTGGTCTACGGGGCTGAAGCTATCTTGCCCACTGACCTGGAATACGGCTCCCCGAGGGCGAGGGCCTACACCGAACAAAGCAACCAAGCTAGCCGAGAGGAATCGCTGGACCAGCTGGAGGAAGCTCGGGACAGGGCCTTACTACACTCGGCGCGGTACCAACAGTCCCTACGACGCTACCACGCCCGAGGGGTCCGGTCCCGAGAACTCCAGGTGGGCGACCTGGTGCTTCGGCTGCGGCAAGACGCCCGAGGGAGGCACAAGCTCACGCCCCCCTGGGAAGGGCCATTCGTCATCGCCAAAGTTCTGAAGCCCGGAACATACAAGCTGGCCAACAATCAAGGCGAGATCTACGGCAACGCTTGGAACATCAAACAGCTACGTCGCTTCTACCCTTAAGATGTTTTCAAGTTGTTCATATACCTCGCACCTACGCAAAGTTTAGTCGTCAAGGAAGGGTCGGCCTAGCCTCGGCAAAGCCCGACCCTCCCTCGGGGGCTAAAAAGGGGGAGACCCCCTCTGCGTCGAATTTTTCCTCGAAAAAGGATCTCTTTTTAGCAGGATTTCTTTCGTGCTTCTTGACTACTTCGGAAAGCGGATCCTGGAAACGACGGGGTACACGTAAGCAGCCAAGGCTGACCGAGCCGAGGGACTCCTACGCCTCCGGGATACGGATACCTCACTCATCACCTCCTGCGATAAGTAACTTGCGCTCGGATAAAGCGACTCCGTGGACCGAACAAGTCTTCACGTTCGGAAGCTCTCCTGCCGAAGCAGTCCTTCAAGCTTTCTCGACTAAGTCGGGGACAGGGCCTCATGGACGGGTGAAAGTACGCGTAAGCGGCAAGGCCGACCGAGCCGAGGGATTCCCACGCCTCTGGGATACGGATACCTCACTCGTCCCTTCCGCGAAAAGCAACTCTCGCTCACACAAACATCCCTGTTACCGACAGAGTCCAGATGCTCGAAACAAGAGGAAAAAAGACGCAGCTTCGCAAGCGCAGCGAGGGTGTGTTCTTCTGGCCTCGGCGGCCGCAGAAAGCACACGCTACAAGATGATCTGATCCTGCAGGCTCGGGTCTTCACGCTGAAGGGAGCCGTAGCACCCTCGGCATCGACGACGTCTTTAGCAAAGTCCGACCCAGCCTCGGGCGGCGACGCGGTCCAGGGACTCCTCCGGGAATCCGGCCCGAGCAGGCGGCTCAACCGGTTACCCCTGGGGCCTCGGTCAACCGGCTTCCAAGGGCGCCAGCCCGACCCGAGGCCTCGACTGATCGACTTTGGCGCCGGCTCCACTGGCGGACAACACGGCTAGGCTCCGGCCAACCAGGTTCCCATTCTCGAGCCAACTCCGCCTCTGTTCATACTGATATCGCTACCCCTAGCCTCGGTCCACCGAAGGGCGGCCGAGGGGTCTCTTTAACTAAGCTAGAGGAGCCCCAGACAACAAGGCCGAACGGGCCGAGGGATTCCTACGCCTCCGGGATACGGATACCTCACCCGTCACCTTGACACGGGGCGACTCATGCTTGGTAAAGCGGTTCAGATAATCAACAGGCGAGACTTAGTGCTCGAAAATGAGGAAAAAACACGGCTCCGTGCCGAAATTACATACATGTTCAGGCCCCGACAGCCACAATGAACGAAAAACACTGGCATTCGAGATGCCACTACCAACGGAACTCCGGTTCCCACCTCCGCAGGTACGAACAACCCCCCTCCAAGGGGGAAGGCCTGCGGAGCAACTGAAGGCCGACGAATGGTGCGCCGTCACCTGCTCCAGCAGCGGCGACGACGACGCCTTCTGCTCCGAGGGACCAAGCAGCGGCAACACCGACCTCAGGCTAGATGCCGCTGCCAGGAGCCCCCCGCCCATGCCGAAACTCGTAAGGCAAGGACGGGCAGAAGGCCGTAGAGTTGGAGGTCAGCCCGTGGCCGGCCCCGGCTATCTCGCCGGCAGCAGAACCTCTTCAAGCTGCCGTGGCGGGTGCCGGCACCGCGAGCGGCTCCGAAGCCACTCGCGCCTGAAAGCCAGGCACGCTGCAGCTGCCAGCGCCACGGACGACGGCCGCCTTTCCCTCCGATCACTGAGTGAGGGAGCGGGCCGCCGCCCACGCGGGGGCCGACCTCAACTCGGCGCACTCCCCTCCCCAGCCCTGGTGATGAAAATCCTTGAGGCTGAGGGAGGGGAAGAGGCCGCAGCCCGGCTCGCTTTCCCCCACCATCAAGCCGGAGGTCGCCATCTCGGGTGACCGCCGGTGAAGGGGTGCGACCGGGCTGCGTGATGAAAATCCTTGAAGCCGAACGATGGCTGAGAGGTACCAACTCCCATGGAGTTGCGTTCCTCCAACGAGGAGGCGGAAAGGCGGCGGATACCCCCCATCCGGGGGCTTGGAAGATGGGAAGACACGACGCTTAAGGGAGGAAGAAGACATGGTTGCCTTTCGAAAGGAGTCTCCCTCCTTTTAAAGGCAACTCTCCCTACGTGCGCCCCCAGGCGCCGCGGGCTGAGTCTTCTTCAACACGCTCCAAGGCCCTCCCCTGCGACTCGGGGGCTGGGTCCCGCATGTCATGCAAGCCGGCTCAGGGCAGAAGAAGCCAAACCGCCGCGCGTGGTGCGCACGACCGACCAGCGGTTACAAGCGACCCCCCATTTTCGCCCAGACCAACGGGCAGAAGGGGCGGGCAGCCATGCAGGCGGCATGCAACCGCGCCAGATGGACGCGCTTCTCCGACTTCTGACACGCCAGCTTGGGAACCCAGGCCTACGCGTCGAGCAACCGGCGCGCCAGTTGCTGCATGCAAGCAACCACACTGCCACTTGTGCCACCATCGCGCCTCTTCGGTTGCGGAGCCTATGCCGCGACTCGAGGCGACCCAACAGCGCCAGCCTGGCGCGTCGGTCAAAGCGACCGAAAGTGGGCCGACAGTAATAGCGGTGGCAGGCGGGCGGGCGCAGCGGTCACGTCGTCAGCCAGGCTCACGTCCCATCCTGGGACAGCAAGAGAGCCTCCTCTCACGGCATGGAGACGGTGCACCCGTGACCCGTTCCTCGAACGGATCGCACGCGCGCAACGGCCGCCCCGCCAACCACTCGCCCCGTCGCATTGACTACGTGGCGGGACACGCGGCGCCTCTGGCAGGAGGAGCGCGCGACGCTTCACCTTCGCCGTAATAACCGCGTCAGAAAAGGTACGCCACGTCATTCGATTTCGTATCCTTTTTCCTTTTTCCTCTTTCTCTATCTCTTGCAACAGGGACCGGGAAAGGGGGATACCCCGAAAAGGACCCTTCTCCGCGAAGGAACCGGGCTCCGAGCCCCCCACTACTGATCAGGGGTTCGAAGGCTGGCCCTCCGAAGGGTTCAACAGTCGCCTCAGATCGCGTGGGCCCGACACCCACTACTGGTCAGGGGTTCGAAGGCCGGCCCCCCGAAGGGTTCCATGGCCGCCTCAGGCTACTCGGGCTCCGCGCCCATTACTGATCAGGGGTTCGAAGGCTGGCCCCCGAAGGGTTCACAGTCGCCTCAGACACCGAGCGAGGGATGACCAGGGGTACGTTCGATACATAACCGAGGCTCGGGCTGCGCTCCCGAGGTACCCTAGGACATTTCCGAGACCAGCGGGAACGATCTTGTAACGGAATCCCATCGGAGGGAGGCATCGAGCCCTCGGACCCCGTCGCCAGGGGACCGGGTCCGGCAAATCACCCGCATGTACTTTTGGGCGTGCCTCTGGGCCCCTAGCCGACCCCCAACGAACGGGGCACGGACGTCCACTCGGATTACCCGCTTGCAGCTCACCGGAGACACCATGTTCGGTGCCCATCGAGGGTAACATGGCGCACTCCCCCCTCCTCCTTGCGGAAAGGCGACGTAGGGGCGTATGTAAAAAGTCGAGTCTGTCCCTGATCGTCCTCTCGCCCTGTGCAGAGGCTCGGGGGCTGCTCTCGCAAAAACCGGCTCCGGCCAAATCGTTGACAGCGTCAACATACCAGCCCGAGAGCTTGGGCCCCGACCGTGCACCCGGGCTACGGCCAGTTCGCATGAGGGAACGACCAGACCAGCCGAAGCGTTACGCGAGGAATTAAGACCTCGAAGGAGTGTAACCACTCCTCCGAGGCCTCGGGGGCTACACCCGGCGGGTGCGCTCGCGTGCACCCACCGGAACGAAATGCAACCGAGAAAGGCTGGTCCCCTTGCAAAAAAGTGCGACGAAAGCCTCCAAGCGAGTGCTAACACTCCCTTCGAGGCTCGGGGGCTACTGTCGGGGACCATAATTAGGGGTACCCTCAAGACGCCTAATTCTCAGCTGGTAACCCCCATCAGCATAAAGCTGCAAAGGCCTGATGGGTACGATTAAGTCAGGGATCAGTCCACACGAGTGACTCGATCACGCTTCACCCGAGCCTAGCCTCGGCCAAGGGCAGCCGACCTCGAGAGACTTCCGTCTCGCCCGAGGCCCCCTTTTTATGGCGGACACATCACCGGCTCGCCCGAGGCCTTGGCTTCGCTCAGAAGCAACCTTGACTAAATCACCACACCGATTGACCAAATTGCAGGGGCATTTAACGCAAAGGTGGCCTGACACCTTTATCCTGACACGCGCCCCCGGCAGAGCCGAAGTGACCGCCGTCACTCCACCGCTCCACTGGCCAGTCTGACAGAAGGACAGCGCCGCCTGCGCCACTCCGACTGCAGTGCCACTCGACAGAGTGAGTCTGACAGGCAGTCAGGCCTTGCCAAAGGCGCCACGGCGAACTCCGCTCTGCCCGACCCCAGGGCTCGGACTCGGGCTAAGACCCGGAAGACGGCGAACTCCGCTCCGCCCGACCCCAGGGCTCGGACTCGGGCTAAGACCCGGAAGACGGCGAACTCCGCTCCGCCCGACCCCAGGGCTCGGACTCGGGCTAAGACCCGGAAGACGGCGAACTCCGCTCCGCCCGACCCCAGGGCTCGGACTCGGGCTAAGACCCGGAAGACGGCGAACTCCGCTCCGCCCGACCCCAGGGCTCGGACTCGGGCTAACACCCGGAAGACGACGAAACTCCGCTTCGCCCGACCCCAGGGCTCGGACTCCGCCCTGGCCTCGGCCGAACGGCTTCCGCCTCGCCCGACCCCTTAGCTCGGGCTCGGCCACGGCAACGGAAGGCAGACTCAACCTCGGCTTCGGAGGAACCCCCACGTCGCCCTGCCTAGGGCACAGACCGCCACGTCAACAGGAAGCGCCATCATCATCCTACCCCGAATCGACTCGGGTCACGGAGAACAAGACCGGCGTCCCATCCGGCCAGCTCCGCCGGAGGGGCAATGATGGCGCTCCACAAGCTCTATGACGACGGCGGCCCCCAGCTCTCTTACGGAAGCAGGACGACGTCAGCAGGGACTCGACCGCTCCAACAGCTGTCCCTCCGCTAGGCTCCGCCGCACCTCCGACAGCCACGACATCACGCCAGCAGGGTGCCCAGATCTCTCCGGCTGCCGCATTGGCATGTACCTAGGGCGCTAGCTCTCCCTCCGCTAGACACGTAGCACTCTGCTACACCCCCCATTGTACACCTGGATCCTCTCCTTACGACTATAAAAGGGAGGACCAGGGCCTTCTTAGAGAAGGTTGGCCGCGCGGGACCGAGGACGGGACAGGCGCTCTCTTGGGGCCGCTCGCTTCCCTCACCCACGTGGACGCTTGTAACCCCCCTACTGCAAGCGCACCTGACCTGGGCGCGGGACGAACACGAAGGCCGCGGGACTTCCACCTCTCTCACACTCGACTCCGGCCACCTCGCCTCTCCCCCCTTCGCGCTCGCCCACGCGCTCGACCCATCTGGGCTGGGGCACGCAGCACACTCACTCGTCGGCTTAGGGACCCCCCTGTCTCGAAACGCCGACAGGCTTGGTATTTATTAATATGACCAATTGCCTGAGGCCTGACCCCTTCTATTGAGTTTTTTGACACTTTGCAAGTATCTTCATCCTTTGCCGAAGCTAGAGTCCTTATTGATCCTGTTTTCGCTTCTTTTGGAGTTATTGCTTCGTCACCAAACAGGAGTTTAAATGGAGTGAAACCCATTGATCTTGAAACTGCAGTTTTATGATTCCACACCACCTTTATTAATTAATCTAGCCACTTTCCCTTGGCAGATTAAAGATTGACCTCATTATTCTTGTGATGGTGATTCCATTTGCTCGCTCCACCAAGCCGTTAGACTCTGGGTGCCTTACTGATGCGAAATGTATCTTCGTTCCAATCTGGTCACAGAAGGTTTTAAATGCTTTGGAGTCAAACTGTGCTCCATTATCAACTGTGATGGCCTTTGGCACTCCAAACCGACAGATGATATTTTGCCAGGAAAATTTCTGGACAGTGGCTGATGTTATTGTAGCTAGTGGTTTAGCTTCGATTCATTTTGAGAAATATTCAACTGTCACCACAACATATCTTAGGTTTACTTGGGCTTGTGGTAGTGGTCCCAATAAATCTAATCTCCATCTCTGCAATGGCCAAGTGGGATGAATTAATTGTGTTGGAGACAAAGGTTGCTTTCGATCCCTAGCAACACTTCTGACAATTCTCACATTTTGCACTAGGTCTGCTGCATCCGAAGCAGCCTTCGGCCAGCAAAAATCTTGTTTGAAGACCTTGCTCAGAAGTGGCATGGATCCAATATGAGCACCACATATCCCTGAGTGGATTTCTTTCATCAACTCTTGACCTTCGGCTCTAGATAAACATTTTAGTAGTGGAGAGCAGACCCCTTGTTTAAACAATCACCTTTTATGATCATATATGGCCTTGTTCTGGCCTGCATCCTTTTTATGTAGACTTCATCGTCCGAAGGGTAATTGCTAAGGACACAATTTATGTTCTCCAATCTTCGCTATGCACAAGTGATATTGTGAGTACATCCCTTTCCATAAGCTCAACCGAAGGTGCTTTGGGAGTTTCAAAAAAAAACTTCTGGGGGGGAGCAGGAGCCCTTGTGCTGCTGATTTAGTTAGCAAGTCTGCTTGCTCATTATCCCCTCTTGGAATATTTTTTACCAAAAATACCTCGAAGGAGGCCTCCATCCTTCGAAATGTATCAAGATGTTTTTCCAATTTTGGGTCTTTTGCCTTACTGCTTTAGTCGACATGACCTGTAATTACTTGAGAGTCAGATTTAAGTATCACCCTTCTTATTCGCATGGATTTAAGCTTTTGAAGCCCTAGTAGCACTGCTTTGTATTTTGCAATGTTGTTTGTACACTTGAATTCCAACCTGGCCGCATAGCAGGTTCTTATTTTTGATGGTGAAATCAAAACAGCTACAGCACCTGCGCCGAAGGTCCTCCATGACCCATCACAGAATATTGTCCAAGTTTATTCATCTATCAAGTGTCCTTCATCGTGAGCCCCTGGCGTCCAGTTAGCAATGAAGTCTGCTAGTGCTTGAGATTGGATTGAAGATCGATGGACGAAGTTGATAGTGAACTCATTCAACTCTGCGGTCCATTTGCCACCCTTCCTACAACTTCTCTATTTCTTATGATGTCTTTCAAGGGTTGATACGAAGGTAATATTATATGATGAGATTGAAAATAATGTTGAAGCTTTCTAGAGGCCATCAACACGGCATATAGTATCTTCTCCAACTCTGTGTAATTTCTCTTTGATGGACTCAAGACTTCGGAGACGAAGTAAACTGGGACTTATTTCTTCGTCTGCCCATCCTGCTTTTCTTGGACCAGTACTGCATTGACAGCAAAATGGGAGGCAGCTACATACAGTAGCAGTGGAGCTCCTGATAAAGTTGGAGTTAGGGTTGTTAACTGTATAAGGTACTGCTTCAAGTCTTCGAAAGCTTTCTGCTGAACTAGTCCTCATTGAAAGACTTCGTCTGATTTTAACATTTCGAAGACCGGTAGATTTCTTTCTGTAGATTTTGAGATAAATCTATTCAACGATGCTAGCCTTCATGTCAATCTCTGAGCACCCTTTGTTGACTTCGGCGGCTCCATTCTAATTATCGCTTCGATTCCTTTGGTTGACACTAGGCAGCCAAGGAATTTGCTCTTTTTCACCCCGAAGACACATTTATCTGGATTCAATTTGAGGCCAGCTTTCCTAAAGTTAGCGAATGTTTCTTGTAAATCCATAATGTGATTTTATTGCTTCATACTCTTGACTATGATGTCATCAACATATGTCAATACATTTCTGCCAATTTGGGTACTCAGCACTCTAGATGTAATTTTACTGAAGCTTCCTCTAGCATTCTTGAGCCCCTCATGAATCCGAAGATAGCAATATGTTCTACTGGAGGTTATGAAGCTTGTCTTGGCCTCATCTTCCTTCTTCATCCAAATCTGATGATAACCTGAGTAGCAATCCAACAAACTCATGAGCTCCGAAGAAGTTGTCGCATCTATGAGGGAGTCTATCCTGGGAGAGGAAACTCATCTTTCGGGCATGCCTTGTTGAGATCTGTGAAATTAATACAGTATAAAATAATATTTTTCCATATATACGCTATGTTGGGGATGACCTTACAAACAAAATGCCTAACCCTATTAGCATGCACGTGCACATTTTGCATGCAACTCCAATCGTCAGTGCTCAAAGGAGCAAGGTCCATGTATTATTTTGCAACCCTCTATCAAAGTTGTCAAGATAATGTAATATTACCTAAAATATAAATGGATACTTGTTCAGTCCGTTTATCATGATTTTCAAATCTCATGGTGATTTACGTCATATATAAATGGATTTCACAAACACAAAATGCCATTTTTAAATAAGCGACTATAGCAATAAAACTGACATTTGTCCAATAATATGGATGTGTGGTCTTCATACACAGACATGTGAAATCAATCATCTGGTCCAAACTATTCCTCTAATTTATTGGAGGCAAAGTTCTTCGAATTAGTTTGAAATTCACTTGAACAAATAAGACTACAATTGTCTCTAACATTTGGAAATAACATTAAGCCATTGTACTACTGCATGCCATGTACCTCGGACATGATACTCCTGTTCTATATAAGTTAAATTTTACATTAAGTTTCAAGTCTATATTTCCATTTGAAATCATCGGATAAGGAATTTTGTTTAGTGGTTAATTCCACTAACACATCATGGAGGCAACATTCTCTCAAAATATATTAAAATGATTCGAGATATCTTACGCATATGGTCTACCTTTGTCATTGTAGCCGAAGGTAATTGACATTGTTATCTTTTCAAGTGCTGATATCTGTTTCCCTTTGAAGCCACACAGAAGATGTGTTGCATCATGTATTTCGTCCTCTTATTCTTGCATTTTCCTGAAAGTCTTTGCAAAGATGATATTTATTGCAATGCATGTGTCCACCAGGACATTGTCAACCAGGAATTCTTTTATGACGCAAAATATGACCATGGCATTGTTGTGAGGATAATCATTGACCTGAAGGTCCTCTTGAGAGAATGTGATTGACACATGAGACCATTTGGATTTGATGTAGGGTCCTTGCACTTCAACATATTGTACCCTTCTTTGGGCCTCTTTCTTCTTGTTGACTGGTTCGAAGCTTGAACCGCCTGTGATAGGAAGAACGAGCTTCATCGCCGAAGGTGGCACATCTTGATGACTTTGCGAAGCTATTTGTTGTGATCGTGGAGGTGAGTTCATTGGAGATGGGCGTCAATGTTGGTCACTTGTTCTCAATTACTGTGAATCAAAAACAAGGTAACATAAAGATTAAATATTAAGGACCTTCGTCCTTCGAAGCATTATCTTTTCTCAAAGATAGTGATTCTTGGATGAAGATGATGAAGAGCAGATCTTCATCTCTCATGGAGATAATATTACAATGTGATATTATCTTATAAATTCACTTTATTTTATATATTAAGGTAATGACATAGTTTGGATTACACGCTAATGAACCACTACAAATATTATATTATATTAGTACCTTCGGCTTGTTTAATAGAGAGAGTGCGAGAGTGACTTTCAATGAAAGCGTGAACAGTACGAGGATACTGTTCATCTATTTATAGACATGGGACGCAGCCCAAGCAAAAGTACAATTATGACTCTGATATCTATACATTATTCTAATATAAATATTAAGGATAAACATGTCTTTTTATTGCTAGCTTGGTTTCTTGTATGACCTTCGTGATCATCTTAAGCTGAATCTTTAACTCTTGTCGAAGCTCGTCTTTATTCCCTGCGTGTCTGTCACAGCTTCGGCATTCAGTTATTTTGACGTATCTTATCAAGATAAATCAAAGACGGTTTCTTCGTCCTAAGGACCTTCGATAGAGGAGACCCCAACAGATCTGATTATAGATTACCATAATCTAGGTATCTAGATTATGTAATCCACATAATAACCTGTGTTGTTTATTTCCCATAACTTATTTATGCTAGATTATATAATCTAGAGGCTAAACAAACATGATTTTAGTATTACAGATATAAAAATCGCATACATGTAACCTTTTTCCTTCTTATCATCTAGGTTGCATCATACATAAATCAATCGATTAACAAATGTCGCATCAAAAATAAGTTGTCAATCTTTTACACATCAAAACACATGTTCACCATGAGAAAATTGTTTCATAATTTTATGAGCTGCCAAATTCCCATAAATTCTAATATTTATTTTGTCGAGACGTTCTTTCATACCTTTGCATTATGCAAGATATCCCATGATTTTATGCACTAGAAAAATACATATTTACCTGTCCTGCATTCAATAGACCAAACACATCCCATGCGAAGTACACTTATTAGCAAATAAGTCCTGAAACCTAGAATATCAATATCTAGCTAAAGCGAGCAATTATTATAGACAACTATATCAACTGCAAAATTTAAAAATGTAACCAAGTAAAATAACAACATACTAGCACTTAAGTCTCATGCAAATTGCATTTTCAGAATAATCAAACAATTCATGATAAAGAATATGTAAACACGGTAAAACAACCTCTACAATGATAAGAACTCCATTGTAGTGACATCATATTTGAAATCTGAAGTTAACCATGAGAACAAAGCTTACAGTGTATAACTTATATTATTCAAAGTAGTTATGATTACAAAGAAAAGATCCAGCTACGTTCAAGCCTGCTAAAGTTTACACATGAAACTGTAAAATGGCAGCTGAATGAGTTGGAACAAAATGACAGCCCAAATCCCCAAGCACATTTATTGCATTGGCTCAGTGTCGGATGTAGTAGCAAAACCATCTGCGTAAATGGGGTGAAGATCATGACCAGCAACTGGATCAACATGAACCCATTTCCTGCCTGAGAGTTTGTTGCGCTCAAAGCGTACATTGCCTTCTTTCAGGCAGAAAAGTGTATGATCCTTGCCCATGCCAACATAGTTTCCAGGATGGAAGCGGGTCCCTCTTTGGCGGACAATGATGTTCCCTGGTAGTACTTTCTGAGAAAATAAGAACTGTCATCAGATGAGGAGCATAGCAGCGGTAAGAGTTCAATATGTCCAACCTTTGGTATCATAAGATAAAAATGTAGAAGATTAAGTGACCAACGAATAGTTGATAAATATACTGAATCATAGTACTGGAGCCAAGTATATGTTACTATGTGTCAACTGCTTAAGTGCCAAAGGAAAAACTTGAAGCAAGCCGCTGACCACATGATTAGTGCAATGGACTGGAACTGTCAAATTAGCTATTTAGATGCTAATCATGGAGAGTGCTTCTCACTATATGCTTAAAGATAATGCCTTTCTTTTAAAGAATCAGAATGGGGTATTTGAAAGTGGTACCTCTCCACCAAACTTCTTTACCCCCAAATACTTTGGATTGGAATCGCGACCATTTTTTGTTGATCCAGCAGTCCTTTTCGTGGCCCAGCGCCTAAATATCATGTTTAGTCCACCAGATAACTCTGGAAGCATGTATTCTTTAGGCAGATGTAGTTAAGTGGATAAAATAATATGGTAAGCTGCCAAAGTCATCACCTGTAGCACTGGTATAGACTGAAACCTTGGAGGTCAAATCTTTCACATTTATTCTCTTAAACATTGATGACAGTGCCATGCTGATTACCAGAAAAATTCCTGCCAATGGTGAAATTATATAAGCTTTCTTTTTCCTTGAATACAAAAGACAGCTGTGTACCATTGCATAAAGAAGAAGAAACCAGAACATCAAAGCACAAACACAAACACAAACACCCATGAGCCCAGCATACCAAGCACGCAGCCACACAAACACACACACACAAACATAAACACACTCAGCTCTAAAACAAATTACAAAGCTGGTTGCCTCAAGCAGGGCTAAACCCCTAGCACCAGCAAGGCTCCAAAGATCACTCTCCCTCAGGATAAATCTAAAGAGTTTGCAGGAAATTAGAACTGTTGAACACAGTCATTATGATGTTTCCAGTTTCCACAACATCCAAGCTCCCAAGACCATATTAAGCATCTTCTTCAAACCGCTCAGGGTCAAACTATAGATCTTCACCCACCAGCCATATTTCTTTTCAAACAGTTTCACAATTGGAATTTGCGGAAGGGTTAATGAGTTAAGCGTCAAAGAAGTGTTCTCACAAAAAATGAGAAGAAAAGCATTCTTAAGAACATTGTGCTATACAATATTATCACATCATCAACCAAGATAGGTGTTCAAGACAACAGTAGAATCAGGGGGTGGGGTGGCGCAGGACTGCAGGAGCCCACATGTCCACGAGTCGAGAAGTAGACACAGAACTACAGAAGAATGAACTAGATGCTTCGAACTTCACAAACCAACTAATTAACTTAGGCAACAATGGATATGAAGATTTACTGTTGAGTGTCAGGGCTACTGCAGGCACCGCATCCAGCTACAAGCTATGTTGCCCTGATACGGGGACACGGATACGCGATACGCCGATACCCCGATACACCATTTCTCAAAAAAATACGGATACGGCGATACGCAATGTATATTATAAATAAAATTAAATGCTGAAATGTCTAAAATGGATCAATGCCATAGTAATCTTAATGAGTTAATCATGGATTTACTAGTATCAAGAACAGAGAATGCTGCTGGCATCAGTAGATGCACTCGTTGCCTGGGATATTGGGATCTAACAAGAACAGAAAATGGGACAACCGGACAAGTACAGCGTCAGGCAGGGCAGATGGGAGATGGCAGCAGATCACAAACCTCAGTACCTCACGACGGCAGACGGGCTGGCTGACGGCGCGACCTTAGGGCTGGCGGCGGCGGACGCGGCCACGGATCGGCGACGGCTGGCGGCGCGCAGGGAAGCGCGGCTGCGCGGGTCTCCAAGCGGTGACGGGCTGGCGGCGCGCAGGTGTCCAAGGATCTCCAATCGGTGACGGGCTGACGGCTGGCGGCGCGCAGGAGCCAGAACAAGCGGGGCTGGCGGCGCGCAGGAGCCAGAACAATCGGTGACGGGCTGACGGCTGGCGTGCGCCGTGGGGAGAAGCAGTGCGCAGGGGAAATTAGGGTATTCTGCACGTGTCTAAAAGTATCGTCTTTTTTATTTATTTAAATTTATAGGAATTTCCAATACGCCTCGGAAACATATCCAGAAAGTATTCGTATCTGATACGATATCCAACACCGGTACATGAATTTTGAGAAATATCCGCGCATCATAGGCGACAAGCAGCAAAGCTAGGCAAGGGCTACACGCAACAGCTGATGCCGGAGCTACGGTTGCGCTGGTGCACTGCATCACTGCACTACATGACAGCTGATCAATTGGCT
The DNA here is from genome assembly GCF_902167145.1 of Zea mays. Lineage (NCBI taxonomy): Eukaryota > Viridiplantae > Streptophyta > Magnoliopsida > Poales > Poaceae > Zea > Zea mays. The sequence continues at coordinate 29,106,431 of NC_050099.1, read as the reverse complement.
ACCCAGGCTGCATTTTCTCTGTTTTGATTTTAGTTTTATATGTAATTATGTATCCTGTATTTTTCATCACGTCATGAAATCCTAATAGCTACTAAAACCTAAGGAATGAAAACTTAAACATATATACAGTTTTTCTTATATTCACTAACAACCTATATTGTGAGATAATGATTCTGTTTATCCATCTCCATCATGATAATTTCCCGGTTCTGCCACTGGCACAAGCATGTGCTCTACTCAAGATATATTACTCTTTTATTAAGAAATAAGCTGAATGGTTTAACTATAATAGTCTTTAAGGAAAACTGGGTTTGAATGTTTTAATTAACTTGCATGTCTATGTAATACAAGTAGAAGTGTAAGTACAAGAAAAAACAGTGATTAAGTCAAGAGTTACTAGTAAAGAAGCTAAGTGCCTCCTTCTAAGATCATCATTGTACTCATGTATCCTCTTTGCCCAATTGTGAACTATAAATATTATTGCAGCATCAATCAAAGTATCAAACCAGACATGCTCTAAATGCAGAAAAGGGTTGTTGTGCCTTAGGTAGCTATAAGCTACAAATATGATTCACCTCATCACTTACTTTCTTCACTTTTCTACATTAAGCAGAAATCGTAAAGCATGACAAAGTTTTACCTAGGACCCAGGAGAATCGGTATAGATATTTATGCAGAGAGCAGAGCATCCAAATTCCAAACCTTTGCCAGTGAGACTAGATTGGCCGAGATTGGGATAGTTGAGAATTTGAGATAGTCACTATGACAATTTCTATGACGCAACTTTTATCACCTTAATAAGTTCCACTTCCACTATTTATCAATTATCCCTAGAATGCAAAAATCAGGGTTCCAAAAAGCGACACTAAGCGCAGGTTTCAGCGCGCTGAAGCGCTAAGCAGACGGGTAATGCTTCGCTTTGGGGCATACATAACGCTCCCAAAGCTGCGGGACCGCATTGGTGGAGCAGCAGCAGTTGGCTCCCGCTGCCCGAAGGCCGCGCGCGGCGCAACCGCTGGGGCCGCGCGCCGTCGATGATCAACCGGAGGCGAGAGGAGAGAGAGACACGCAGGGTCACCGAACGTTGTGCGGAGGACTGGAGGCGAGGGCGCGACGCGACTGGCGAGAGGCGGGAGGGGAATGAGATCCCGAGCCTGAGGGCCGCCCCGCCGCCTGCGTGCCGAGCACCAATATGGAGCGTCGGCGCTGTGAGGAAGATGAAGAAAGGGCGGCGACCGTGTGCCTTCGCTGGAGCAGTGAAAAGCTTAGGGTAAAGAAACGTGTAGGTGTGGTGGAACTTTGGTTTGGGCTGAATTAATCGGCTTCTAAATGGGCCACCAAATAGTTCATATTGTTCTTTTTTCCTTTTATTTTTCATTTTTTCTTTCTAACATTTTTTGATAGACTAAGGGTATGTTTGGGAGGGCTTCATTTTAAAAAATTTAGTTTCGGTTTTTTAACTTTATTATATAACAACTTCAATAAATTGTTGATTGGGTTCAAGGACTATTTGGCTTCAATATGGACTTCAGCTTCTGTAATACAATTAATTTGTGTGAGATTCCTTCATTACCATTGATGATTAGAGGGTGAAGAAAAAGATATAAATCAGTAGCTCATGTAACCAATGTCATGGTGAGTAATTTTTGTGCAACTTCATGAGGAAGTATAAAAACAATGTTTTTGAAGCACCATGAAAATTTCATGAAACTGGCCTCTAGTTTTAGTTTTTTTTGAAGCTAGAGTTCGTGGAGCTAGACCTGTTTGGATAGAAGAAGCTGAAATAAACTTGAAACTCTTGAAGTGAAGCTCTCCTAAGCAGGGCCTAACACATTATTTAATGTATTCTGGATACTTTGGGTTCTGCGTTAAGAGTGTATTGTATGTTAATAAATCTAATCAGTAACTTTAGAATTTAACTATATAGTCAAGAGATTTATAAGATAACTAGGTAGGTGCACGTGCTTCGCTACGATTTATATATATATATATCGTACAGGTAGACTTCGTTTAAATAAAATGATCATTGAAGTATGTTTCGGAGCTTTACAATGATACTAATCATGAAGATGTCATTGTTAAGTAGCAATGTACTCTATGTTACCATGATCCAGATGTTTTTTGCACCCAGATGTTCAATTGTTTTTTCCTAAAAAACATGTGTTGTCCAGTGCCACATCTAGTGTCGCACTAAATAGGTATGGTAACTTCCGGTCCATGAAAATATCAAAGGTCAAAAAACTGAAGCATAACAAAGACAAACAGTTGGAACTCATTTTGGTACAAAGGTTAGCGCTCTTAAGGTTTAAGTGCCATGGAAAGTTTCTAGACACCATGACTCTTTGTGACACAAAATAGGGTGTACCTATTTCTTGAGGCAGGTCTCAATATATCTGCAAATAGTTGGATAGCAGAAAGATATGGCATATAAAATTGAATCACAGAGTCACTGCCATTTAACACCAGTGCAACACCAGCCTATTCTTTTCACATTGGCTGAAAACCTAATGGGAAGTTTTTCCATCTCAAGAAATCTAGAATCTAACTCATTTCTGATGTACACAAAGCAAAACAGATCTATCAATCTCATCTCACTTCATGTCACAACCAAATCTTACATATATTTGAGTAAATCATCAAGGTTAAATAGAGTTACATGAAAAAGGTTGAGATTGGCAACAATAAACAAACTCCCTAAAAATACAAATAGATGATGTCAATGGCTAACAGTTCCTCATTCACAATAAAATTACAGGTGCATAGAACATTTACAGAGAAGACATACCAAGCGTGACACACAATATGGTTGGGATTCTTCTATTCCACACACCACTGCGAAGTTTGAACAACACCATAACACCAAACCACTACCGGAATCAGCGTCTTTGCCGTGTGTCTCAGACACACGGCAAAGGCTATTGTACACTCGGCGAAGCCTTTGCCGAGTGTCACACTCGGCAAAGAACGCTCGGCGAACTGTACATCGACAACAACCTCTTTGCCGAGTACTTTTTGTCGGGCACTCGGCAAAGAAAAGTCACCGTCACGGCGCCAAGTGACGGTGACGGATCCATTTTGCATGTACCATTTTGGGACAATTATAACAGTGTTTTCTATACCTAGTACATTTAGTTTGTTTATTTGAATTTCTTCGGAAAATTCAGATTTGAACTGCAGGTTACTCGAAACTTGGAAAACCGTGCATGCAAAAATGATATCCATGCTACTTAGCACAAGTTACGACCGATTTCAGGAGCGGACCGGAAACTTCGAGCACCATGCTCACTCAACATGACCGTAAACTTGCCATCCAGGTGTTTAAAAATTGTATAAAACATAAACAAAGCCAGAAAATCATGAAACCTGTCCACGTGTCATGATATCATATGTAGAGGCTGTGATAAAAAAATTAGAATGTTTGGAGAAAGTTGTGAGACATTATGTGTAGAAACCTAAGAGAACCACACATGAAATCATAGAGTTTCAATGTGGATCTCTTAGGTTTGTACACATAGTGCGTTACAGCTTTCTCGAAACTTTTTCAATTTTTTATCACAACCTCTACATATGATATCATGACACGTGGACAGGTTTCATGATTTTCTGACTTTGTTTATGTTTTATACAATTTTTAAACACATGGATGGCAAGTTTACGGTCATGTTGAGTGAGCATGGTGCTCGAAGTTTCCGGTCCGCTCCTGAAATCGGTCGTAACTTGTGCTAAGTAGCATGGATATCATTTTTGCATGCACGGTTTTCCAAGTTTCGAGTAACCTGCAGTTCAAATCTGAATTTTCCGAAGAAATTCAAATAAACAAACTAAATGTACTAGGTATAGAAAACACTGTTATAATTGTCCCAAAATGGTACATGTTGGTCTACATAGTGTAGGAACATACCACAAAAAGTTTGGTAGGGAAAATAAAAAAAATAAAAATATAATTTGCCGAGTGTCTACATAGGACACTCGGCAAAGAAATTGTTTGCCGAGTGCCAGATATTTGACACTCGGCAAAGACTGACGGCCGTCAGTTGTAGACGGCCGCTAACGGCCCTTTGCCGAGAGCCGTATTTGCCGAGTGCTTGACGCTCGGCAAAGAAGTCTTTGCCGAGTGCTTGGATGGGCCGAGTGTACTACACTCGGTAAACCAGCTCTTTACCGAGCGCAGAACTTTGCCGAGGGCGGTACTCGGCAAAGTCTGCTTTGCCGAGTGCCCGATAAAAAGCACTCGGCAAAGCCTTCGGCACTCGGCAAAGGCGCGGATTCCGGTAGTGAACCGCACAACTTGAGCTAGCCCATTCAAGAAAACCATTATCTCATAGGCTGTCATGAAGAATTCTTCGCATTACGGTGCATTGACTCCTTTCTTTAGCTGGCGTGCCATTCTGATGGTACCCGCTTGGGTCTAAAGGGTTTATGTGAACTGGCTCGTGTCTAGACCATACTGCATTTTAGGTGCAAATATAATCATCATCAAGAGAAGAGAACAAAGCATGCCATAATCATAATGCTAAAACAATCCATCAAGTAATGTACCTCCTCTCGCATCGTTTGGTTCTAGGCTGCATTTCTACTTGCACGTTGATCGAGTGTTGGAACAGGAACACTAGTGGCAGGCACATTTTGGGCATGGATCAATGGTTGCCGCATGGTAGGGCTTCGACCGATTGCAATAATTTTAGCATCACTATCATACTCAGCATGTTTGTTCATTGCCCTGACATCCAGAGCTAACAGAAAGAGCACTGCCTATTGCAAACCAAATGCCATTAGTTTTAGTTTTGGTGTGACTACCCATAATACAACCTATACTTGGCAAGCGATAGCTAAAAAATTCTTTGTAAGGGAATACAAAATTAAGGTGTCAAGGATATTGCTCCTCTCATTGCTGTTGCAGTACTAAATAAGTATAGAGATGAAAAGACTGTTCAACAGAATAAATTTCTTTTGCATTAAATGAAAAGGAGGGATTGCCCTTGAACAAAGGGCAGTCTAGGAGACAGAAGCATAAAAACAATTTTTTCTCTCTCTCTAAGAAACAAAAATGATTTCGACGGGGAAATGATGTGATGATTTGGGATCTTCAGTTGAGTCTCACACATCTGAGTTCAACTGAACATTTGACGCCAGATTTTGTAGATACAAATAAACAGAATAAATTTCTTTTGCGTTAAATGAAAAGGAGAGATTGCCCTTGAGCAAAGGGCAGTCTAGGAGACAGAGATCTGAAACAGCCAACCTGGTGGTTGCGCTTCACCTCAGTTGAGCAGAAAACTCCAAAATCAGAGTAAAACGTGGCACAAATCCATTGTTGTTTCTCTATAATATTCCAGGGGACATGTGCATAGTCAAATAATCATGAGTTGTAGGGTAGCAAATTCTAGAATACTGAAAGTTAAATAATCATATCAGTCGTAGTTTTATATGCACGATAATAATTGCAGGAGACATGTATGCACTTCCAACTCTTGGGCATATATTGTTACAATAATTCAATCACTGTTTTAAAATAATAATAAGAAGAAAAAAGCTACAAACGGACATAAATAGTGGTCTCTAATAACAAAAAAATTTTTCTTCCATGGTGCAAAAGTTGCTGACAGTATGAAAAAAGTAATCTTCCCTTGAAGATTCCACGACATAGCAGGACAGTAACAACCAACATACACGTTACACACTAATATTAGAAGACATCATAAAATATGATGAAAGAACATTGTAATGATAAACCATCATTTCTATCAGTAAGGGTACAACGATGACTGATTAAACCACATTGAAAATTGTTCCAAAATCATGATTAAAGCAATATAAGTTAAAAGCAATATATTTTATTATGGCAAAAACAGGCATAAAAGTTATCATTGTAAAAGAATCACGCTACAACCCTAACTATATTGTATCTTGCTAATTTCTTTGCTGCTAATTTATGTACATATAAAAGAAATACATCGAACACTTAAAAGTAGGCTAAGAAATTACCTGAGAAAAGTTGGCAAGCACAAGTAGAGGGAAAGTGGCCAGAATAAGTATTGCCACTCTCCACTCGATGATAAATCCAACAACGAAAGAAGTCATAAGGGAAGTCATGTTCTACAGGATGGCTGAAATTCTCTCGACTATAGCTGAGTTCACATCAGTTACGCCAACACCTAGACGTGCAACCACAAGACTTGAATTGTTTTTGTCTTCGTCAAACCAACCAACTTCATTTTGGCCATCATTGAACATTGGGCGAAATCGATGGATCAATGTGGAGAGAAAAAAGAAAACACAAACAATTCGGTCTCACCAATGGTATGCAACAACTGAAGATCTATCTTGAGTTGGGACAAACACACATCTTTATATTTACATGACATACTTGACATGGTGTTGGAAAGGGTACTAACCATGGGGCAGAAGAAACCAGATTGGCTCGGTCAGTGCGGTGAGTGACCTCAGAGTTGTCTCCACCTGAGGTGAGGATTTGAGCATATGTCACACCAATACGATACAAATGAAAAGGGAGAACCGTTCCAGTATGGAAATATCTTTTATTTGTATATTCTTCAGATACTGGGAAAGAATTTAAAAGGCAAAAATTAGGGACGTTTAACTTCCCAAGATGAGTTTGGTGCATATAAAAATGGACAGTAGCGAGATTTGTCAAACCTGAGAGAGTACAACAAAGAGAATCAACATTGGCAAGCCAATCTCAACGCATCTCCCAGCCTGATGAAATATCATCCCATCAAACATCAATTGGATGGACAATATTCACATCTTGTCTGGTCATGCACAGAAGTTGACAATACAAAATGGAGGTTTGGACAAAGCAAGCGGTACCACAGGGAAAACCCTTTTGAAAAGGCCAAATCCAAACAGCACAACCATTGGAGTCATCCCCGAAGAACCTGAAAGAGGATATGCATTTTTTGAACCATTCAGTAAAGCCTCATCTCTTAAAATCACTCGACCGTCGCACCCACAGTCTGAACATAAAACTTCCCACCACCAAGAACTTCCATGACAACAACCTAAATAGAGTGAGTCAAGAAGTTAATTCCACCCAAAGAAATGGAGTGCTTCAAAAATATCCTTCATGAACAAACCTTGATAATTTCCTTTGTTTCGATTCAGATGTGGATCCATTGGAAGCATTTTCACCCTCCACATAGTCATGTCCCTTGGGTGATATGATATGGAATGTACATTCATCACCAAGTGATTACACATCAAACTACTAAAAGAGACTAAAATCAATTTGTAATTCTGAAATTTCTGCATCTCTAACAGAGAGTAACATGGTGAGGTCGAGATTATTGTAAATTATACCTAAATCAACTTATTATGGTGTTTATCAAGCTGCATGGCAAAATAAGAAAAAACAAAATGTATTTAGAAAAAAACATAAATCAGACTACATGGCATCAAAACACACACACACAAATCAAAATGATGTAATTTAACAAACATTGTTGCCTTGGGAAATTGAGCAATCAATACATACATTCAAGTGGGGATCCCTCGTGAACTTCCCCAAAAAATCGAAAGTCAATACTGAATCGTACAGGGGTAAAATAAATAGCACACAAATATTGTGCTGATTTTGCTAGAAGTAGAGCTAATTATCCAGTTTAAATTACATGGGAGAAGAGATGAATCATGATTCCTGAACGACAATGGCGACAAGTGATTGTCTCTCTTTCCCTTATTAGTAGTTTGGTGACATTTACAATGCATCAACATGATAAAAGGATTTGGCTACGAGACCAACAGAAGTGGAGGAAAGCAAAGCGCCCGATCATGGTGACAATTACCTCAGAGTTGTTGGAGCCAAACTGGAGGAGACCGAGCTGCCAGTCCGCGGACTTGTTCTTGAGCTCCTCAATCTTGCGGCGCTCCTCCTCGAGCGGATGGAGAGTTTGGCGAAGGGCCAAAGCCCCTGGAGTGCGTCCCACGACGGGTCGCTGCAGTGGCGCGTCACATACGCCACCTGCTCGACCGCGATGGCCCAGGACGTGGCGTCGTAGGCGGTGGCAGCCCCGGGGAGACCCCACCCGAGGACGGGCACTGGCATTGCAACATGTGCCGCCAGTGCGGCGGTATCGATCCACGCCAGCTTAGCAATCAGTGTGGAGCTAGGACACGACGGGTCGCTGTGACGGCGAAGAGGGGGCAATAGTGGTGGAGGAGAAGAAGCACGCGACGTAGTCGTGGGGAGAGCGGTTATTGACGCGCGCTGAGCAGAGCAGCGGGCGTCATGCGATGTGTAGAGCACAGGGTGGCCGCGCGACTGGTGTGGCGAGGCGAGGCTGTCCGTCGAGGGGCAGACCGGCGCTGAGCAGAGCAGCGGGCGTCGCGCGATGTGCAGAGCAAAGGGTGGCCATGCGACTGGTGTGGCGAGGCGAGGCTGTCCGCCGAGGGGCAGGCCACCGGCGGGTGAGGAGCGACCGATGGGGCAGTGGAGGCTTACCGGCGGAGGGAAGTGGAGGCTCGCCGGCGGGGATGAGAGCCACCGCGTGACTGCCTGCGGGGATAACGTCTCTAGGGTTTTTCCTAGATGGGCCTTATAGAATTTAATTGATAGATGGGCCTCATACGTTAACCAAATAACGCAGCACACACAGGCTAGCGCGCACAAATATATTGTACCATATCGGCCAGCCAAAGGTTGTGGTAGCAACTTATAAACCTTCCTGCTACAGAGGAAGCAGTCAGCTCGTGTAATCAGCTCGTGGTATTGTCAACATGTGTCGAATTTTTGCGCGCGCGGATGGGGCGGGGTGAGGAGGGTGCGGCTTAGTGTGGCGATAGACGATCCAGATTGAACAACAGCGATGGACGATCCAGATTGAACGAAGGCAGAACGACAGGCTACCCTTACAGCCTTAATAAGTAGTAGAGATGACTCAAGGGTTTAAGGGTTATTTGTAGCCCTATAAGCTCTTTAATGATCACAAACTGCACAAGAAGAAATAATGAAAATCTTCTCTCCCACCTCACTTATAAAAGATGGGGGAGAGGAGGTGGAGAGGGGTGTGAACCTTGATTCATGCACTCTTTCAATTACTTTTCACTCTCATTTCTCGTTTATTCGGTCTAGTGCCCACCGTGCTCGTTGCTTTAAACTTTTCCCTGAGAGATAGGATTTGTAAACAATAGAAAAAACATTACCTTTTAAAATTTTGCATCATGCTAGTTTGTATTGCTTTCGTTGTGCACCTATCTGCATTCAATTTTGCTTGCACCACCTTCGTTTAGCTACCAGTCCACTACTTTAGATGGTCATGTTAGAAAGTAAGATTGTAAGAGGCATTGTTGAAGTTGGCCATAGTTTGGAGGTGCTTTGTTGGAAGATATCTTGCATGGTAAATGCCATTTTGGATCTATCAGATGGCTGCTCAATTGAACTAGCGTTACATTGTCTACGTTTCAGATAAGCATCTTTGAAAGTTGCCTAGAGGGGGGGGTGAATAGGTGGAAACTGAAATTTACAACTTTAAACACAACTACAAGTCCAGGTTAGCGTTAAAAATAAAATCGAGTCCGAAAGAGAGAGCGAAAACAAATCAACCAAAGAAATAGAGCGGATGACACGATGATTTGTTTTACTGAGGTTCGGTTCTTGCAAACCTACTCCCCGTTGAGGTGGTCACAAAGACCGGGTCTCTTTCAACCCTTTCCCTCTCTCAAACGGTCACCTAGACTGAGTGAGCTTTCTCCTCAATTAAATGGGTCACTTAGACCCCGCAAGGACCACTGTCGGAGAGGAAATTCTCCGGCCAGGTGGCAGAATGCACCCGCCCTAAATCCTAAGATGAGGAGGGGCCTAAGCGTTTTGCCTGCTAGATGGATTTGGAATGAACACAAGAACACACAAGGGTTTAGAGTGGTTCAGGCCACCGGAGCGTAATACCCTACTCCACTGTGTGTTATATTAAGTCTGTGAGCTTGAGAGCGTGTAAGTGAGTCTAAGTTGGGTCTGTGTGAATCTGCCTTGTAACGTCGTGTGCCCTCCCTTTTATAGCTCAAGGGAGGCACATACAAGGATACTGAGCCCCGGCATGTGGGGCCAGGGGCAAAATGGAAGGAAGTAACTAATGCATGTAACGCCTGGGCAATCTCTGAGCGCCATAATGTCTGTAGTTCATACAGTATTGATATGTCACGGCTGCTTCCTCAGTAACGCACGAGTCATGATGAGTGTAGTACACGCGGCAGCATGGGCGTACTGGCTGCCAATGGAATGGACAGGCACGCCGCCTGCGGGATGGCCTGGTCACCGCCCGTCAGTGGAGTGGACATGGCTCATTAAATGCTGAGGCGGCACATCGCCTGCCAGTGGAATGGATAGGGCTCATTAAATGCCGAGGCGGCACATCACCTGCCAGTGGAATGGATAGGCGGCGCGCCTTATCCGCAATAAATGCAGAAGCCGCACAACCCAAAGGCCTTACGTAAGGCTCCGCCCGCTGGCTTACATCACGGGCAGTAGGCCACGTGGCAGCATCGGGTCTCCGCCTGAGCAGGGAGCAGAAGCGTACACGGTATGGTCCGGACACGTGTCGGCTCTGGACCCCCATCTGGCCTTGATTAAGGTCTGGGTATTCTTTGTCCTAGAATCCCGGGACCCTGTTGTGAGTGGCCCGGACCCCACACAGAGGGGTCCGGGACCCGTCCCAGGGGTCCAGTTCTCGCTCGTGGAAGTCCTGGACCTTACTCAGAGGTCCAGTCTGTATATACAGGGGTCCGGCACTTTCCCATCGGGGTCCGGACCCACTGTTGATACCTTGGAGTATATCGTCTTCTCTAGCCACGTGGCGGCCCCAGAGCCGTCCACGTGATGGGGTCAGGCGCTGTTTACCACACGACTAGAGATAGCCGCGTGGGTATCGTGTCTTCATACTGTAGTAAGGGGTACCCCTGTTTCAGGGTATCGACAGTGGCTTCTAGGCCCACCTCAGTGGAGGATACGAGCCTGCAGGTGGGGCCAAAGCTTGATTGCCGATTGGTGCGCCGCTTCCGTGCGTTTGCTGACGTAATCATCGCCAATCCGCCTTCGGTCACGCCAACTGCCATGCCTGTCCCCACGACTGACTAATCCGTGGCCCCCACGCCTGATGGTTTCGCCGGGCCACGCGCGAGGTGCCTCGATACCACTGCATTGGTTTAAAAAATCACCTTCTCTATCTTCTACGGCGGCCCCGAGGAGGCGCAGTACTGGCGCGAGCGGCGGTTTGCTCTTTCTGCACCCAGGAACCGACGCCCAAGGAGTATGACTTGTGGGCCTGGGCCCCCATGTCATAGACTGGGCCATTGTTTTCGGCGGAGATGAAGAGGCGCACAACCGCGGGCGGTGGTTCGCTCCTCGCGTGGCGGTTCGCCTTCTTCGCACTCGGAGACCCACACACCAGTTATATGACTTGTGAACCCGGGCCCCCGTGTCATAGGCTGGGTTGCTTTGGTGCGCGTCGAGCGAGGTTTTCTGCGGCATCTCGAGGCGCGAGTGGGAGAGTCTGCCTTGAAAAGGGATTCACCCCGCGTGCAGCAGTTACACTTTCACATTCTCTCCCAACTGCTGCGCCCTTTCGCCTTCGAGCTCTCCGCACCCCTTTGCATTCACGCTCTTCTACTTTCGCCGCCGTAGTCGCCATGGCCTCGCTAGTTCATCCCGAGCATTTCCAGTCCGAGGGGGCACTCAACCTAGTGTGCAACCTGCTCGGATGGAGCGCACCCACGTTCGTCGGAAGGATCCGTGCTGGCGCCACTCCCCTCGATGATCTCGCCGTTGGGGAGTTCGTGCTCTTCGTCTCCTACCTCTCCTGCGGGTTGGCGCTGCCGATCTTGCCTTTCTTCCTGCTGCTGCTGGAGGAGCTCGGCCTCCAGCTTCAGCACCTCACGCTCCACTCCATCCTCCAGGCGGCCAACTTCGCCCACCTCTGTGAGATGTTCGTGGGGGTGGCCCCCAGCACCTCCCTCTTCCACCATTTCTTCGTGCTGGTGAAGTCTGGGAAGGCTAAGGACCACCTAGGCGCCTACTACTTCCAGACAAGGTTGGATTCAGCCATGGCCTACATCCCCACCCTTGGCGGCGCAAGGTGGGAGAACTGGCGCGGCGACTGGGTGATCGCCAGCGCGGAGGCCAACAACCGCCTCGCCCTGCCAAGCGACGGGCCAAGACTCGACCGGAAGCAGTGGAGGGCCAAGCCGTCCCTGGCACCGGAGTTCCAGCTCATACTGGACAGGATCAAGAGCTTGGCGGCGGGCGGCCTGACGTCGATGCACGTGGTCGAAGACTTCGTGAAGCGCAGGATCGCGCCGCTGCAGTAGAGGGCGTGCCTATGTTGCTGGTTCACCGGCTCAAACGACATCGACCGGGTCCAGCGCGGGCCAGGGACCGACCTATCCTGGGACGAGCTGGAAGTCCTAGTGAAGGGGATTAACGGTGAGTCCTTCATTCCTGAGTCCCTGATCCTCCCCTAGGGCTTCTCTGCGCTCTGCGACGATCCAGGGCTGAGGACGGCGATCTTGGCCACGCTGTCGACCCTCGACGAGAGCGGCGTGGCAGTTCGCCAGACCGGTGGCCGGGACCCCCACTGCGGGATCTAGATCTCCGACGCGCCAACTGGAGTCCCCCAGACTGCCGGCGTGGCTCCCAGCGCCCCCGCCGTGGCTCCCAGTGCCTCCGCCGCGGCCCCCCGCCCCTTGGACAAGGGCAAGGGGCTGCAGGCAGCTCCTCCGCCCCAGGTGGCACCGGGGGGTTAGAGGAAGAGAGGCGGCGCCGACTGCACCCCGCCGACGGGTCATTCATCTCAGACCCCTCCCAGAAGCGTCAGAGGACCGCTGTTGGGGCCGAGGAGGCCGGCTCCCAAGCCCAGGGCGCAGAGGCGCGTCAGTCCTCCGCCACCACCACCATCGGGTTCGCCGCCACCACAACCACCACCACCACCACCGTCGGGTCCGCCGCCACCACCACCACCCGAGGCGATCTCCCCCATGGGCACCACCAGCAGCAACAACAACAACAGCAGCAGCAGCAAAAGCAGCGGTCGCCCCGCTTCCAGGGTCGCTGGAAGGTCCAGGGCCCCGAGTGAGTGTAGCCCCTATGCCCTTTTTCATTAGTCTATCTATTATGCCAATGGGTCTTAACCCATCATTTGCTTGTTAGGGCTTCCTCCCCCTCTGCTCCCAAGGTCGTGCCTCCCCCGCCCCTAGTTGCTGCCGCCGAGACAGCGCCATCGGGCCCCCAGGCTCTAGCTAGGGGTCCGACAGCAGCGGCGCCAACGCCAAGCGGTGCTGCACAGCGCCATCGGGTCCCCACTGCTCTGACGGCTGGCACAGCCTCAACGACGGCGATGTCGTCGAGTACACCGTCGGTAGCGGCAGAGGAGGCCCCAACTGCGCCCGCCCCCACCATCGAGGTCGACGCGGGGGGCGCGTCTAGCTCCATCCCGCCGCCCACTCCGGAGGAGACAGAAGTGATTTTTGGGCGGCAGCTCCGGTCCAGCACCAAGTTAGAAGCGGCGCCAATTCCCCTCCCCCAGGTGCTGTCTCGTGCCCATCAGGCTCTTCACGAGACCGAGGCGGCGATCCTGCAGGAGTGGGAGGCGCTTGAGGCTGAACACCAGCGCCTCAGCGACTGGCGTACCCAACTGGAGAAGCGCACCAAGGCAGCGTCCCGCCAGTTCGCCTCCGAGCGGTCCGAGCTTGAGCGGGACCGCAAGGACTACAAAAAGGACCTCTAGAAGGTGTACGCTCGGGAGCTGGAGGCGAGCCGGAAGGAGAAGAGGTTGGCCAAGAAGGAGGAGCACTTGAACCAGAGGGAGGAGGTCGTCACAGAGCTCCAGGCCAAGCTGAATGCCTTCAATGAAATCCTGGAGGAGCAGCGGGTCCAGCAGACCGCGGCTGTGGAGAGCCTGCAAAGGCTACAGCGAGAACTCGATGGCAAGGCCCGCGACGCCGCCCTCGCCGAGGAGAAGCTTAAAGGAAAAGGAGAATCTTTGTACAGGTGGGAGGCAGACCTCGCCAGGCGGGAGAAGGATCTCGCCTTCAAGGAGGAAATGCTTGAAAGGTGGGAGAAGTCATTGGCCGAGCATGAGCTCGAGACGGAGGAGAAAGGGCGGACGCTGGAGGAGCGGGTCCGCCAGTTCTAGGCGGCGCAGGCAGCATCGAGCCCCTAGGCGGTGGAGGCGATGAAGAAAACACTTGAAGATCTCCAGGCGGAGCAACGCGCCGGGGTCCAGTGCATCGCCGCATGGGCAGGTGAGGCGAGCACGACACTGGTGCTGCTAGGGGTGAGTCCCATCCCGGTGTCGGAGCTGCCGACGTCCATCTCTGACGCGCTCCCGGTGCTGGACTCCGCCACCAACCGCCTCCGACGCCTGGACCAGATCCTTGGCGCCCGCCTGGAGGCCGAAGGCGGCAGGCTCTGCCGGGCGGTAATCGAGTACATCCTGATGTGCTTCCGGAGCCACGACCCGGCCATCTCCTTGGGGCCGGTGATCGCTGGTCCAGTGGCCGATACTGAAGACATCACCCGGGAGGCCGTACAAGATGTCGTGGAACTGGTGGCCGAACGTTTCCAGCGGGATCCTGCTGATGATGAGTAGCTAGATCTGCAGAGAGAAGGCAGGGATCCCGCTGGGAAGCAACTTTGTAATATTTTTTGGTCTTTGTAAGATACTTTTGAGTACTATTTATCGAGCAGTATTAGCACTTATCTGTATATTATGTGTCCTTGTTGTGTGTGGCGTTACCAATTCCTCCCTGGTACTTGGCCCCCCTGGGATGTAGGCTCGACGTGTCGAGGCTGGATACAAGTATACCTAAGAAAGAGTTGGCAACGACCCCCAGGAGGTAGCCTCGACTAGGAACTGGACCTGTACACAGCTTTGGCTAGGAAGTGTTAGTAGCACACCCATAGGACCCATCGTCTGGTATCTGCCATCCTTTGATTCACGCAATAGGACCTGCAGGATTGAGTCTGGGAAGCCAAGCCTCATGTACGGACCTACAAGATCACAGCTCCAAATACTAGGGCACCCGTTGCAGAGTGGTGGAGGTGCAGGCTTAGGGTACGGGACCAGGCTAAGCGGCTACACAGCTCCGGACCACCCTAGGAAACAAGCGCCCATTCTCTAGAACCGGACCCGCAGGTTGCCGGACCCCCTGTATCAGGATAGGGGTCCCAAACTGCAAGCCTGGCTTACTCAATTCGGATGTCATTATACCAGCAAGGGTGGGATCTGTATGGGTGGGTTAGATAAAAAATAATATCTGGAAATTGCAGCAGAATAAAATCATCACAAAAGCACATTTGGGGGGGGGCAAATCCTTTCTTTATAACTTGATATGCATGGGTGCAGACCAAAAGGCCGGGCTTATGAGGGCGGACCTCACCGGGCTGGCGTACACGTATGCACAACCTAGTTACAAAAAGAAGAAAACCTTAACCCCTCAGACTTGCTCCTATGGATAGAACTTACGAAGATGCTCTATGTTCTAGGGGTTGGGAAGAGGCATTCCTTCAGTTGTGGCAAGGCGGACACACCTGGGTCGACATACTTCCATCACCTTGAAGGGTCCTTCCCAACTGGGGGAGAGTTTGTGGAGCCCTTCTCGGTTCAGTACTCGCCTTAGGACTAGGTCCCCGACCCCGAGCTCCCTACTATGCACGAACCGTTGGTGGTAGCGCCTGAGTGCTTGGATGTACCATGCATTTCGGATTGCCGCTTGCCATTTGCGCTCGTCAATGAAGTCCACGTCCTCACGTCGTAGTTGTTCCTGCATAGACTCATCAAATGACTGGACTCGTGGGGAGCCCACAAGAATTTCTGGGGGAAGGCAGGCTTCGGCCCCGTAGACCAGGAAGAATGGGGTCTCCCCGGTGGCTCGGCTGGGTGTAGTCCGGTTCCCCCATAGTACCGACGGAAGTTCACTGACCCAATTTGCACCATGCTTTTTCAAGCAGCCATAGGTGCATGTATTGAGTCCCCTAAGGATCTCTGCATTTGCCCTCTCAACTTGGCCGTTGCTCCTGGGATGAGCCACAGACGCAAAGCAGAGTTGGGTGCCGATGCCCTCGCAATACTCCTAGAAGAGCCGACTTGTAAACTGGGTCCCGTTGTCTGTAATGATACGGCTTGGGACCCCGAATCTGCAGATGATCGACTTGAGGAAGACGACAGCAACACCCTGGGTGATGCTAACCATAGGGGTGGCCTCAGGCCACTTCATGAACTTGTCGATGGCGACGAAGAGGAACCGGTACCCGCCGACGGCCCTGGGGAATGGTCCCAGGATATCCACCCCCATACGACGAATGACCAGTGTAACATTCCAGGTGTTACCAAGGCCCTAACTCCCTACTTGCACCTATGACCTATTATCTCATGTGGTTAAGTGGAAGAGAGGGAGCCCCAAAACCTTGGGAACCATGAATTAACCAAGAATGTTAATGACCAAAAGCATTACCCAATCATTTATGCAATTATCACCTTGAGCAAGAGAAGATTAAACCCTAGACCCTTCTTGAGCCCTTAACTCCCAAAACCCTGGTTTAAGGGGGGAAAGGTTAAGCAAATGTGCAAATCATGAGTTAACCCTTAGCCAAAGTTTAAGTAACATTATAATTCACAAAAATGCAGAGAGGAAACATTACAAAAAGACCCCTTAAAAACCCCAAATTCATTCTTTAAGTGGAGAGAGAGCACTAGAACCACTTGAGTTGTATACCAAAAATGTAAAGATCCACCGTGTTCACTTGGTAGATGGCACCAAAACCACTTGAGTTGTATACCAAAAATGTGTCATACCACCTAAGGCACCCACTGGAAAAGTTTGAAACCGAGCACAAGACATTTGATAAGATTTGGCATGGCTTTTGTCGTGAGGTGGGTAGAGGGACAAGCCAGATTTGGCGTCCGCAAATCTCCCTACCTAGGGCATATCTACCATGGGGACTCACATATAAGAGACAACCCTAGGTGCTAGGAGGAGGCCTGCGCTGGATTTTTGCCAAGATTCGCACGCTTGCGATCTCGGCGAGCTGTTGAACAAGGGCAGAAGAACACTTCCACGTGTTTGACGTGCTCTGAGCGCGCTAGTGCATGCCCAGCGCCCAACCCCGCGCGCCCCGCGCCGCGCCGAGCCACGCCCGTGTCTCTTGCTCGTGCCCGCGCCTATAAAGCCCCCTTAGACGTCGACCGTACTCCCCCGCGCACGCTCGACCTCACCAGAGCCAGAGATCATCGGCGTTGCCCTGCAGACAGCGTGCCCGCGGCCACCCAACCCCCCACCACCGTAGACCGGCCTGCAGAGCCCTTACCAGCCACGCCCGACCCTCGGAAGAGACCGTGCATGCCTCGGTGAAGCTCCCCGAGCAAGGAATCGGACTTTGCCTCGCCGGAGAAGCCAGTCCACGGTCGTCGGACTTCACCCGACCGCCGGTGAACGTAGACCGGGTAAGTCTCTGCACCATTTTTCGATTCCTTGCGCACATAGCCTCTACGTTATCCCGTGGAGCTCATCGTGCTGTTTAATTGAACTAGATCGCCGTGGTTAAGCCAGAGCACCCGCCGCCGACGAGTTCACCCGCCTGCGCACGTGGACCGGCCGATTCCGGCCACCACCGCCGTCGAGCCGTACCTTGCTGTGACCGCCAGGACCTCCCGAAGCCAACCCCGCCCCTCGCCGGACCTCTCTCACCGCTGGTAAGCCGCGCCGCCCTTTTCCTTTTCGCGGGTACTGTTTACATAAAAGGAGGGACCTCGGGGGAGAAGAAGAAAAGGCCAGGGGGTTTTGTGCGCTGTCAGTGACTCAAGGGAATAGTGGCGCAGGGATAGAAATGAGTGGATTGATTCAGAAAGAATCCAGGGTCTTCGGTGCAAAGTAGTTTTCCAGGAAACCTTTTAAAATATTCTGATTTAAATCTAAGCAGAACTTGAAAAATTCATAGCTTCAGTTTGGTTTACCCAAATCGAGTCAAACCAATTTTGCTAGATCCTAAATAATGTAAACTACTTAGCAAAAATATAAAACCCCTAAGTGTTGTAGAAAACTTTAAAGTTATGATTTAAATGATTAACTGGTCAAAAGCTAAAAGAAATAAGGAAAAGTAGCTACACTATTTGACTAGGGTTAAGAAAATTTAGAGAAGTACTTAATCACTTCCTAACCTGTTTAAAAATAATAAACCCCTTTGTACACCAAGTTAAGGTAGAGTTTACCATTTAAATCATTTTTAGCCTAAAGTTAGAGAAAATATTAAAGGTGGTTTAAATAAAAAACCAGGGAGCACCCACATTTTTGTTAGTTTACTTATTCAGTGTAGTTCACTAGAAAAATTTATTATACCCTAGTTTAGTGCAAAAGAAAGGAGATACCTTTTAAATTAGAAAAACAAGAAAACCTTAGAAAAACCCTAAAAAAATAACCCTAAGGAGAAAACACCCTAAACCTTGGGATAACTAATGTTTTGTTATTATGAACATATGAAAAATATGAAATATATTGTTTGATATTTTTCAAATAACAAGTTAGTTATAGGCACCTTTTTGGCATAAAACTTTAGAAATTCACAACTAAATATTCAGTAGGCCTTTTTCTGTGATTTTTAACACAGAGGCCTAATATCACCTATGTATCTGGACAAAAATACAATTTGGTACAGAAACCCCAATTAAATCACAGCTATAGTGTATAATGCCCTTTTAAAACTTATTTTTGTTAATTTTGCACAAGTAGTATCTGAATCAGTATCCACCTCAAATTTATAGGACTACCTGTAGTGACAAATAGTAACCCACTGTAATTTTTATAGAATTTTTGGAAAAAGTTAAACCACTGTTGTAGTTCAAACCCACACTATAATTCATAAATAGAAAATGAAAAAGGGGAATTAATAATGGAGATTAATGTCACCCTAACCCAACCAGCAAAACCCCTAAATGCCTACTAAAACATCTAAGGGAAATCCAAGTTTCAATCCACTATGCTTATCCCTTGACAAAACCCAAACCTAAAGTTGATAAGCATAAACCACTAAGAGCCACGTATAACCAGGAAACCCTAAGTTGCTAACTAACTTAGTTTTTCTTCACTTAGCATAATGATTATTAAATCCTGCATAATCATAGCATACATATTCTTATTCATTGCATTCGATAGATTGCAACCTCGCTGACGGAGAGTATGTCCTCGTGCCGGAGCAAGGAGTTTCTCAGGAGGTAGCCTCGGATCCAGCACCAGAGCCTGCCCCAGAGGATCTGCCTGCCCCAGCTTTGGAAGGCAAGCCCCGGTTTTATGCATAACCTGTTTTATATGCTATTTTACTACACTTAATGTTTGTAGGCTTGTATTGTGCACTTAAGTGTAGGAGTTGGTTGAAACCCTAGTTGCATGAACTCAGGAATCCTTTTTGTAATGAATACTAGTATGCTAGGTCGAGTAGTTGCCTTATTAATTAGGATCTCGGTAGAAGTCGAGTGATTTTTTTAGCACTCGTGCGAGGTCAGGAATTGGTTGTACCCACTTTCATATCATAATGATGCTGGTCTGTGGACAACAATCCATGGGGATTGGTTGTCTACGAGATGGAAAATTGGAATAAGGATTAACGTGCGGATACCTGTGTCAAGCTTTTGAACGTACTAAGAACATGCCGAGAAATATGGTAAATCGGTAAGCCTAGTACCTGAGTGAACCTGCCCGCAGACTTTACCCCTCACGCGACCTGAGACGTGGTCTCCCATTCCGGTTATGGTGGGTACAAGTGCGGTCACTGCACGACGGCAGTCGGGGTCAGTGAGGCATTGTACGCCAAGGCGGTGAGCCCTGATCTGTTGCTAGGGGTCGATGGGGACGGTTGATGTGTGTGGGGACGGAGTGCCTCGCCACGTCGTGTGTTTAGGTTTACCTTGCAAGGATGAAAACTCGATTCGAATCGTCTGCTTGATCCATTGTACTACATTGAGTAATAAGTGGAAATGTGATGATTTGGCAAAAGATGTTGATTGCTAAATTGCTTGATACCATGAATGAGTAGATAGTACACATTTAATCTTAAGAGAGTCACAGTAAAACTTGAAAAAGCTAAAACTTGATTTTTAGACCCAGCTAGTGCTTTTGGCAACCAAACCCCATAGCCAAACAGCTGCATGTCTAGAGGTAGAGGAGTAGACTCCTCACACCGGGTAAGTCTAGTTGAGTATTAGTATACTCAGCCTTGCTTGTGGCATCATTTTTACAGGTTCTCTGGAGGACATGGTTGCTGGAGTGACTTGGCCATCCATCTTGCCACCGGGTTGGACTGTCGAGTGGGACCCTGCCTCAGTTGAGGAGGAGCATGAGGAGTGATGGGACAGGCTTCCCCATCTCTCCGTTTATTTACCGTTAGTTTTATTCCGCTGCACTTCGAACAATGATGACTACTTTTGCAAAAACTCCGATGATGATGTAATAAATTTAATACTCCTTAATGTATAGTTTTATGCTTTATTGTATTTGCTCTGTGACTCACCATCGAGTGAGACTGTGGTACTTGATCCTGTCAGTGGCCACGTCGGACTAGATCCGAGGGATTGACGGGTTATTCCCATTTAAGTGTGGTCTAGCCTCTAAGGCGGGACTTAGGCACTTAAGTTGGAATAATTCGGGCAGTTCCGCCACAGCTGGTATCGGAGCTCGTACCACCACAGAGGAATCAGTAAACTATAAATACCATTCTTTCCCAAAGTAAAACTTGGTAGAAACAAATGTTGGATAGATCGTAGGACGATCAGGATAGACCTAGGACGTGAAGCCTTAGGATGATAGAGGGGTAGCTAGGTGGCTGGTTGAGTAAGCCCTACAGGCTACTATAAGGGATGAGAGTTCTTCCCTATTCCCTCTAAGTTGATGTGAGGTCGCTCAGGACGAGCATGCATGCATCCTTAATTAAACTAATGGATAATTGGGTAAGAACTTTAATACAAAGTGATGACAAACTAAGTACCCCAGTACCGTCGTAGTTATAGAGAGGCTGAGTTGTGTTCCTTTTTCTTTTATAATTCTTTTTCTTTTACTTACGCTTAACCATACACAGATGACTTCTCATGGATCCTCGGACGAAGGGAATGCACAGTCCCACATTGACGGGCTTGCACGAGAGGGTTTTCCCCATATTTTGTGGGAGGTACTTCAGGGAGCTGGTTACACGACGCCTCCCCAGTACGCGGTGCAGCTGTTCGAGAAGCACCGAGTGCCCCGCTGTAGGGTGAGGATGACCCTAGAGCCTCATCCCCTACAGCCTGGATGGCGTTCGCTGGACTCTGAGTCTTTTGGATACAGGGCTGAGGACACTATGGAGGCAATTGCTCTTCACGGACTGACCACCTTCTGCGGATTCCACCCCTTGGAGCTGTCCACTCACCCCATTGGTTTGTTCCTCGCGGAGAAGGAGGACGACCCAATGTGGAAGGACCGAGTGGAGCATGCCAAGGATATCTGGGCTATCTACCCAGGTCAGACTGCTCACTTGACGGTGCGGTGCATGAATGCCCTGTATCGTCTGCAAGTGTGCGTGGAGAGGCAATGTCCCACCTAATGGCATTGTTGGAGGCAACCAAGATCACTTTGGATAATAGAGAGGAACTTGTGGTTGACTTGTCCACTGAGATGGTGGAAAAAGACCTATAGGTGGAACAATTGTCAAACGAGATCCAAGAGCTTGAGAAGCTAGTGGGAACAAGGGAGAACACCATCGAGGTTCTCGAGGATCAGTTGATCAACACTCAGCAGCAGCTTGCAAAGGCTAACAAGCACTAGGATATGCACCACCAGGAGATCCAGGACATGGAGGCCAATGAGGATGTCGACATCGAGGGAGGAGAGGAGCCTGCCTCCAGCTTGGACACTGCTGGCTCAGGGAGACCACCTTCCCCCGAGTCGAGTGTTGCCTCGTTTGCTCACTAGATCGTCGAGATAGAGTTAGAAGCCTGTGACAGTAGAACTCCTCGAAGCTAGCTTAGCTTTTGCACCCTTGGGGTACTAGGCTAGATAGAGTTGAGTCTTTTGAGTTATTGATGTAATCGTGATAAACTCTTTTGGAAGCATGGTTGATGAATGCTGTCAGTCTTAATTTAAGAAGAAAAGTTTAGGCCATGTGGAATCTTTTATAATTATGCAAGAATATATTGGTTTTACCCTTTTGACTCTTTCACCGCGATTGAACCTTGAACCTCAGGAATGTGATATTGAGAATATACATGATTTTTAGATGACAGGAAGAGCGCGTCGTGGACAGAATGAGCGCGTTCCTCCACCACCGCCACCGCCTCCTACTCTGCAAGAGTTGATGGCTTAGCAGAACGAGATTCTGCGACAGTTGGCGCAGCGTCAGCTGCCACCTCAGCATTATGGTGGTGGTGATCATCAGCGTCACCCCGCAGCAGCCACTTATCAGGAGTTCCTCGGTACCCAGCCACCGTTGTTCACCAGGGCAGAGGACCCCCTCGATGCTGATGTATGGCTGAGGGTAGTGGAATCCAAATTCCCGCTACTCCATGGAGTTTGTTCAGAGGTGACTAAGGTCAGGTTCGCCACCCAGCAGCTTCGCGGACCCACGCGGACATGATGGGACCACTATCTTGCTATGCAGCCAGCTGACCATGAAGTAGAATGGAGAGAGTTCAAGGCAGCTTTCAGGGGGCGCCATATACCAGCAGGCATTATGGACCGCAACCTCAACGAGTTTTTGGCACTCACTCAGGGAAACCGGACAGTGTTACAGTATGCTCAGGCCTTTAATGACATATGCCAGTATGCCGGATATCATGCAAACACCGACGAGAAGAAGAGGGACAGGTTCAGGAGGGGGCTCAGCACTAAGCTCCGTGACCGTCTCAACACAGTCAGGGCCAACCGCTATAATGAGCTAGTTAACATGGCCATTTCTCAGGAGGATTGTATCACAGCTCGTCAGGCAGAGAAGAAGAGGAAGACCCCTATGGCAGGACCTTCAGCTTAGCCACAGCGCTTCAGGATCGTGTCTGACACTCAGAACAGAGGACCTCAGCAGCAGCAAGGACGTTGGGTGATCCGACCACAGCAGCAGCAGCAGCAGGCACCCAACCGCACCCAGTTTCCAGTACAGAGGAACAATCAACAGCAGCAGCAATATCGTCATGCCAATGACAACAAGTGTTTTACTTGTGGTAACACCGAACATTATGCCAAGAATTACCCCAGAAACCAGCAGAGGCAGGGGCAGAGTGCCAACCAGAACCAAGGCAAGAGGCAGAAGGTGCAAGTGAGGCAAGGCAGGCTGAACTTCACCACCATGGCTGACATTCCGGAGGGAGCACCCGTCATGACTGGTATCTTTTCAGTTTTGAATTATCCTGCTATTATTCTTTTTGATTTTGGTGCATCACATAGTTTTATCAGTGCCAAATTTAGTGCCAAGTGCCAATTACCTTTTCACCACACCAATGGGGGTATTACAATTTCAACACCAGGAGGCAGGGTTGCCACCTATCAAATCAACAGACATGTGCCTATAAAGTTTGGTAGTCTGATAATTAAAACCACCCTCCTCATATTGGGTTTGGATAGCGTGGATATCATATTGGGAACTGACTGGTTAACAAGACAACATGCAGTAGTTGATATTGCAGCTAGGGCCATTGAGGTGCACTCACCGACTTGTGGTGAAACCACGTTATATTTGCCTGATCAGGGTTGTACCCGCTCTTGTGCATTCACCATGATAGAGTCCCCGGTTGAGAGAATCCCTGTGGTCTATGACTACCCAGATGTTTTTCCGGATGAATTGCCAGGGATGCCACCCGATAGAGACATAGAGTTCGCCATTGAATTGCAACCTAGGACTGCTCCCATATCTAAGAGGCCTTATAGGATGCCTCCAGCGGAATTGGCTGAATTGAAAACGCAACTGCAAGAGTTGTTGGACAAGGGGTTCATTCACCCAAGCACTTCACCATGGGGATGTCCGACCCTATTTGTAAAGAAGAAGTATGAGAGTCTGAGAATGTGTGTCGATTACCGCCCTCTCAATGCGGTAACCATCAAGAACAAATACCCAATGCCCCGCATTGATGTTTTGTTTGATCAGTTGGTGGGAGCCAAGGTGTTCTCCAAGATAGATCTTCGCTCGGGCTACCATCAGATCAAGATCCGTGCCAATGATATTCCGAAGACGACTTTCTCTACCAGATATGGACTCTATGAGTTTTTGGTGATGTCTTTTGGGCTGACCAATGCCCCGGCTTATTCATGTATCTGATGAACTCAGTATTCATGCCAGAGCAGGACAAATTCGTGGTGGCTTTCATTGATGATATTCTGGTTTATTCCAAGAATGAAGCCGATCACACTAAACATTTGCATACTGTACTTCAAAGACTGCGTGACCATCAGTTGTATGCCAAATTGTCTAAATGTGATTTCTGGCTGAGGGAAATTAAATTTTTGGGTCACATAATTTCTCAGGATGGGGTATCAGTCGATCCTGAGAAGGTACAAGAGGTAATGGATTGGAAACCTCCTACCACAGTGAGACAGATTCGGAGTTTTCTGGGATTGGCAAGGTATTATCGACGATTCATTCTGGATTTCTCCAGAATTGCCAAACCAATGACTGAACTATTAAAGAAGGGAGTCAAGTATGATTGGAGCCAGAAGTGTGAGGATGCCTTTCATACATTAAGGCAATACTTGTCGACAGCACCAGTGCTAGCTCAACCTGACAACACCAAGCCCTTTGAAGTGTATTGCGATGCTTCCAGTACTGGATTGGGATGTGTCTTAATGCAAGACAACAGAGTAATTGCTTATGCCTCCCGAGCACTCAGACCCCATGAGCAGAACTACCCCACACATGATCTAGAGTTAGCCGCTGTGGTTCATGCTCTCAAGATATGGAGACATTACCTGATGGGAGCTCACTGTAACATTTACACTGACCATAAGAGCCTCAAATACATTTTTACTCAAGCGGATCTTAACATGAGGCAGAGGAGATGGTTAGAGCTAATCAAGGACTATGATTTGGAGGTGCATTACCATCCTGGCAAGGCCAATGTTGTGGCAGATGCCTTAAGCAGGAAGGCCCAGTGCAATTGTATGAACATGGATGCAAGAGTCACCACCCTATGTGATTAGTTGTGCAAACTAAACCTAGAAGTTGTTTCCTCGAGTGTTTTAAATTATATCTCAGTGGAGCCCACATTACAAGAGCAAATAGTCAGGGCACAGATTGAAGACAAGGGTGTTCAGGTTATCAAGGAAATGATCAAGCAGAAAGCTGAAAAATACAAATGCTTCCGTCAGGACAGCAAAGGAATCCTATGGTTTGGAGACCGATTAGTTGTTCCCAAGAACCCTGAGCTCAGAAAGAAGATATTGGATGAAGCTCACCTTTCAAAATTCTCCATGCACCCCGGCAGTAACAAGATGTATCATGATCTCAGATCCTTATACTGGTGGACTAGAATGAAGAGGGAAATAACCAAGTATATATCCGAATGTGA
Source organism: Zea mays (assembly GCF_902167145.1). Classification (NCBI taxonomy): domain Eukaryota; kingdom Viridiplantae; phylum Streptophyta; class Magnoliopsida; order Poales; family Poaceae; genus Zea; species Zea mays. The sequence continues at coordinate 29,080,914 of NC_050099.1, read as the reverse complement.
CACCTGCCAGAGAATCAAGGCCAGTCATTTGAAGGTAGCAGACCCTTTGCAACCCCTTCCCATACCATCTTGGAAATGGGAGGATATTTGCATGGACTTTATCGTGTGATTGCCCAATACCTCCCAGCACCATGATTCCATTTGGGTCATTGTGGATAGATTGACCAAGACAACTCATTTCTTGCCGGTACACACCACCCACAAGACAGAAAAGTATGCAGAAATCTATGTTGATCAAATAGTACGTTTGCATGGCATTCCGAAGACCATTGTATCTGACCGAGGGGCACTGTTTGTGGCACGCTTCTGGGAGCAATTGCAAGAATCACTTGGGACCCACGTAATACGAAGCTCAGCATACCACCCTCAAACGGATGGCCAGACAGAAAGAGTAAATCAAATCCTCGAAGACATGTTGCGAGCCTGTGTGCTACACTATGGTAAAAATTGGGACAATTGTCTTTCTTTGGCAGAATTCTCCTATAATAACAGCTACCAGTCCAGTCTAAAAATGACACCTTTTGAAGCCTTGTATGGGAGAAGATGTAGAACCCCGCTAAATTGGTCACAAGCTGGAGAGAGGGAAATATTCGGACTAGACTTGGTACTTGAAGCAGAGGAAAAGGTCAGAATTATTACGAAGAACCTAGAAGCTGCTCAGGCCAGACAAAAGAGCTATCATGACAAGAGAAGGAAGCCTCTGCAGTTTGATGTGGGAGATCATGTTTATCTTAAGGTGTCACCCACCAAAGGTGTCCAGAGATTTGGGATCAAGGGCAAGTTAGCTCCCCGCTACATTGGACGCTATGAGATCAAAGCTACTTGTGGACCCGTAGCCTATCAATTGAGGTTGCCACCCCACATGTCAACAGTTCATGATGTGTTCCATGTATCCCAGCTACGGAAATTTGTCCGCTTACCCACTGAAGTGCTACCTGAACTAGAAATTGAGATAGAACCAGACTTGTCTTATCAAGAGCACCCCGTAAAGGTATTGGACCAAAAGGAGAGATCAATGCGGGCAAGGTCGATCGGAATGTATAAGGTTCAGTGGAGTCACCATTCAGTAGAAGAGGCTACATGGGAGACTGAGGATTTTCTACGTTCTCGCTTCCCCAACTTTCTGCCCAAAGGAGTCGGTACGTAATCAAAAAACCCCACCCCCACCTGCCCTTTGAATCTAAATATAAGAAAAACTTAGATGTTAAAGGTAGTGTAAGCTTTGAAAATGACTCAAAAAGGACTTCCTTCTGAAGTCGCAAAGAGAATGACATTCGAAGAGAAGTTAAATAGAGAACTTGGATAAAGGAAGGAGCAACACACCAACGCACCTTCATGGCGCCCCTCCAAAGGACTCTACCTAAAATCTCGGGACGGGATTCCTTTAAGGGGGGAGGGCTGTAACACCCCAGGTGTTACCAAGGCCCTGACTCCCTACTTGCACCTATGACCTATTATCTCATGTGGTTAAGTGGAAGAGAGGGAGCCCCAAAACCTTGGGAACCATGAATTAACCAAGAATGTTAATGACCAAAAGCATTACCCAAGCATTTATGCAATTATCACCTTGGGCAAGAGAAGATTAAACCCTAGACCCTTCTTGAGCCCTTAACTCCCAAAACCCTAGTTTAAGGGGGGAAAGGTTAAGCAAATGTGCAAATCATGAGTTAACCCTTAGCCAAAGTTTAAGAACATTATAATTCACAAAAATGCAGAGAGGAAACATTACAAAAATACCCCTTAAAACCCCCAAATTCATTCTTTAAGTGGAGAGAGAGCACTAGAGCTCTCTAATTCTTTCTAAGTCAAATTTTAAACCTAATCTAAAGATCCACCGTGTTCACTTGGTAGATGGCACCAAAACCACTTGAGTTGTATACCAAAAATGTGTCATACCACCTAAGGCACCCACTGGAAAAGTTTGAAAACGAGCCCAAGACGTTTGACAAGATTTGGCATGGCTTTTGTCGTGAGGTGGGCAGAGGGACAAGCCAGATTTGGCGTCTGCAAATCTCCCTACCTAGGGCATATCTGCCATGGGGACTCACATATAAGAGACATCCCTAGGTGCTAGGAGGAGGCATGCGCCGAATTTTTTCCAAGATTCGCACGCTTGCGATCTCGGCGAGCTGTTGAACAAGGGCAGAAGAACACTTCCACGTGTTCGACGTGCTCTGAGCGCGCCGGTGCATGCCCAACACTCGACCCCGCGCACCCCGCGCCGCGCCGAGCCACGCCCATGTCTCCTGCTCGCGCCCGCGCCTATAAAGCCCCCTTAGACGTCGACCGTACTCCTCCGCGCACGCTCGACCTCACCGGAGCGAGAGATCACCGGCGTGCCCGCGGCCACCCGACCCCCGCCACCATAGACCGGCCTGCAAAGCCCTTCCCAGCCACGCCCGACCCTCGGAAGAGACCGTGCATGCCTCGGTGAAGCTCCCCGAGCAAGGAATCGGACTTTGCCTCGCCGGAGAAGCCAGTCCACGGTCGCTAGACTTCACCCGACCGCCGGTGAACGTAGACCAGGTAAGTCTCTGCACCATTTTTCGATTCCTTGCACACATAGCCTCTATGTCATCCCGTGGAGCTCATCGTGCCGTTTAATTGAACTAGATCGCCGTGGTTAAGCCGGAGCACCCGCCGCCGACGAGTTCACCCGCCTGCACACGTGGACCGGCCGATTTCGGCCACCACCGCCGTCGAGCCATACCTCGCTGTGACCGCCAGGACCTCCCGAAGCCAACCCCGCCCCTCGCCGGACCTCTCTCACTGCCGGTAAGCTGCGCCACCCATTTCCTTTTCGCGGGTACTGTTTACATAAATGGAGGGACCTCGGGGGAGAAGAAGAAAAGGCCAGGGGGTTTTGTGCGCTGTCAGTGACTCAAGGGAATAGTGGCGCAGGGGTAGAAATGAGTGGATTGATTCAGAAAGAATCCAGGGTCTTCGGTGCAAAGTAGTTTTCCAGGAAACCTTTTAAAATATTTTGATTTAAATCCAAGCAGAACTTGAAAAAATCATAGCTTTAGTTTGGTTTACCCAAATCGAGTCAAACCAATTTTGCTAGATCCTAAATAATGTAAACTACTCAGGAAAATATAAAACCCCTAAGTGTTGCAGAAAACTTTAAAGTTATGATTTAAATGATTAACTAGTCAAAAGCTAAAAGAAATAAGGAAAAGTAGCTACACTATTTGACTAGGGTTAAGAAAATTTAGAGAAGTACTTAATCACTTCCTAACCTGTTTAAAAATAATAAACCCCTATGTACACCAAGTTAAGGTAGAGTTTACCATTTAAATCATTTTAGCCTAAAGTTAGAGAAAATATTAAAGGTGGTTTAAATAAAGAACCAGGGAGCACCCACATTTTTGTTAGTTTACTTATTCAGTGTAGTTCACTAGAAAAATTTATTATACCCTAGTTTAGTGCAAAAGAAAGGAGATACCTTTTAAATTAGAAAAACAAGGAAACCTTAGAAAAACCCTAGAAAAATAACCCCAATAAGAAAACACCCCAAACCTTGGGATAACTAATGTTTTGTTTTTATGAACATAGGAAAAATATGAAATCTGTTGTTTGATATTTTTCAAATAACAAGTTAGTTATAGGCACCTTTTTGGCATAAAACTTTAGAAATTCACAACTAAATATCCAGTAGCCTTTTTCTGTGATTTTTAACACAGAGGCCTAATATCACCTATGTATCTGGACAAAAATATAATTTGGTACAGAAACCCCAATTAAATCACAGCTATAGTGTAAAATGCCCTTTTAAAACTTTTTTTTGTTAATTTTGCACAAGTAGTATCTGAATCAGTATCCACCTCAAATTTATAGGACAGCCTGCAGTGACAAATAGTAACCCACTGTAATTTTATAGATTTTTTGGAGAAAGTTAAACCACTGTTGTAGTTCAAACCCACACTAGAATTCATAAATAGAAAATGAAAAAGGGGAATTAATAATGGAGATTAATGTCACCCTAACCCAACCAGCAAAACCCCTAAATGCCTACTAAAACATCTAAGGGAAATCCAAGTTTCAATCCACTATGCTTATCCCTAGGCAAAACCCAAACCTAAAGTTGATATTCATAAACCACTAAGAGTCACGTATAACCAGGAAACCCTAAGTTGCTAACTAACTTAGTTTTTCTTCACTTAGCATAATGATTATTAAATCCTGCATAATCATAGCATACATATTCTTATTCATTGCATTCGATAGATTGCAACCTCGCTGACGGAGAGTACGTCCTCGTGCCGGAGCAAGGAGTTGCTCAGGAGGTAGCCCTGGATCCAGCACCAGAGCCTGCCCCAGAGGATCTGCCTGCCCCAGCTTTGGAAGGCAAGCCCCTGTTTTATGCATAACCTGTTTTATATGCTATTTTACTACACTTAATGTTTGTAGGCTTGTATTGTGCACTTAAGTGTAGGAGTTGGTTGAAACCCTAGTTGCATGAACTCAGGAATCCTTTTTGTAATGAATACTAGTATGCTAGGTCGAGTAGCTTCCTTATTAATTAGGATCTCGATAGAAGTCGAGTGATTTTTCTAGCACTCGCGCGAGGTCAGGAATTGGTTGTACCCACTTTCATATCATAATGATGCTGGTCTCTGGACAACAATCCATGGGGATTGGTTGTCTACGAGATGGAAAATTGGAATAAGGATTAACGTGCGGATACCTGTGTCAAGCGTTTGAACGTACTAAGCACATGCCGAGAAATATGGTAAATCGGTAAGCCTAGTACCTGAGTGAACCTACCCGCAGACTTTACCCCTCACGCGACCAGAGACGTGGTCTCCCATTCCGGTTATGGTGGGTACAAGTGCGGTCACTGCACGACGACAGTCGGGGTCAGTGAGGCATTGTACGCCAAGGCGGTGAGCCCTGATTTGTTGCCAGGGGATCGATGGGGATAGTTGATGTGTATGGGGACGGAGTGCCTCGCCACGTCGTGTGTTTAGGTTTACCTTGCAAGGATGAGAACTCGATTCGAATCGTCTGCTTCTCGCAGCTTATGAGACTGCTTGATCCATTGTACTGCATTGAGTAACAAGTGGAAATGTGATGATTTGGCAAAAGATGTTGATTGCTAAATTGCTTGATACCATGAATGAGTAGATAGTACACATTTAGTCTTAAGAGAGTCACACTAAAACTTGAAGAAGCTAAAACTTGATTTTTAGACCCAGCTAGTGCTTTTGGCAACCAAACCCCACAGCCAAACAACTGCATGTCTAGAGGTAGAGGAGTAGACTCCTTACACCGGGTAAGTCTAGCTGAGTATTAGTATACTCAGCCTTGCTTGTGGCATCATTTTTACAGGTTCTCTGGAGGACATGGTTGCTGGAGTGACTTGGCCGTCCATCTTGCCACCGGGTTGGACTGTTGAGTGGGACCCTGCCTCAGTTGAGGAGGAGCATGAGGAGTGATGGGACAGGCTTCCCCATCTCTCCGTTTATTTACCGTTAGTTTTATTCCGCTGCACTTCGAACAATGATGACTACTTTTGCAAAAACTCCGATGATGATGTAATAAATTTAATACTCCTTAATGTATGGTTTTATGCTTTATTGTATTTGCTCTGTGACTCACCATCGAGTGAGACTGTGGTACTTGATCCTGTCAGTGGCCTCGTCGGACTAGATCCAAGGGATTGACGGGTTATTCCCATTTAAGTGTGGTCTAGCCTCTAAGGCGGGACTTAGGCACTTAAGTTGGAATAATTCGGGTAGTTCCGCCACATCCAGAAGGGTGGAATCATCTGTAGAGCCTGAGCTGGTGTGTGTATCTGCTTTGCATGGAATTGACACGCCTTGCAGGACTTTACCATCTCAGCTGCATCCTGGAGAGTTGCTGGCCAGTAAAAGCCATGCCAGAAGGCCTTACCAACCAGTGTGCGGGATGCTGAATGACTTCCGCACTCTCCTTCATGGATCTCCACGAGTAACTCACAGCCCTCCTCCTGGGTGATGCACCGCATGAGAATGTCGTTGGCGCCACGGCGGTAGAGATCCCCCTCTACCATCGTGTAGCGTTTAGCCAACCGCACTATGCGCTCTGCGGTCACATGATCTTCAGGAAGGATATTTTCCTTCAGGTAGTCCCAGATCTCGGAGATCCATGCATCGGGACCACTCTGAGACGCTGGCTGTGGTGCTACAAGGTTGACAGGACCCACTGTGGCACACACAGTCTTCGGTGGGTTCTGTAGATGGTACGCCACCAGGACCGCTAGCTTCGAGGTGGTAGTCTCGCCCCCTTCGTCCAGTTCGGCAGGCTGGGAGGTGGGTCTCAGCAGCCGTCTTTCGAAGACGCCCTCGGGCACGGGTGCCCAAGTTGATGCCCTCACGGAGAGTTCATCTGCCGCCGAGTTGTCAGCCCTAGGAACATGTTGCAGCTCCAGGGCCGTGAAGTCTTTTTCCAGCTTCCTTACGTGGAGGAGGTAAGCTGCAAGTCTGGGCTCGTTGCAGCTACACTCCCCACGGACTTGCTTGATGATCAGTTGGGAGTCCCCCTTCACGAAGAGCTGTCGGATCCCCAGGGATAGGGCGGCCGACAAGCCGAAGATCAATGCTTCATACTCTACCATATTGTTGGTGGCCTTGAACTCAAGGTGCACCATGTACTTCACATGATCTCTATTGGGGTCAATGAGGACCACCCTAGCTCCGCCAACTTGCTGACGGGCGGATCCGTCGAAGAAGAACGTCTAGTGGGGCTTGGTAAAGACCGGACCCCTGGGCTCTGCAGGTGTGGGGACCGAATCGGGATCTGGACCCCCAGGAGCGCTTGGGGGAGGTGTCCACTCCACGATGAAGTCAGCCAGGACCTGGCTCTTGATGGTGTGGCGAGGCTGGAAGTCCAGCTGGAACTCAACAAGCTCTGCGGCCCACTTGGCAATGTTGCCTGTGCCGTTAGAGTTGTGGAGAATGGCCCTTAACGGAAAGGAGGTCACCACCACAACTCTATGTGCCTAGAAATAGTGGCGCAGCTTCCTGGACGCAACAAGCACAACATAGAGAAGTTTGTGCATCTCAAGGTACCCGGCTTTCGCTTCATGGAGGACCTCGCTGACGTAGTAGACCGGCTTCTGAATGGTCCGGACCCCTGTAGCCGATCCTGAGCCCTCAGGTTCCTGGCCCTCTTGTGCCGTCCTTTCGATGACCAGCACCATGCTCACCACTTCTGCAACCGCCGCGATGTATAAGTACAACGGCTCCCCAGGTTCTGGAGCTACCAGTATTGGTAGGGACACCAGGTGCTGCTTCAACTCTTGAAAGGCTTGTTCAGCCTCTTCGGTCCAAGCGAATGGACCGGACTTCCGCAACAACTTGAAGAAGGGCAGCGCCCTTTCAGCCAGCCTTGAAATGAAGTGGCTAAGGGCGGCTAATGACCCCGTAAGCTTCTAGACGTCCTTGATATGGGTCAGAGGCCTCATGGCCTCAATCGCCTTGATCTTCTCTGGGTTTGCTTCAATGCCCTGGTGCAAAACCAGGAACCCCAGCAACTTCCCTACGGAGACAACAAAGACGCACTTGTCCGGGTTCAGCTTCGTGCGTGTTGCCCGCAGCTTGTCGAAGACCAGGGTTAAGTCTTCCACTAGGGTCGACCCTCTCTTAGTCTTGACCACAATGTGATTGACGTATACCTCTACTCTGTCCCTATCAGGTCCCCGAAAGTCTTACTCATCGCCCGCACAAATGTTGGCAAGGCGTTCTTCAGACCATAAGGCATTACGACATAGAAGTAAAGCCCATCCACTATTATAAAAGCGGTATGCTTCCTATCTTCCCTAGACATCTGGATTTGGTGGAAACCAGAGTAAGCATCTAAGAAGGACAAGAGGTCGCACCTAGAGGTAGAATCCACGATTTGATCTATCCGTGGAAGTGGATACGGGTCCTTGGGACAAGCCTTATTAAGGCTGGTGTAGTCGATGCACATCCGAAGCTTCCCATTCGCCTTGGGGACGATGATTGGGTTGGCCAGTCACACTGGGTGATGAACCTCTTCGATGAAGCCGGTGTCTAGCAGCTTCTGGACCTCCTTTCGGATGAAGTCCTGCCGCTCAACGGACTGTCTTCGAGGCTTCTAACTCACTGATCTGGCATCAGGGTTGATCTTTAGATGGTGCTCGATCACCTCCCTGGGGATCCCAGGCATCTGCGACGGCTCCCATGTGAACACGTCAGCATTTGCTTGGAGGAAGGCGACGAGCACGAGTTCCTATTTCTCCTCTAGATCACCCGCAATGCGAGTGGTCTGGGGGGAATCCGTGCAGAGCCGGATGGCCTTGACAGGGACGTCGTCCGCTCTGGATGGCCGCACCTTCGACACCTTGGTAGGTGCCTTGGTATCGGAGGTCGAGGGGTTCCTCCCTCCGTCGTCCGGGCAAGCAGTTTCCACCGCCAGGGCGTGCAAGTTCTCCATAGCCGCAAGCGCAGCGGCGCGGTCGCCCCGCACGGTGAGGACCCCGGCTGGAGACGGCATCTTGAGGACCAAATACCCATAATGGGCAATGGCCATGAACCGGTACAGGGCTAGCCTGCCGATGATGGCATTGAATGGGAGGTTAACCTCCGCGACGTCGAACTGGACGTTCTCTGTGCGGAAGTTTTCCTCGGTCCCGAATGTTACTGGGAGTGCGATGCTCCCTAGGGGATACACCGGTTGTGGGCCCACTCCGAAGAATGGACGAGAGGGTCTCAGTCAGGACCCTAGGATCTGCAGCTGCTTGAATGCAGCATGGCTGATGACGTTAAGCCCAGCCCCACCGTCAATCAGCACATGGTGCAGCCACATGTTAGCGATGACAGGGGCGGTGATGAGCGGTAGTATACTGGCCCCTGCCGTGTTGCTGGGCAGTCGGATGCCCCGAAGGAGATGGTGGTGCTCCTCCACCGCTGATGTGGAGCAGCCTTCGGGACCCCCAGGACCGCCGAAAGGACCTCTTGGCGCAGGGACTTGACGTTCCTGTGGGAGGTGAGATCCCAGCTTCCGCCGTACATGACGTACAGCTTCTTGCGGCGGTCGTTGTCGTCACCGGAGTCAGAGTCCCCAGTGAAAACATCCTTCAGGTCCCCTCAGGTGACTGATACTCGAGGTCCCGTTCTCCCGCGGCCACATCACCGTCGTCGACCTTCTCCTTGCCTGGCCGGCAACGAGGCGGGGAGCCATCCTTGGAAGTCTGCTCATGCCACTCGCTGACGCGCTTCGCGAGCTTGATGATCTCGCGGCACTCTGCGGCGCTGTGGTGACAGTTGGGGTGCACAGGGCATGAGCCGTTGTTGCCTCCCTGTGGCCGTGGGCGCTTGTTGCGCTCGTTCTGGCCCCCAGTCGCGGTTGCGACGACCGGAGCAGCAGACGGTGGCTTCTCGTGGCCGTGGTTCTTCTTCTTCTTTTTGCCGTCCTGAGCGACGGCACTCGAGCCACCCGTCTGGGCAACTCCGGTCTGTGGTGCCGAGTGCCATGCACGACCCTCAGCAGCTCTAGCACATTTGTCGGCCAGAGCGAAGAGCGTGGTGACAGTTTCCACGTCATGCATGGCTAACTTCTCCAACATCTTTTCATCACGTACCCCCTGGCGGAAAGCTGTGATGATGGAAGCATCGGTGACACGGGGTATAGTTCCTCGTACCTTAGTGAAGCGGGAGATGAAAGCCTGGAGAGTTTCCCCGGGTTCCTGCCTCACTGCATGGAGGTGAGCCTCCACACCATACTGTTGATAAGCGCTGGCGAAGTTCGCTGTGAACCGCACACAGAGCTCTTCCCAGGAGTAGATCGATCCTGGGGTGAGGTTCATGAGCCAGGTATGGGCTAGCCCAGATAAGGCTACATGGAAGTATGTTGCCATTACGGCAGTGTCTCCACCTGCTGCCGTAATGGCGGTGACGTATACCTGCAAGAATTCAGACAGATTTGACGTACCGTCGTACTTCTCTGGCAGGTGTGGCCGGAACTTGGATGGCCAAGTCACCGCGCGGAGATGATCCGCCAGTGCGGCGCAGCCCACGCTGGCCAATGGAACACCCGCCTAGATCCGAGCATCCGTTGGAGTTTGCGGTGCGACCGTAGCGAAGTCATAGTCGAGGTTGCGACCCTCGAGGTTTAGCCGGCGCTGACGCACCCTCTCCAGAGAGACGCAGGCATCCTCGCCCGCACGCCAGCGGTTGAGTTCTGCCTGCAGGTCACTAGACCTCTCTAGAGAGACTGGAGCGTCCTCTCCCGCATGCCTGCGGTTGAGCTCCGCCCGAATGTCCTCAGTCGGTGCGGCCCTCACCGAGGGTGAGCGCACTAACGCTGATGCCTTGTGTTGACGCCGGGATGACCGAGGCCTGGGCCTGGCTGAGCCAGAATGCGCCATGCCGAGCAGACGGTCGACATCGTCACGCCACTGCTTCATGGCCCCCGGCGAGGCCGTGGAGCTAGGAGGGTGGCGCAGCAGTTCCCTGGCTGCAGACAGCGCCCCAGGCGCAGCCCTTGACACCCTGGACGTTTGCGCGGGAGCGTGCTGCCACGCAGAGTGCACAGCAGCTGCTGCACCAGGCGCAGGGCAGTTGTTGGCCCGAGGTGTGGAAGACGCATCCTCTTCGTCCACCAGGAAGTCCTCGGGCATGAAATCATGGTGCTCGACGATGTGGACCATGGTGTCGAGCAGAAAAACAAGCAAAAACCTAATGCCAGGACCCCTACCTAGCGCGCCAAATGTCGGAGAGGAAATTCTCCGGCCGGGTGGCGGAACGCACCCGCCCTAAATCCTAAGATGAGGAGGGGCCTAAGCGTTTTGCCTGCTAGATGGATTCAGAATGAACACAAGAACACACAAGGGTTTAGAGTGGTTCAGGCCGCTGGAGCGTAATACCCTACTCCACTGTGTGTTGTATTGAGTCTGTGAGCTTGAGAGCGTGTAAGTGAGTCTAAGTTGGGTCTGTGTGAATCTGCCTTGTAACGTCGTGCGCCCTCCCTTTTATAGTTCAAGGGAGGCACATACAAGGATACTGAGCCCCGACATGTGGGCCCAGGGGCAAAATGGAAGGAAGTAACTAATGCCTGTAACGCCTGGCGATCTCCGAGCGCCATAATGTCCGTAGTTCATAGAGTATTGATATGTCGCGGCTGCTTCCTCGTTAATGCGTGAGTCATGATGAGTGTAGTACACGCGGCAGCATGGGCGTACTGGCTGCCAATGGAATGGACAGGCACGCCACCTGCGGGATGGCCTGGTCGCCGCCCGTCAGTGGAGCGGACATGGCTCATTAAATGCTGAGGCGACACATCGCCTGCCAGTGGAATGGACAGGGCTCATTAAATGCCGAGGGGGCACATCACCTGCCAGTGGAATGGACAGGTGGCGCGCCTTATCCGCAATAAATGCAAAGGCCTTACGTCAGGCTCCACCCGCTGGCTTACGTCACGGGCAGTACGCCACGTGGCAGCATCGGGTCTCCGCCTGAGCGGGGAGCAAAAGCATACACGGTTTGGTCCGGACACGTGTTGGCTCTGGACCCCCGCATGGCCTTGATTAAGGCCTGGGTATTCTTTGTCCCAGAATCTTGGGACCCTGCTGTGAGTGGCCCGGACCTCACACAGAGGGGTCCGGGACCCATCCCAGGGGTCCGGTTCGCGGCCGTGTAGGTCCTGGACCTTACCCGGAGGTCCAGTCTGTATATACAGGGGTCCGGCACTTTCCCATGGGGGTCCAGACCCACTGTTGATACCTTGGAGTATATCGTCTTCTCTGGCCACGTGGCGGCCCCGGAGCTGTCCACGTGGTGGGGTCAGGCGCTGTTTACCACACGGCTAGAGATAGTCGCGTGGGTATCGCGTCTTCATACCGTAGTAAGGGGTACCCCTGTTTCAGGGTACCGACAACCACCACACACTTGGTGTCTCTTGCTTTGATTGCAAATGTCTTGAGAACAAGAACGGGGAGGAAGAAAAGCGATCCAAGCGACAAGAACTCAAATGAACACGAAAATCTCTCTCACAAGTCACTAAGTGTTTGGAGTGGTTTTGGACTTTGGAGAGGATTTGATCTCTTGTTTGTGTCTTGGAGTGAAGTCTAGAGCTCTTGTATTAACTGCAATATGCTAGAAACTTGGATGCCTTGAATAGTGGTGGTTGGGGTATTTATAGCCCCAACCACCAAAACAGTCGTTGGGGAGGGCTGCTATCGATGGGCGCACCGGACAGTCCGGTGCGCCACCAGACACTGTCCGGTGCGCCAGCCACGTCACCCAACCGTTAGGGTTCTGACGGTTTTGACCGTTGGAGCTTTGACAGCTTGGGCCACCAGACAGTCCGGTGCTGCACCAGACAAGCACTGTTCACTGTCCGGTGCGCCTTCTGGCGCTGCTCTGACTCTGCGTGAACTGTCCGCGTACTGTAGTGCTTTTGCAGGTGTCCATTGGAGTCGACCGTTGTGCTGGAGTCGTTGCTCCGCTGGCACACCAGACAGTCCGGTGCCCCACCAGACAGTCCGATGAATTATAGCGAAGCGCAACCTTAGAAACCCGAAGGTGAAGACTTTGAAGTCGATCCACCATGGTGCACCGGACACTGTCCGGTGGTGCACCGGACAGTCCGGTGCGCTAGACCAGGGTTCACTTCGGTTTCTTTTGCTCCTTTCTTTTGAACCCTAACTTAGATCTTTTTATTGGTTTGTGCTGAACCTTTGGCACCTGTAGAGCATGTAATCTAGAGCAAACTAGTTAGTCCAATTATTTGTGTTGGGCATTTCAACCACCAAAATATTTATAGGAAAAGGTTTGACCCTATTTCTCTTTCAATCTCCCCCTTTTTAGTGATTGATGCCAACACAAACCAAAGCAAATATATAAGTGCAGAATTGAACTAGTTTGCATAAGGTAAGTGCAAAGGTTGCTTAGAATTAAACCAATTTATAGTTTCATTAGATATGCATGGATTGCTTTCTTTCTCTTTAACATTTTGGACCACACTTGCACCACTTGTTTTGTTTTTGCAAATTCTTTTGGAAAATCTTTTCAAATTCTTTTTGCAAATATTCAAAGGTATATGAATAAGATTGCAAGTAGCATTTTCAAGATTTGAAATTTTCTCCCCCTGTTTCAAATGCTTTTCCTTTGACTAAAACAAAACTCCCCCTGAATGAAATTCTCCTCTTAGTGCTCAAGAGGGTTTTACCAATTGAAAGAAGATTAACTATTCAATACCAATTTGAAAAATGCTAACCAATTGAAAAATCCTCTTTTAAATATTTTATCATAAGATACCAATTAACAAACTTCTTTTTAAACTTTGAAATTGGTGGTGGTGCGGTCCTTTTGCTTTGGGCTAAGACTCTCTCCCCCTTTGGCATTAATCGCCAAAAACGGAGACATTTGAGAGCCCTTTTTACTTTCTCCCCAATGGTACAAGTAAATATGAGTGAAGATTATACCAAAGTAGAGAGCGGTGCGGAGTGACGGCGAAGGGTAAATAATACCGATAGAGTGGAGTGGAAGCCTTGTCTTCACCGAAGACTCCATTTCCCTTTCAATCTACGACTTAACATAGGAATACACTTGAAAACACATTAGTCGTAGACATAAAAGAAATATGATCAAAGGTACATAAATGAGATATGTGTGCAGGTGAATATTTGAGTCATGAGTTTAGCAATCATCTAAGGAGTTGTGGAATTGTTCCACAGCTTACGCCGCCTGGAACGCCTCAGAGGAATGGCATGTCTGAGCGACGTAACCGGACTTTATTGGATATGGTTCGATCAATGATGAGCCAGTCGGACCTACCTTTGTCGTTTTGGGGATACGCTCTAGAAACAGCAGCTTTCACACTAAATAGGGTACCGTCTAAGTCCGTAGTTAAGACACCATATGAGATGTGGACTGGGAAGACTCCCAGTTTGTCTTTTCTGAAGATTTGGGGTTGTGAGGTTTACGTCAAGCGACTTCAGTCGGATAAACTCACTCCAAAATCGGACAAGTGCATGTTCGTGGGATATCCAAAGGAAACTTTGGGATATTACTTTTACCACCGGTCAGAGGGTAAAGTGTTTGTCGCACGGAACAGTGTGTTCTTAGAGAAAGAGTTTCTCAAAAGAGAGAAAAGTAAACAAAAGGTGTATCTTGAAGAAGTTCAGGATGAGCCAGTGGGACAAGATTCAACAAGTGATGCTAATGTAGAAGAACAGGTTGAGACGTCTATGGCAAGAGAATCACCACCACAACCACGAAGGTCAGCAAGGCTTCGCGAGGCACGAGGAGAAGTGCTATTGTTGGGCAATGGGGAAGTGTTGTTGTTAGACAACGACGAACCTGCAACATATGCAGAAGCGATGATGGACCCAGATTCCGAGAAATGGCAAGTCGCCATGAGATCCGAGATAGATTCCATGGGAGAAAATCAAGTTTGGAACTTGGTTGACCCGCCTGATGGTGTTAGACCCATATAATGCAAATGGATCTATAAGAAGAAGAAAGACATGGATGGAAATGTTCACATTTATAAGGCTCGACTTGTTGCAAAGGGTTTTCGACAAGTTCAAGGAGTTGACTATGACGAGACATTCTCGCTAGTAGCAATGCTTAAATCTATTCAGATCATTCTAGCTATTGCCGCATATTTCGATTATGAGATTTGGCAGATGGATGTCAAAACAGCTTTCCTTAATGGAAACCTAGATGAGGACGTGTAAATGATACAGCCCGAGGGTTTTGTCGATCCAATCAATGCTGGAAAGATATGCAAACTTCAGAAATCCATTTATGGGTTGAAGCAAGCATCTCAGAGTTGGAACATTCGTTTTGATGAAGTGATCAAAGGGTTTGGTTTTCATCAGAATGAAGAAGAAGCTTGTGTTTACAAGAAGGAAAGTGGGAGCGCTGTTGTATTTCTGATCTTGTATGTGGATGACATATTATTGATTGGGAATGACATTCCTATGCTAGAGTCCGTTAAGGCTTCACTGAAAAAAAGTTTTTCTATGAAGGACTTAGGGGAAGCAGCATATATTTTGGGCATAAGGATCTATAGAGATAGGTCGAAGAGGCTTATAGGATTAAGTCAAGATACGTACATTGACAAGGTTTTGAAACGGTTCAACATGGAACAGTCCAAGAGAGGGTTCTTACCTATGTCACATGGTATACACCTTAGCCAGATGCAATGTCCTGCGACGGCTAATGAGCGGGAGCGCATGAGTAAGGTACCATACGCCTCAGCAATTGGATCAATCATGTATGCCATGATAAGTACACGCCCAGATGTTTCATATGCTATAAGTGCTACGAGTAGGTACCAGGCTGATCCAGGTGAGGGTCACTGGACAGCGGTAAAAGGCATTCTTAAGTACTTAAGAAGGACTAAAGATATGTTCATGGTATATGGGGGTAAGGAGGAGCTCGTTGTAACTGGTTACACCGATGCTAGCTTCCAAACTGACCCAGATGAGTTAAAATCGCAATCAGGTTTTGTGTTCACAATAAATGGTGGTGCTGTTAGTTGGAAGAGTTCCAAACAGGAGACTGTGACTGATTCTACAACAGAAGCCGAGTACATTGCAGCTTCTAAATCTGCGAAGGAAGGTGTTTGGATAAGAAAGTTCCTCATCGAGCTTGGTGTGTTTCCTAATGCATCTAGCCCATTGAACCTCTACTATGACAACAATGGGGCTATTGCGCAAGCTAAGGAGCCAAGGAACCACCAGAAAAACAAACACGTACCGCGGAAGTTTCACCTCATACGGGAATTCGTTAGGCGGGGTGAGATAAAGATATGCAAAATACATACGGATTTGAATGTTGCTGATCCTTTGACAAAACCTCTTCCACAACGTAAGCATGAGGCACACATGAGATCTATGGGTATTAGATATCTTCTAGATTAACTCTAGTGCAAGTGGGAGACTGTTAGAAATATGCCCTAGAGATAATCATAGAGATGAGCATATATCTTTGTATCCATGATATATATATTGCTTAATTGAATATCCATGGAAGGCACCTTGTATTGATTAGCAATTATGTGAATTGTTTGTGAGATTCTTTACTTATATGGTTATTCTAAATGATGTCCCTAGTCAGAGTCGATGACTAGCACATGTATTAGTTGATGACTACATTTCACAGGTCATGAACATGGAGATGTTAAACTAATAATGTGGGCGCATGTATGACATGAGGCTGGACCGACCCAACGTGAGATATTGTAATATAGTTCTCTTTTTGTAACATAAATACTGTATCCTTAGACCTGAGATTGTCGCATGTTCTCAAGATGTGAATTGACTTACTTAGGGACTATCAAACGCTATTCCGTAACTGGGTAGTTATAAAGGTAGTTTTGGGTTTGTCAGGAAGCATGCTGTGAGGCATGGTCAGTCAAGATGGAATTTGTCCCTCTCTTTGTGAGAGAGATATCATTCGGCCCCTCGAGTGATTGGATCAAGAAATGCATGGTCGTGCTAGGGTTAAGAGTTAACCATTGAAAGGATTCCAATTCACAGTATCGAGAAAGAGAGGTCAGCTTAGAGCCAGACCAAATATCGTGAGACAAAGGGAACAACATGTACGTAATGTTGCAATAGTTCGTCTGATATGATCTTTACGTGCGCATAGGAGTTGACATGTCTTGCTAGAGGCCGATGTCAATTATTGGGCCAAGTAAGAGTACTCGGGCTATGTCTATTTGTACGTGAACCTATAGGGTCACACACTTAAGGGGAAGGAAGCCTAACTCAGATTAGATCTGAAATTAGACTGGGCTTTAGGGTTACTGATGGGCCTCGGTGTCAGAAGCCCACCATAACGCCTATATAATGAGGGGCGGGGGCGCGGTTAGGCTTAACCCTAATTCACCACCAGCAAACGAGTACGTAGCCGCTCACCTCTCGCCCTCGCCAAGCCGCCGTCGCGAACCTAGCAGTTCGGTACGCGGCGCTTCCTCCCTGTACGTGTGGATACCTCGGAGGTGCTACATCTGGAGCACTAGGACGAACCGTGCGAGGACGTGAAGGACGCCGACGACTGCACGGCACTGCTCGACGCGTACGTCTACATCGAGACGTCTTCCGCTGCTCTGCGCGTCTAGTGGTAATTCCATGACCTATAACCGCAGTAGTTCTTGGTTTTATGGGGTTGACAATTTTGTTTTGCGCTAGCGTAGCCTCCCCGTAATCCTTCATGAATAACCTATTAAGTCAAAGGTGGATCCCTTGGGGTACCAAAGACCAAACTTAGGTGTATGAACTAAATATCTCAAGATTCTTTTCACGGCCCTGAGATGAACTTCCTTAGGATCGGCTTGGAATCTTGCACACATGCATACGGAAAGCATAATATCCGGTCGAGATGCACATAAATAGAGTAAAGATCCTATCATCGACCGGTATACCTTTTGATCTACGGATTTACCTCCTGTGTCGAGGTCGAGATGCCCATTGGTTCCCATGGGTGTCTTGATGGGCTAGGCATCCTTCATTCCAAACTTGGTAAGTATGTCTTGAATGTACTTTGTTTGGCTGATGAAGGTGCCTTCTTGGAGTTGCTTGACTTGAAATCCTAGAAAATACTTCAACTCCCCCATCATAAACATCTCGAATTTTTTAATCATGATCCTACTAAACTCTTCACAAGTAGATTTGTCAGTAGACCCAAATATGATATCATCAACATAAATTTGGCATACAAACAAATCATTTGCAATAGTTTTAGTAAAGAGGGTAGGATCTGTGACACCCTAGGTGTCAGTTTCGTGTTATGTCGGGAGATTTGTCCTAATCTTGGATGCTCAGTGAAAATTTCCTGTTTTCGATCGTGTCTATCTTTGTTTATCATAATTATTCATGAAAGCTCACCGAAGTCGGAATTATTCGATCGCGAGAAACAGTCAATTTTGGAGCCTGTTAAAACTTATATTTCTCGGAACGAATGCAAACACGAAAATCATTCTCGAATTATAAATCTCATCTGAAGCTCATTTAATCAAACTCTCGACGACTGTTATTTGATCTGAGCCCTAGTCTAATTCCTCGAACCTCGATCGATGTCTGACTATTTTAATCTGAGTCCGTACTCTGACACGGAATACTCAATATGTCGTCCTCTAATCAATTCTTATCCGACTCGGCTTAATACCTCTGTGTTCGATCCGAATTCGAAAATCAACCTCGGTGATGATTTTTAATGTCGCGAATTGTCTCTTTCGATCATAAATCCGAAAGCCGGTCATATCTCAAGACGATTTATTTTCGAATCATGCGTAGGGAATTATTTCGAGCGAAATCAGATCAGACTCTCGGCCGAATTAATCGCTCAACCGTCCGTTCGTCTGAACTCTAGTTCACGCTGTTTTGCGTACAAACGAATTCCGCAGGAGCATTTTTATTTGGGAAAATAATTTAGCGCGACTCGAGTACGTGTTTTGGGCCAAGCCCATTCCAGCCCGGCCCATTTGGCCCATGAGAAAACCCTAACCCTAGTGCCCCTTCTATAAATAGGAGCCCTCTCCTAGCAAGTGGAGGCATTTTGCACTCCCACCCCTCCATTTTTCCTAGCCGCCACCTTCTTTCTTCCCTGCCTCTTCTTCTTCACGGTAGCAACAGCCACCAGCGAGCTGCCCTGTTCCACGCACCCCAGCCATGGCACCCTTCCCTCCTCCCCTTCTTCTTCCTCAAGCAAGCAACAACCTCCCTGCGAGCTCCCTCCTCCCTAGCTTCCCTGGCGCAGTGGGAGAAGCTCTATGGGCGCGGGTCCCTCTGCTCCAACCATGGTGCCAAATTTTCCAGCTCTTATTGAGAGCACCTAGAGGGGAGGTGAATAGGTGATCCTGTAAAAACTTGAAACTTAATCCACAAAGCTTGATTAGAGGTTAGCACAATATAACCAAGTGGCTAGAGAGGAGTTCTTGCACAACACGATAACCACAAGAATATCAACACAGAGATGGCACAGTGGTTTATCCCGTGGTTCGGCCAAGTCCAACACTTGCCTACTCCACGTTGTGGTGTCCCAACGGACGAGGGTTGCAATCAACCCCTCTCAAGCGGTCCAAAGACCCACTTGAATACCACAGTGTTTTTCTTTTTACTATATCCCGCTTGCGAGGAATCTCCACAACATGGAGCCTCTCGCCCTTACACTTTGATGTTCACAAAGAAGCACAAAGTAAGGGAGGGATGAGCAACGCACACAAGACACGAAATCAGAGTACCAACATGCACACAAGTCACAACAAGAGCTCACAACACAACCCGACGAGTTCACAACTCAAATGGAGCTCTAGTTGCTATCACAAAGAATCAAATGCGCGGAATCGAAGTCTTGGTGCTTAGGAATGCTTAGAGAATACTTGGTGTGTTCCTCCATGCGCCTAGGGGTCCCTTTTATAGCCCCAAGGCAGCTAGGAGCCGTTGAGAGCATTCCAGGAAGGCAATTCTTGCCTTCTGTCGCCTGGCGCACCGGACAGTCCGGTGCACCACCGAACACTGTCCGGTGTGAATTTCTTTTCTTGTTTGGCGAAGCCGACCGTTGGCGCTTTGGAGCCGTTGGCGCACCGGACATTGTCCGGTGCACACCGGACAGTCCGGTGCCCCATCCGACCGTTGGCACTTGCCACGCGTCACGCGCGGATTCCGCGGCCGACCGTTGGCCCGGCTGACTATTGGCTCACCGGACAGTCCGGTGATTTATAGCCGTACGTCGCCGACAATTTCCCGAGAGCAGCAAGTTCGCCTGAGTCAGCGTGGTGCACCGGACACTGTCCGGTGCACCACCGGACAGTCCGGTGCATCCAGACCGAGCTGCATTTTGGCTGTACTTAGCCAACTTTTCTCCAAAACAATTTCTCCTGTTTCTAGCACTTAGACACAATACATTAGTCTTCAAATCAATGTACCAAGTCTAGAAACATACCTTTTCTCTTGATTTGCACTTTTTGAGTCCTTTGCACAATTTAACACTTAGGCACTTGTGTTGGACACTTAATCACCAAAATACTTAGAAATGGCCCAAGGGCACATTTCCCTTTCAATCTCCCCCTTTTTGGTGATTTATGCCAACACAATAAAAAGCAACTAAAAGAAGTGCAACATCAATGCAAATAAGAACTCAAGATTGTTTTGATTCAAATTTGGCATATATGGACCATTCTTTGCCACCACTTGGTTTGTTTTTGCAAATCAAACTCAATTTCCTATCTCTAAGTCAAACACACTTGTTGAAACATAACGAGAGTTGTTCCAAGAGAAATTGATCAAAGATTTCAAAAACTCCCCCTTTTCCCATAATTAACCATTCTCCCCACAAGAGGCCAACTTTTGACAATAAGAGACAATAAGAGATTTTTGACAAACCAAAAGCTCTATTCTACTATTTTCAAAATTCTCAAGTGGTAGCTGATCCATTTCTTGCTTTGGCCTTATTTTCTCCCCCTTTGGCATCAAGCACCAAAACGGGATCAATTTTGGCCCTTTAACCCCATTGCCTCACCAAAATCTTCAACTAAGAGTAAAAAAAGGCAATAAGAATACATAGATGAACTTGGAGTGAGTTACTCTTTCATCGGAGTGCAGTGGAAGTCTTGCATGGTCCAAGTCCACCTTTTCCCTTTCAAACCTCCTTTGAGACTAAATTAAGCAAACTCAAGCACACAGTTAGTCTCAAAGGGTCAAGTTGTAACACATCTCCCCCTAAATATGTGCATCACTTGCAAATGGACTTGTGAGGTCTGGGGAGTGCTTGTACAACTTGAGCACCATAAATAAACAACAACATGCATTAAGGAACATGATCAAGGCATAAGAACACATGTATGCTATAAATCAATCCAGGTTCCGCGAATCTAAGACATTTAGCTCACTACGCAGCCTTCAAAAGGTCTTCTCATCTAGAGGCTTGGTAAAGATATCGGCTAGCTGGTTCTCAGTGCTAACATAAAACACTTCGATATCTCCCTTTTGCTGGTGGTCTCTCAAAAAGTGATGCCGGATGTCAATGTGCTTTGTGCGGCTGTGTTCAACAAGATTATCCGCCATGCGGATAGCACTCTCATTATTAAATAGGAGTGGGACTTTGCTCAGATTGTAGCCAAAGTCCCTGAGGGTTTGCCTCATCCGATGTAGTTGCACGCAACACTGTCCTGCGGCAACATACTCGGCCTCAGCGGTGGATAGGGCAACGGAGGTTTGTTGAGTAGAACTCCATGACACTAGGGACCTTCCTAAGAATTGGCACGTCCCCGATGTACTCTTCCTATCGACCTTACATCCAGCATAGTTGGAGTCTGAATATCCAATCAAGTCAAAGGTAGACCCCTTTGGATACCAGATCCCGAAGCAAGGCGTAGCGAGTAAGTATCTAAGAATTCGCTTCACCGCCACTAAGTGACATTCCCTTGGATCGGATTGAAATCTAGCACACATGCATACACTAAGCATAATATCTGGTCTACTAGCACATAAGTAAAGTAAAGACCCTATCATAGACCGGTATGCCTTTTGATCAACGGACTTACCTCCTTTGTTGAGGTCGGTGTGTCCGTCGGTTCCCATTGGAGTCTTTGCGGGCTTGGCGTCCTTCATCCCAAACCGCTTGATCAAGTCCTGCGTGTACTTTGTTTGGGAGATGAAGGTCCTATCCTTGAGTTGCCTCACTTGGAACCCAAGGAAATAGCTTAACTCACCCATCATCGACATCTCAAACTTTTGAGTCATCACCCTGCTAAACTCTTCACAAGACTTTTGGTTAGTAGAACCAAATATTATGTCATCGACATAAATTTGGCACACAAAAAGATCACCATCACATGTCTTAGTAAAAAGAGTTGGATCGGCTTTCCCGACCTTGAAAGCATTAGCAATTAAAAAGTCTCTAAGGCATTCATACCATGCTCTTGGGGCTTGCTTAAGTCCATAGAGCGCCTTAGAGAGCTTACACACATGGTCGGGGTACCGTTCATCCTCGAAGCCAGGGGGTTGCTCCACGTACACCTCCTCCTTGATTGGCCCATTGAGGAAGGCGCTCTTTACATCCATTTGGAACAACCTGAAAGAATGGTGAGCGGCATATGCTAGCAAAATACGAATGGATTCTAGCCTAGCCACAGGAGCAAAAGTCTCCTCAAAGTCCAAACCTGCGACTTGGGCATAGCCTTTTGCCACAAGTTGTGCCTTGTTCCTTGTCACTACTCCGTGCTCGTCTTGTTTGTTGCGGAACACCCACTTGGTTCCCACAACGTTTTGCTTGGGACGAGGCATCAATGTCCAAACTTCATTTCTCTTGAAGTTGTTGAGCTCCTCTTGCATGGCCAACACCCAGTCCGGATCTAGCAAGGCCTCTTCTACCCTGAAAGGCTCAATAGAAGAGACAAAGGAGTAATGCTCACAAAAATTAACTAATCTAGAACGAGTAGTTACTCCCTTGCTAATGTCACCCAAAATTTGGTCGATGGGATTGTTGGGACCATGCTTCATCGCCGAAGGTCCTGCAAGTAGAAACAGCTTCGGCAAAAAGCTGCTTATACGTAATGCCGAAGCTACCACTCATGAAGCTTCGGTGTTAAAGCGTACCCGAAGATGAAGGATCGAACCGACTTAAAGATGGAATGACCTTTTAGTCCATAAGGGTCTGAGTCATTGTTGTAAACTTTTATAAGGGATACGATTGTAATTCCTTACAGGCTGTGTCCTGTGCTTATAAATAGTGAACAGTATTCCTTTACTATTCACGCTATTCTGTAATTGCAAACACATTGCTTTGGAATTATTGTCTCTTGTCAAGGCTAAGGTATCAATATACCTAAGTATTATGTTTTGATATTTGAATTCATATAATAAAATATGTGAATAATGTTATCTATCTATGTCATATCTCTTTCTAATATTTCATGTTTTATATTTTATTTCACATTGTTTTATAAATCTGATCACGAAGGTATGGCCTTCGTAATATTTTACTCATGGTCTTCGTCCGAAGTTCATTAAATCCTTGTGGAGATAATGCTTCAGCGGACGAAGGGCATTAATGTTTAATATTTTATGTAGCCTTGTTCTTGATTCATAGCATTTGAGAACAAGTCCCCAACATTGGCGCCCACCTCCGGTGAACTCACTTCCACTTTTTGAGCTGATGGCTTCGTTCAAGAACCAAGCTAGAACTGCTTCGGCTTCGAAGCTGATTCTCCCGATAACAGGCGGTTCATGCTCAGAGCCGGCTAATAAGAAACTGAAGAAGGAGGCACAGAGAATAGTACAACATGTAGGGGTACAAGGACCCTTCATCAAATCAAGATGGTCTCACATCCCAATTACCTTTTCTCAAGAGGATCTTCAACTCAAGGATTGCCCACACCATGATGCCATGGTTATCTCTTGTGTGATCAAAGGATTTCTGGTTCACAATGTTTTGGTTGATACAGGCAGTGCAGCTGATATCATATTTGCCAAAGCCTTCAGACAAATGCAAGAGCCCGAAGACAAGATCCATGATGCCACACATCCCCTTTGTGGCTTCGGAGGAAGGCAGATTGTAGCACTTGGCAAAATCACAATGCCAGTAACCTTCGGATTTATTAACAACACAAGAACAGAACAAGTTGTGTTTGATATTGTTGACATGGAATACCCTTACAATGCAATCATTGGTCATGGTACTCTCAATGCCTTCGAAGCAATTCTTCATCCAGCATATCTTTGCATGAAGATACCTTCGGACCAAGGGCCCATTGCTATTCATGGAAGTCAGGAAGCTGCCAGAAGGGCCGAAGGAAACTGGACAGACTCAAAAGCAATCCATAACATAGATGGAGCTGAAGCTTGTGAGCAATACAAGTTCAGAAGGGAGAAAGCTGCTTCGGCCGATCAGCCAAAGCACATGCTCTTATGTGATGACATAGCAGATCAGAAGGTGCTATTGGGATCCCAACTGTCCGAAGAACAGGAGAAAACCTTGATAAGGTTTCTGTTCAACAACAAAGATGTTTTCGCATGGTCAGCTAATGATCTTTGCGGAGTCAACAGGGATGTTATTGAACACTCGCTCAATGTTGATCCATCCTTCAAACCCAGAAAGCAGAGGCTTCGGAAGCTGTCTAATGACAAGGCCGAAGGTGCTCGGAATGAAGTGAAAAGACTCCTCAGTGCCGGAGTTATCAGAGAGGTAAAATACCCAGAATGGCTGGGTAACACTGTTATGGTAAAAAAGGCCAATGGTAAATGGAGGATGTGTATTGATTTTACTGATCTCAACAAGGCTTGTCCGAAGGACGAGTTTCCATTGCCAAGGATAGATTCCCTAGTTGATGCAGCAACTTCATCAGTGCTTATGAGTCTGCTAGATTGTTATTCAGGCTATCATCAAATTTGGATGAAGAAGGAGGATGAGCCAAAAACCAGCTTCATAACTCCTAGTGGAACATATTGTTACCTTCAGATGCCTGAGGGGCTCAAGAATGCTGGAGGAAGCTTCAGCAGAATGACAACGAAGGTTCTTCATTCTCAGATAGGAAGAAATGTGCTAACTTATGTTGATGATATCATTGTAAAAAGCACGAAGCAAGAAAATCACATTGCTGATCTGCAGGAGACCTTCGCTAATTTTAGACAGACCGGTTTAAAGTTGAATCTAGAAAAATGTGTCTTCGGAGTGAAGAAAGAGAAATTTCTTGGTTGCCTAGTTTCAACAAAAGGGATTGAGGCTAATCCAAATAAAATCGAAGTTATCCTTCGAATGGAACCACCAAGTACAAAGAAGGGGGCTCAAAGATTGACAGGAAGATTGGCATCTCTCAACAGATTCATATCTAGATCAGCAGAGAGAAATTTACCATTTTTCAAAGTGTTGAAGTCAGCCGAAGTTTTTCAATGGGGACCAGTCCAGCAGAGAGCCTTCGAAGAGCTGAAGCAATATTTGATAGACCTAACAACATTAACTCCACCAACGCCAGGGGGCTCCTCTGTTGTTATATGTGGCAGCTTCACACTCAGCGGTAAGTGCAACACTTGTCCAAGAAAAGCTTGAAGGCCAAGTCAAAAAGCAAGCCCCAATATACTTTGTATCCGAAGTTCTTAGTTTGTCAAAGAAAAATTATACAGAATTGGAGAAGGTGTTGTATGCTGTTTTGATGGCCTCTAGGAAGCTTCGGCACTATTTTCAAGCATACAATATAGTTGTTCCTTCTTCACAACCGTTGAAGGATATTATGAGAAATAGAGAAGCTACTAGAAGGGTTGGAAAATGGGCTGCGGAACTCAATGAATTTTGTATTGATTATGTGCATAGATCTTCGATTCAGTCCCAAGCGTTGGCAGACTTCATTGCTGACTGGACGCCAGGGGCTCAGGAAGAAGAAACTAGTAAAGATGCCGAAGTTTGGACAGTATTTTGTGATGGATCTTGGGGAACCTTCGGAGCAGGAGCAGCTGTTGTGTTGGTCACACCTTCCAAAGTTAAAACTTGTTATGCAACAAGACTTGATTTCAGTTGCACAAATAACATTGCTGAGTACGAAGCTTTGCTCTTAGGTCTTCGGAAGTTAAAGGCAATGGGAATTAGAAGGGCGGTTCTTAAAACTGATTCCCAGGTTATTTCTGGTCATAATGACAAAAGTTATAAAGCAAGAGATCCGAAGCTTGAAAAATATTTAGACACGGTCCGAAGGATTGAGGCTTCCTTTGAAGGGTTTTTTGTTAAAAATATTCCTCGTGGAGAAAATGAATATGCTGATTTATTAGCCAAGTCAGCAGCACAGGGGCTGCCCTTACCTTCAGAAGTATTTTTCGAAACAATAAAAGCACCTTCGGTTGAGCTTCTTGAAAGAGCAGTCCTCAACATATCCCCTGTCTATAGTGAAGACTGGAGAACTGAGATTATCTCTTTCCTTCAGGGTAACTTTCTTTCAGATGACAAAGCTTATAACAGGAGGATACAGGCAAGAGCTTGACCATATGTTATAATAGAAGGGGAACTATACAAGCATGGAGTCTGTTCTCCGTTACTCAAGTGTTTATCCAGAGCCGAAGGTATAGAATTGATGAAGGAAATACACACAGGCCTGTGTGGATCTCACATTGGATCTAGGCCTTTGCTTGGAAAAGTTTTTCGTCAAGGATTTTATTGGCCAAAGGCAGCTTCGGATGCAGCAGAATTAGTCCAAAAGTGCGAAGGTTGTCAGAAATGTGTAAGAGATCAAAAACAACTTTCGTCTCTAACTCAGTTAATACAACCCACTTGGCCGTTGCAAAGGTGGGGCCTTGATTTGTTAGGCCCGTTACCACCAGCACAAGGGAACTTAAGATATGTTGTAGTGGCAGTGGAATATTTTTCTAAATGGATTGAGGCAAAGCCTTTAGCCACAATAACATCGGTCACTATTCAAAAGTTTTTTTGGCAAAATATTGTTTGTCGCTTCGGAGTGCCGAAGGCTATTACTGTGGATAATGGGACGCAATTTGATTCCGAAGCTTTCAGAGAATTTTGTGATCAAATTGGCACAAAAATCCATTTCGCATCAGTTCGACATCCGGAGTCAAATGGACTTGTTGAAAGGGCTAATGGCATCATAATGACAGGAATAATGAAGTTAATCTTCAATCAGCCCAGGGGAAAGTGGACAGACGAATTAATCAAAGTGGTGTGGAGTCACAACACAACAATATCAAGATCGACAGGTTTTACACCATTCAAATTATTGTTTGGTGACGAAGCAATAACTCTAGATGAAGCAAAAGCAGGATCAATAAGAGTAGTAGCTTCGGCAGAAGACGAAGTTGAGGCTGATTACTCTGTGGAAAAAGATGCTAAAGAGGGGATCAGACTTCAAGTTGTGGAAAACATTAACAAATACCAAGCTGAAACAATAAAATGGCGTGATAGAAAGGTTCGGCTAAAGAACATTGAACCAGGACATTTGGTGCTTCGAAGAGTAGCCAACCTAGAGACAGTAGGCAAGTTACAGCTGAAGTGGGAAGGACCTTTTCTGGTAGTATCTTCGTCAAGACCTGGTTCCTACAGATTGAAGGATATGGACGGCAACGACATTCCTAGATCATGGAATGCGGACGAGCTTCGGCAATATTATGTTTAGCTTGATGTAATTTTTTCTATTCTTTCTTGTGGCACCCTTTTCCTTTCCGAAGGGGGAGAAAGGTTTTTAATGGGGCCACAACATGTAATTTTTTCTTTTTCTTATTTCAGTTCTATAAGAGTGATATCCCCCAAAGATGTAAATGTAAAAGCTGAGAACGCACCATCGAGTGCAAAGGAAAAAGAAAAGAAAACAGGAAGAAGCTCCTAAGGGAGGCTTGCAGCGAAAAATAAACGCTGATTCCGCCGAAAGTAAAAGGCGAAGAAGCTCCTAAGGGAGGCTTGCAGCGAAAAATAAACGCTGATTCCGCCGAAAGTAAAAGGCGAAGAAGCTCCTAAGGGAGGCTTACAGTGAAAAGTCAGCGCTGATACACCGAAAAGTAAACGGTGAAGCCGAAAATAAACGGCAAAAAGATTTGAGTCATTCCCAAGAGAATGAAGGCTATGATTATGGTTTCGAATATACATTCAGATATTCATTTGCACGATACATTACATCATGACATTTGCATTCATAAACATTCATTTAGACATATATAGGATCATTATCATCATATCATACAGAAAAGGCAGATGCTTCGATTATGAGGAAAACATTTCGGAGAAAAAGGAAATTCTCATGCTTCGTTGCGTACGAAAAGAAGGGAAGGTGTTTTTCGCCTTCGGCTCAAAAATAAAATTTCGTCCACAGCAAAGCAGATCGTACACGGATAAAGGAGAAAAGATATATTACAAGGTATGCACAAATTTACATAAGTTTTTGTACAATTATATTACAACAATTTTTCCAGAATCTTTTGCAGAAAAGTCCTTCGGAGCATCTGTTAAGCTTCAGCTTGTCATTCTTCAGTTTCATCATCCTGCACATATTAAAACGAAATAAGAAAGGTGTTGAGTTCAAGGAGAAGGTAAAAGTAACGAGTATAAGTTTCTCACTGGCTTAAGGTGGCTCCGAGCTTCGTCACCAGCCATTTTTCGCCCGCCGTTTACCCATATCGGGGTCATAAACCTGTTTCCTATGCTTCGGGCTAGGCTTGGGATGTCAACCAAATCTGCTGGCGACAAACTGAAGTTTGGCCTATTTACAATCTTTCCGTGTGTGCAGCCAGCCTTCAGGAAAGCGGTAGCCGTGCCTCGAGAAGCTAGCAGGGCGCAGAAATCAGCATGCCCAGCAATAACTTCGTCAAGTGCATCAACTTCGCCCTCAATGAATTCCAAGGTGCCTGGCAGGTTTTCAGCTGAAGGTGTAAATTTATCAGAGCTGGCTCCAATTAAGTGAAACACATCCTTCAGCCGCTGCACACATCGGCTCCCGAAATCTAAGCATTTCTCCATAGAACCAATAACGAAGCCTTTCTTTTCCAAGGCAGCTTCGTGATCTTTAACTTTGATTTCAAGGCCTTGAATGACGGAGTCTTTTTCTTTCAGAGCAGCTTCGTAATTTCTAACTTTGTTTTCTAGATCTTTGATGGTAGCTTCGTTTTTCTCATCTTCAAGATCTTGTTGCATTCTCAGCACTTTACTTAGAAGTATACTCTGCCAAAACAACCTTCGTTAGAAAATATATTAATTCAAAAAAAAGTTGAGTTTTTACCTTGAAATTAGCATAGAGCAAGCTACTGGCAATATGCTGTCGCTGGTACCTACAGAGGTCCGCTTCTATCTTCGGCAGGCCAACGCTTTTTGAGAAGGTCCTAACAACTTTGGCCTCGGTTCGGTTCCGAAGGCATCTCAGCTTCCCTTCATTGATCCCACCAAATAGCAGAGACCCTGGTTTGTATCCACAGGATATAGCATATTTCTTTAGCTCTTCCTTTTCAGCGTCTGTTAACTCTTGTCCAAGTATATCTTGAAAATTAAAATTTCCTTCTTCCAATGTGTCCTCAATCTGCTCTTTTCCTTTTTCAGTTGTCGTGTTCACCGCAACCACAGCAGCTTCTTCTTCAGCCATTTTCAAAAGTATATTGTCAATATCATCAAGCGTGGTTTCCAGGTTAGGATCTTCGGTGGCCCCGGCTTCGGCTCCGGTGGCTTTGGCTCCGCCGGTTTCGGCTCCGGTGGTTTTGGCTCCGGTGGTTTCGACTCCGATGGCTGTGGTTTCGGCCGTGACAATTTTTGACACCGATGTCGGTGGCGGTGTCTGATGAATCACATCAGCCACTTGGATAATTCTTCGTTTTTTCGGCTTTGCGGGACTTTCTGCTGCCGAAGCTTCTTTGTCCTTCTGAAAAAACTTCATCAGTTCTGGCGCCAGCGGACTTAGCTTGACAGGCAAAAGTTCAGTCATTACCTTCAGAATATCTTCCACTTCGGCAGCAGAAGGTGTTGCAGGAACTTCCTCCTCTCGGGCCAATGTCTTTGATTTTGGAGATGCAGGTTTTGGAGATGCAGCTTTTCTTTTCCTTGGAGCAGCCATCTTCGGCTCAGGGCTCTGTTTTTTAGAAATTTCTTTTTCATTTTTAGCCAATTTGGTGCTTTCTTTGCCCAGGGCGCTGGCAATCCTCTTTCTCTTCGGGCCTTCGGTATCTCTGCCCAGTTGCTCATAATCAGGGTAATAAAAATTCAAAGCATCTAGCACACGATTCAATCTTCGCTTCGGACGGGTGCCGAAGGCTGCAGTCATCAACTGATCTTCTTTCTTAGAATAATTCCCGAGGATATCGTTGCACATAATCTCGATTGTGTCCAACCACTCCTGGCAGGGTTTTTTAAAGTGTTTCTTAAACTTGTAGTAATAAGGCAATCGAACAAGTTCTCCCTTTTTCTTCTCACCCTCCAGCTTCGGCATTTCCCACTCCCTCATTGTTGGGAACACTTTAAAAGCCAGAAATTCCTGCACTAAGTCTCTAGTGCCAATATGATCTGAAATCACGCGAAATTCAGCCAAAGCAAGCTGGCTCGGGCTCCCCCTTATCATGTTGCATCGGGGCCTCGTCTCTCCGAAGGTTAGCTCTAGCTGACTTTGGACCAACTTATCTTCATCTTTATCAACTTTAACATAAAACCATTCAGACTTCCATCCGGCTGGCCATTTGCTTCGGTAGCTTATCACTGGAAACTTCGTAGTCTTGCGATAAGCAAAGTTGTAACAGCCAAAATTCTCATGCAGACCATCTCCTCTGGCTTTAGTCTGGTAGTGTAATTCATGAACTCGGCAGAAACCCTCACCGAACGATTCCACTCCCTGGCTACGAAGGGCCCAAATATAAACACTTAATCTAACGATAGCATTAGGGGTCAGCTGATGAAGGTAAACCCCAAACTTCTTCAAAACATCAGCAATCATCCCATTCAAAGGAAATCTTAATCCTGCTTTAAAGAAGCTTTTAAACACTACAACCTCATTCTTTTCCGGCTTCGGAGTAATTTCCTCTCTGCCAAAACAAATCAGCTCCTTTTTTGCTTCACTGAAGTAGCCCAGCTTCACCATTTTGGGAAGATTAGCTTCAGAGATGGTGGACTTTCCAAACTCCAAATGACTAGGTTTACTTGGCATCCCGCAGCTGTACTCATCTTCGGAACCAACTTCTTCAACATCAGCTTGTGTTGCTTCGGCAGCAGGTGTGTCCTCTGATGAACCCAGCCCAGAACGCCTCATTGCTTCGAAGATCGGAATAGTTTTAGCGGCTTCGGTCTCATCTCCATCACGCTCAACCCTAGCAGTGGAGCATACTCTTGCCATTTGAATTTAAAATTTCTTGAGAATCCTTTGGAAATTAATAACCTTCTTTCCGAAGCTCTTCTCGTGATGAAGCAGAATTTAAAACTAGAGCTTCGTTTGAATGCAAAAGTCAAGCTTCGACTATGGTTAAATTTTTGGCAGCAAAACAGTGCAATAGCAATGAATGCTGTGGTAACTTCACACCTACCTGTCTGTTTATATAGTGTTGCAGGTAAGAAGGTGAATCGTCAAGATTTTTACACCGGACAAATAGTCGCTCGCACCCACTGAACGGTGGGCCGGAAAAATCAAGAAAGTGAACCTGCATGGTGGGACCGCTCCACGCTCGGAAACTGTATCATTTCTCAGCAACGAGCTCAGGGAAGGTGTTTTTCGGACCTTCGGCTTCCCGAAGCCTAAGAGACTTTTTTCACGGATCAAGCTCGTTACGAAAAACGATCTAGCACCACGAAGGGGCCACTGTTGGGACCATGCTTCATCGCCGAAGGTCCTGC
The DNA here is from genome assembly GCF_902167145.1 of Zea mays. NCBI lineage: Eukaryota > Viridiplantae > Streptophyta > Magnoliopsida > Poales > Poaceae > Zea > Zea mays. Next base: position 29,049,670 of record NC_050099.1, on the reverse strand, counting down.
AAGTAGAAACAGCTTCGGCAAAAAGCTGCTTATACGTAATGCCGAAGCTACCACTCATGAAGCTTCGGTGTTAAAGCGTACCCGAAGATGAAGGATCGAACCGACTTAAAGATGGAATGACCTTTTAGTCCATAAGGGTCTGAGTCATTGTTGTAAACTTTTATAAGGGGTACGATTGTAATTCCTTACAGGCTGTGTCCTGTGCCTATAAATAGTGAACAATATTCCTTTACTGTTCACGCTATTCTGTAATTGCAAACGCATTGCTTTGGAATTATTGTCTCTTGTCAAGGCTAAGGTATCAATATACCTAAGTATTATGTTTTGATATTTGAATTCATATAATAAAATATGTGAATAATGTTATCTATCTATGGCATATCTCTTTCTAATATTTCATGTTTTATATTTTATTTCACATTGTTTTATAAATCTGATCACGAAGGTATGGCCTTCGTAATATTTTACTCATGGTCTTCGTCCGAAGTTCATTAAATCCTTGTGGAGATAATGCTTCAGCGGACGAAGGGCATTAATGTTTAATATTTTATGTAGCCTTGTTCTTGATTCATAGCATTTGAGAACAAGTCCCCAACAGGAATGATTCCTTTGAATCGTTGCTCGAACTTGGGTTGGAGGTGCCGGTTGTGCTTCTTCCTCCATCACATGATCATCTTGTGCTCCCCCTTGATCACACGCCTCCTCTTGATGAACCTGTTCATCGTCTTGAGTTGGGGGATGCACCCTTGTTGAGGAAGAAGGTTGATCTTGCTCCTTTTGTTCCTGTGGTCGCACATCTCCAATCGCCATGGTGCGTATTGCGGCCGTTGGAACATCTTCTTCATCTACATCATCAAGATCAACAACTTGCTCTCTTGGAGAGCCATTAGTCTCATCAAATACAACATCGCTAGAGACTTCAACCAAACCCGATGATTTGTTGAAGACCCTATACGCCTTTGTATTTGAGTCATAACCTAACAAAAACCCTTCTACGGCTTTGGGAGCAAATTTAGAATTCCTACCCTTCTTCACTAGAATGTAGCATTTACTCCCAAAAACTCGGAAACACGAAACATTGGGTTTGTTACCGGTTAGTAGCTCATATGAAGTCTTCTTGAGGAGGCGATGAAGGTAGACCCGGTTTATGGCGTGGCAAGCCGTGCTCACGGCTTCCGTCCAAAACCGTTCGGGCGTCTTGAATTCACCAAGCATCGTCCTCGCCATGTCTAGTAGCGTCCTGTTCTTCCTCTCTACCACACCATTTTGATGTGGTGTGTAGGGAGCGGAGAACTCGTGCTTGATTCCTTCCTCCTCAAGATACTCCTCTACTTGAAGGTTCTTGAACTCGGACCCATTGTCGCTCCTTATCTTCTTCACCTTGAGCTCAAACTCATTTTGAGCTCTCCTTAGGAAGCGCTTGAGGGTCCCTTGGGTTTAAGATTTATCCTGCAAAAAGAATACCCAAGTGAAGCGGGAAAAATCATCAACTATAACAAGACCATACTTACTTCCTCCTATGCTTAGATAGGCGACGGGTCCGAAGAGGTCCATATGAAGTAACTCCAGGGGTCTTGATGTTGTCATCACATTTTTGGCATGATGAGAGCTTCCCACCTGTTTCCCTGCTTGACAAGCTGCACAAGGTCTATATTTTTTGAAAGTAACATTAGTTAGACCTATCACGTGTTCTCCCTTTAGAAGCTTGTGAAGGTTCTTCATCCCCACATGTGCTAAGCGGCGATGCCACAGCCAGCCAATGCTAGTCTTAGCAATTAAGCATGCATCTAGACTGACCTCCTCTTTTGCAAAATCAACTAAATAGAGTTTGCCCTCTAATACACCCTTAAAAGCTAATGAACCATCAATTCTTCTAAAGACAGACACATCTACATTTGTGAATAGACAATTATATCCCATATTACATAATTGACTTACGGATAACAAATTATATCCAAGCGACTCTACTAAGAATACATTAGAAATAGAGTGCTCATTTGAGATTGCAATCTTGCCTAAGCCTTTAACCTTGCCTTGATTCCCGTCACCGAATATGATTGAATCTTGGGAATCTTTATTCTTGACGTAGGAGGTGAACATCTTCTTCTCCCCCGTCATGTGGTTTGTGCATCCGCTGTCGATAATCCAGCTTGATCCCCCAGATGCATAAACCTGCAAGGCAAATTTAGGCTTGGGTCTTAGGTACCCAACTCTTGTTGGGTCCTACAAGGTTAGTGACAATATCCTTAGGGATCCAAATGCAAGTTTTATCTCCCTTGCATTTTTCCCCTAGTTTCCTAGCAATCACTTTCCTATCCTTTCTACAAATCGCAAATGAAGCATTGCAAGCATGATAAATTGTAGACGGTTCATTTATTATTTTCCTAGAAACATGAACAACATTTCTTCTAGGGACGTGATTAATAACATTTCTCCTAGCTAAATTTCTATCATGCACAATAGAAGAACTAGAAGCAACCATGGCATGAGAATCAAAAGCATTATAACTTCTATAAACATTTCTAGAATGTCTCCTTTCATGATACATGAAGGCATGGTTCTTTTGAGCACTACTAGCCATAGGGGCCTTCCCTTTCTCCTTGGCGGAGATGGAAGCCTTATGGCTTGTTAAGTTCTTGACTTCCCTCTTGAAGCCAAGACCATCCTTAATTGAGCGGTGTCTACCAATCGTGTAGGCATCCCTTGCAAATTTTAGCTTGTCAAATTCACTCTTGCTAGTCTTAAGTTGGGCATTAAGACTAGCCACTTCATCATTTAATTTAGAAATGCAAACTAGGTGTTCACTACAAGCATCAACATTAAAATCTTTGCACCTATTGCAAATCATAACATGTTCTACACACGAGTTAGATTTATTTTCTACTACTAGTTTAGCATTTAAATCATCATTAACACCTTTTAAAGTAGAAATGGTTTCATGACAAGTAGATAGTTCACAAGAAAGCATTTCATTCCTTTTAACTTCTAGAGCAAGAGAATTTTGTGCACTAACAAATTTGTCATGCTCTTCATATAAAAGGTCCTCTTGTTTTTCTAGTAATCTATTCTTATCATTCAAAGCATCAATCAATTCATTAATCTTATCAATCTTAGTTCTATCTAAGCCCTTGAATAAGCATGAATAGTCTATTTCATCATCATCACTAGACTCATCCTCGCTTGAAGAAGCATAAGTAGCATTGTTTCGAGTACATACCTTCTTCTCCTTTGCCATGAGGCATGTGTGATGCTCATTGGGGAAGAGGGATGACTTGTTGAAGGCGGTGGCGGCGAGTCCTTCGTTGTCAGAGTCGGACGAGGAGCAATCCGAATCCCACTCCTTTCCAAGATGTGCCTCGCCCTTCGCCTTCTTATAGTTCTTCTTCTTTTCCCACTTTCCACTCTTCTTTTCCTGGTCACTATCATTATCGGGACAATTAGCGATAAAATGACCAATCTTACCACACTTGAAGCAGGAGCGCTTCCCCTTCGTCTTGTTCTTGTTGGGGTGCTCCTTGCGACCCTTTAGCGCCGTCTTGAACCGCTTGATGATAAGGGCCATTTCTTCCTCATTAAGCCCGGCCGCCTCAACTTGCGCCACCTTGCTAGGTAGTGCCTCCTTGCTCCTTGTCGCTTTGAGGCTCGTGGATTGGGTCATTCAATGCATCATCCACGTATCTCGCCTCCTTGATCATCATCCGTCCGCTTACAAATTTCCCAAGAATTTCTTTGGGCGACATCTTGGTGTACCTAGGATTTTCACGAATATTGTTTACCAGATGTGGATCAAGTACAGTAAAGGACCTTAACATTAGGCGGACGACGTCGTGGTCCATCCATCGCGTGCTTCCATAGCTCCTTATTTTGTTGACGAGGGTCTTGAGCCTGTTGTACGTTTGGGTTGGCTCCTCCCCTCTTATCATCGCGAATCTCCCGAGTTTGCCCTCCACCAACTCCATCTTGGTGAGCATGGTGACGTCGTTCCCCTCATGTGAGATCTTGAGGGTGTCCCAGATCTGCTTAGCATTGTCCAAGCCGCTCACCTTATGATACTCGTCCCTGCACAATGAGGCTAACAACACAGTAGTAGCTTGTGCATTCTTATGAATCTGTTCATTGATAAACAAAGGACTATCCGAGCTATCAAATTTCATTCCACTCTCTACTATTTCCCATATACTAGGATGGAGAGAGAACAAGTGACTACGCATTTTGTGACTCCAAAATCCGTAGTCCTCTCCATCAAAATGAGGAGGTTTACCAAGTGGAATGGAGAGTAAATGAGCATTGGTACTTTGAGGAATACAAGAATAATCAAAAGAGAAGTTTGAATTAACCGTCTTCTTATTCTCGTAGACGTTGTTGTCGTCCTTTTGGGAAGAAGAGGATTCGTCGCTGTCGTAGTAGACTATCTCTTTGATGCGCCTTGTTTTCTTCTTCCTCCCATCTTTTCTTTTGTGGCTCGAGCCCGAGTCGGTAGGCTTGTCCTCCTTTGGATCATTGACGAAGGACTCCTTCTCCTTATCATTGACCACCATCCCCTTGCCCTTAGGATCCATCTCTTCGGGCGATTAGTCCCTTTCTTGAAGAGACCAACTTTGATACCAATTGAGAGCACCTAGAGGGGGGGGTGGTGAATAGGTGATCCTGTAAAAACTTGAAACTTAATCCACAAAGCTTGATTAGAGGTTAGCACAATATAGCCAAGTGGCTAGAGAGGAGTTCTTGCACAACACGATAACCACAAGAATATCAACACAGAGATGGCACAGTGGTTTATCCCGTGGTTTGGCCAAGTCCAACACTTGCCTACTCTACGTTGTGGCGTCCCAACGGACGAGGGTTGCAATCAACCCCTCTCAAGCGGTCCAAAGACCCACTTGAATACCACGGTGTTTTGCTTTTTACTATATCCCGCTTGCGAGGAATCTCCACAACTTGGAGCCTCTCGTCCTTACACTTTGATGTTCACAAAGAAGCACAGAGTAAGGGAGGGATGAGCAACGCACACAAGACATGAAATCAGAGTACCAACACGCACACAAGTCACAACAAGAGCTCACAACACAATCCGACGAGTTCACAACTCAAATGGAGCTCTAGTTGCTATCACAAAGAATCAAATGCGCGGAATCGAAGGCTTGGTGCTTAGGAATGCTTAGAGAATACTTGGTGTGTTCCTCCATGCGCCTAGGGGTCCCTTTTATAGCCCCAAGGCAGCTAGGAGCCATTGAGAGCATTCCAGGAAGGCAATTCTTGCCTTCTGTCGCCTGGTGCACCGGACAGTCTGGTGCACCACCGGACACTGTCCGGTGCGGATTTCTTTCCTTGTTTGTCGAAGCCGACCGTTGGCGCTTTGGAGCCGTTGGCGCACTGGACACTGTCCGATGCACACCGGACAGTCCGGTGCCCCATCCGACCGTTGGCACTTGCCACGCGTCGCGCGCGGATTCCGCGGCCGACCGTTGGCCCGGCTGACTGTTGGCTCACCGGATAGTCCGGTGCACCACCGGACAGTCCGGTCATTTATAGCCGTACGTCACCGACGATTTCCCGAGAGCAGCAAGTTTGCCTGAGTCAGCCTGCCGCACCGGACACTGTCCGGTGCACCCAGACCGAGCTGCATTTTGGCTGTACTTAGCCAACTTTTCTCCAAAACAATTTCTCCTGTTTCTAGCACTTAGACACAATACATTAGTCTTCAAATCAATTTACCAAGTCTAGAAACATACCTTTTCTCTTGATTTGCACTTTTTGAGTCATTTGCACAATTTAACACTTAGGCACTTGTGTTGGACACTTAATCACCAAAATACTTAGAAATGGCCCAAGGGCACATTTCCCTTTCACTTATCCATGGCGCCTTCTTCCCCCCACATGGCCATCGGCCCCTGCGCTTTCCTCTGCTCCTCGGCCCTACCATGGTTGTCGACCTCCTCTGCCCAGCACCCCCTTCCCCCTTGCTCTGTTCGATGCAGGAGCTCTTCTTCCCTCCCATGGCGCCCTGATTTCTCCAGCAGCCCATGGCGTCCCTGTCCATGGCGCCCCTGCAAATCTCCCCTTCCTCCCCCTGCTCCTGTCCTTGTTGCAGCGCCTGGAACGCAGCAACAGCCCTGCGCAGCGCCCCTGCTCGAGCCCCTCTCCCAAGAACAACACCCTTGTCGCCTTCCTAGGACAACCCCTTCCCTTGCTCCTTTCCGATGTGCGCAAGGTGCTCGACGAAATGTGCAGCAGCCCCGACGTCTCCGCGTGCTGCCGACTCGCTGTTTTGTGAAGCAGTGAACAACACGCCGTGATGCCCGCCGGGTGTTTGCTGTTTTTACGTAGCCCCAACATCGACGTCGTTCGCCCTCGGTGAGACCACGACGATCCTTGTTCGATTCCGCATTGGTGTTATTTTTGTATGATTAATTATGTATGTGTGATGTTTTGTTTTTGTTTTGTGGAGGAGAGGCACCCCGTGTTTTGCGAGGAGAAGGCAAGCCGCTCAACGCTCATCGACGTGCGGAGCTATGCACAAATTGAATCGCCATCGTTCTTACAAACACCGATTGGGTTTGTTTATGGTGAGCCGATATATGTCTCTCTCGATCGACTCGATTAATAAATTGAATTGATGTGTGTAAAATGTTTTGGTGATACGCATTGGTAGGATCGCGTTTGCGATTGGAGAACAAGAGGTTGTTTGATGTGTGCGATTTGTAGTTTATCTAATTATGTTTTGGTCGATGTGGTGCATGTGTGTATGTGTGTAAAAATGTGTATTGGTATGGATTGAAGTTTGTGGCGCAGGAAAAAGAAGTAGAAAAGTACTCGGATGTTTTTATATTTTGATAGGAATATATGTGATGTGTTGTTTGATGCGAAGACTATGTTTAAATAAATAAACGAATAAATGCGGATGATGTTTTAGGGAATACATCGATAGATGTTTATGTAAAAAGTGTATTAGTTTTATGCATATGATCGGTGATTGTGATAGTCGATGCAAATGAGAGTATGAGTAATCCGGTTGGAGTCACTTGTGCGGTTGATGCCTTGTGCGTACTATGGAGACACGTAGGTGCGTGGGTGAGCCGAGGTGTTATTTTGTTGTTGGATTGGATAGATATGTGGCTGCGATAGTTCCTTGGTGCGTCGTAGGGATTGGTCGCGAATGTGTTAATTGTTTGCTAACATGCTTCATCGTACATTAATGTGTTAGTGCGGCAAAAATTTGGTAAATCCTAAAGCATGCTTGGTGACTTCCGCACTCGGCTAGTGAGTCAGTCTAGGATAATTATATTATGTGTTCATCGTTGGTGTCGGTTAAATTAGGTAAAAAAATGTAAATTACGTGACATGTAATTGGTGTTTGGAAGATGAGATAGATTAATTTAGAAAGATGTGTTATCAAACATGTGTGCCGAAGTGCGTTGTAGTAGTGATTGCGTTAACTTGAACAAGTAGTCTCAAGTGCATGCCTTGCTATGGTTGTATTTGAGATAGTAAATCATAAGAGTAGCACAATATGAGGTTTGATCGGTGTAGTTAATATGGATTTAGTCGGTAGAGAGGTGGTGACATGCCGAAGTAGTCATCGCTTCCTTGCGGTTAAGTCGAGGTCATGTGTGATGATGTTATGTACGTGGTGAATGCATTTGTTAAGTGTATGTGGTAATTTTAGTGCACTAAATGACTTGAGTAAAATTTGTAAGTCTACTTGTTAGTGCTCATTTGATTAATTTAACTCTAACAAATGGTAAAGTGTTAGAATAACTCAAGTCTGTAAAGCATGGCAATTCTAGAATTATATAGGAGCTGAAATTTAGTAATTGCTGTTTTGGACTGCACGCAGTGATTTCTCCGTGCTGTATGTTTGATGAACTAATATGTGTTTTCTGTAGATATATGCTATAGAAAAGTGGTAGATAACTTTATTATCTTTCTGGTGTTAAAATTTGACAGCCATAAGTCTGATCGTTTAGAAGTTATGCTTTTTACAAATTTAGTAACTGAATCTGTCCAAATTCTGTACAGATTTCAGAAACGGCATTGTTTGCTCAATTTAATGTTGCATTCAGTTCATGGTCGTTATAAGAAAGTTGTAGATGTTTTTGTTATCTTGCTTGTGTTAAAATTTCATAACCATAGGCCTGACAGTTTAGGAGTTATGAATTTTACAAACTGCTTGCTATGTTCTGTCCACTGACAGAACAGATTTCGAAAACTGAATTGTTTAATTCAGTTCAACATAGAATCACTTCTTGGTAATTATAAAAGTTATGTAGTACTTTTGCCAAGCTTTCCAAAAAGTTTTGGATCACTCTTTTTGGTGGTCTGAAGATTACGTTATGGATGTTTAAAGTCTGAAGACTGAATCTGTCCAATTCTGGACAGCAAAGACTTCTAATGTCTTTTATCCTAAATTGCATATTGAATCACCTTGGAATGTCATAAATGAGTTGTAGAAAATTTCATTAGCTTTCCAGAAAGTCTAAGATCACTTTGTTTGGATGTCTGAATCTTTAGTTATGAATTTTTAAAAGTCACAAGTCCAAATCTGTCCAAATCTGGACAGATCTGTTGTGTTAGCACTTTTAACCTTGCTAATAGCACTTTTAACCTTGCTAAGTGTTGAATCTTGCTGAGGTGAAAATAGAAAAGTTATAGAGCACATTTTAAGCTTACCAGAAAGTCCTAGTTTGGTATGTTTGGATTAATATTTGAAGAGTTATGACTAAAACAAGCACCTATTGTGCTGCTGTCCTGATTTTGTTATGTTTGGTGGATGCTCTACTCTGTTGTGTTTGAATCGAGTCGATTGTTTTCCTCGTTTGATGATTGATTGGACCCGCAATAATGATAATATAACTAATACAATTGGGCCTAATTATATAAGTAACAAGTATACGTCTCGCTAAGTTAGTGAACCTAATTAGTGAGGGTCGAATAAGTGTTTGCCTAGTGAATAATTTTAAAGCCCAATTAAGTGTCTAGTTCCTTTTCAACTAAGTCTATCTATATATAAGTCGTAGCGAACTTGTGTACTTAACTAATTTAATGTTAAGTAACTAATTGATGATTAAAGTGAACGTGGTAAACACTTGTGCTCATGCTTGTGTGGTCATGTTTGTATTGGTTAAGTAAAGTAAGCGTCGTCATCTTTACAGTGGTAATAACTACGTATGCCCGACGACGTGTAGATAAGTAAAGCTAACATGTGGTTGTCTGCAGTGTCTTCCAATTTAATGTTTAGTTTGCCATTGTGTCTTTGTATATTTTGTGCTACTTTGTGCTACTTTCATTATATTCATCCATATGCATCTTGCATCTCATTTAGGACCGAGAGATGCTAATCGTGCACGTGATGTGGTGCCAACCACAAGATGCAGTTGGTGGACAACCCAAGGAAGGATGGACTTAACCAGTGGATGCTCGCCAAGCGAGTACCTCCCCCAGCAAACACTATCTAAGTGTTAAATTAAAGGCAAGCCCCGGTTTTATGCATAACCGTTATATATGCTATTTTACTGCACTTAATGTTTGTAGGCTTGTACTGTGCACTTAAGTGTAGGAGTTGTTTGAAACCCTAGTTGCATGAACTCAGGATTCCTTTTGAGATGGATACTAGTATGCTAGGTCGAGTAGCTGCTTTGCTAATTAGGGATCTCGATAGAAGTCGAGTGATTTTTCTAGCACTCGCGCGAGGTCAGGAATTGATTGTATTCACCTTGATAATAGAATGATGATGGTCTGTGGACACGGATCCATGGGGATGCGTTGTTTACGAGACGGAAATTGGAATAAGGATTGACGTGCGAATACCTGTGTCAAGCGTTTGAACGTACTAAGCACATACTGAGAAATATGGTAAATCGGTAAGTCTAGTACCTGAGTGAACCTACCCGTAGATTGCCCTCTTCACGCGACCTGAGACGTGGTCTCCCATTCCGGTTATGGTGGGTACAAGTGCGGTCACTGCACGACGGCAGTCGGAGTCAATGAGGCATTGTACGCCAAGGCGGTGAGCTCCTTTCTGTTGCCACGGAATCGATGGGGACGGTTGATGTGTGTGGGGACGGAGTGCCTCGCCACGTCGTGTGTTTAGGTTTACCTTGCAAGGTTTAAAAAACTCGATTCGAATCGTCTGCTTCTCGCAGCTAATGAGACTGCTTGATCCATTGTACTGCATTGAGTAATAAGTGGAAATGAGGTGACTGGCAAAAGATGTTGATTGATAAAATGTTTGATACCATGTATGACTAGCTAGGTACACATCTAGTTAAAAGGATCATACTAAAACTTGATTTTAGACTCAGCTAGTTCTTTTGGCAAACCAAACCCCTTAGCCAAACAGCTGCATGTCTAGAGGCACATGAGTAGACTCCTCACACCGGGTAAGTCTAGCTGAGTATTAGTATACTCAGCCTTGCCTGTGGCATAATTTTTTGCAGGTACTCCTTAGGATGATTGGTTGATGGTGTGACTTGGCCTTCATCCCTGCCACCGGGATAGATGGTCGAGTGGGTTACTGCTTCCGCAAGAGAGGACTAGGAGGAGTAGCGTGGCCAGGCTTCGCCATGTTACTCGGTTTTCTCAGTCAGTTATTTCCGCTGCACTAAAATTTATGGTTATCATTTTTGAAACTCCGATAATGTAATCACTAATGATACTTATTAAATTTGTGGTATTATGTTTTATTGTATTTCTCTGTGCCTCACCTTCGTGTGAGCTAGTGGTATTCGATCCTGGTAAGTGGCTTTATCGAACTAGATCCGAGGGACTGACGGGTTATTCCTGTTTAAGTGTGTTGCTGCCCTTAAGGGTGCGACTTGGGCACTTAAGCTGGAATAATTCGGGCGGTTCCGCCACAGCTAGTATCAGATCGAATACCACCACAGAGGAATCAATAAGTCATGATTACCAACCTTTTCTAAAAGTAAAACTTGCTAGAAACCAATGTTGGATAGATCGTCAGGACGATCAGGATAGACCTAGGACGTGAAGCCTTAGGAAATAGATGGGTAGCTAGGTGGCTAGTTATTTAGGCCATAAAGGCTACTACTACTATTAATAAGGATGTTGTAGAAGCACCCGAAAAATTAGTTAGGTCTGAGAAGACGCCTAGAATGAGCATGCATCATGATTGTCGCATCATTGTCTCTTGTGCATCAACATGCTTCTCTCCCCTTTATTCCAATAATAAGAACTTGTGAATAATGTGATGTACTACTATGTTAGAAATGCCTTACCTCGTGTAAAATGGGTAAGTCTTGTTAGGTCGTGTTATGTGTTTCTCTTGCCTTGCTATCTAGGTGGTATTGGAAATTGTTCAACCCTTTTTGCAAAAAAAAGTGTTGTTTGTTTCCTCATGGAAAGACCCCTTACTCCCAACAATCTAGTGGTTCCCTAGTGAAACCAAAAAAAATCACATGTTTGTGTTAGTGTTTTTCTAACCCTTGTGTGTTTTACCCTTGAAGTTACACCTGCACAGTTTGTAGAACCCCGTAGCTTGACCGCTAGTTCGACCTAAAGCTTCCTTGTGCACTTGTCATGTCAAAAAAATTGTTGTTGGTGTCTAGTTGCACGAACCCTATCAAGGACATATTTCTTTCCATAGATCCTGTTCCGAAATCTTCATAACCTTTCTGGTGCTCATCCTAATCGATTTCATGTCATGACCTCTCTTTTCACCTAGATCTAGTAAATCTTTACCCTTGTGAATCGTGTTGTGGCTTTATCATCCGAATCTCTGGATCCTTCATCGACTCTGCCCTGTTAGCTGGTTATCTGCTATAACCCGTTCTCAAGTATCAAATGTTGATCTTGCCTAAATCTCTCATTTCTGGTCATTCTCATACCCCTTTCTCCGAGGATCATGACGCTTGTTTTATCAACTTATCTCTAAACGGCATATCCATGTGGATTAATGGATGTTGCTGTTATCTTTGGATCTCTCATGTCTCTAAAAGCTTATCAATCTCGATCTCATGGTTGGTTCCTCCTCGTATTAAATATTGTATCAATCTTTGGCTGATAATCCCCATGATGATCATAAAGTAGTTCTCAGAGTTGAAGAGAATTCTCATGTGATGCTCTTTTTGCCAGCAATCTCTGCTTCAACTCCGATCACATTCTTATTTTCTGAGCCATACTCTCATGGGCTCCATCTATTTATGCTATGTGGAATTCTCATTGGTTACGTTTAGTAATGGTGTTGCGACTAAACGACTGATGGTGCCGCGACGAAACCGAGAGCCTACTATGGTGCACACATGGTTGAGCTACTCGGCATGCACTGGTATCACGGTTAATAGTCGTGATCCATTACAAGACTATACTGATGTGCTATCTTTTGTGGACATTCTCTCAAGTGATCATTGCATTTTGTCTCAATATGTCGCGATATTCTATCCAAATCAATCTTCAGTATCTTGTCAGATCCCATCTCATAAATTTGCATCTATCTCCAGCCTGGGAGTTACATGCTTCTCCATCCTTGAAGATCCTCATTCGAATCTCGGGACGAGATTCTTTTTAAGGGGAGAAGGCTGTGACACCCCAGGTGTCAGTTTCGTGTTATATCGGGAGATTTGTCCTAATCTCGGATGCTCAGTGAAAATTTCCTGTTTTCGATCGTGTCTATCTCTGTTTATCATAATTATTCATGAAAGCTCACCGAAGTCGGAATTATTCGATCGCGAGAAACAACCAATTTTGGAGCCTGTTAAAACTTTTATTTCTCGGAACGAATGCAAACACGAAAATCATTCTCGAATTATAAATCTCATCTGAAGCTCATTTAATCAAACTCTCGACGACTGTTATTTGATCTGAGCCCTAGTCTAATTCCTCGAACCTCGATCGATGTCCGACTATTTTAATCTGAGTCCTGTACTCTCACACGGAATACTCAATATGTCGTCCTCTAATCAATTCTTATCCGACTCGGCTTAATACCTCTGTGTTCGATCCGAATTCGAAAATCAACCTCGGCGATGATTTTTAATGTCGCGAATTGTCTCTTTCGATCATAAATCCGAAAGCCAGTCATATCTCAAGACGATTTATTTTCGAATCATGCATAGGGAATTATTTCGAGCGAAATCAGATCAGACTCTCGGCCGAATTAATCGCTCAACCGTCTGTTCGTCTGAACTCTAGTTCACGCTGTTTTGCGTACAAACGAATTCCGCAGGAGCATTTTTATTCGGGAAAATAATTTAGCGCGACCTGAGTACGTGTTTTGGGCCAAGCCCATTCTAGCCCGGCCCATTTGGCCCATGAGAAAACCCTAACCCTAGTGCCCTTCTATAAATAGGAGCCCTCTCCTAGCAAGTGGAGGCATTTTTGCATTCCCACCCCTCCATTTTTCCTAGCCGCCACCTTCTTTCTTCCCTGCCTCTTCTTCTTCACGGCAGCAACAGCCACCAGCGAGCTGCCCTGTTCCACGCGCCCCAGCCATGGCGCCCTTCCCTCCTCCCTTCTTCTTCCTCAAGCAAGCAACAGCCCCTCCCTGCGAGCTCCCTCCTCCCTAGCTTCCCTGGCGCAGTGGGAGAAGCTCCATGGGCGCGGATCCCTATGCTCCAACCATGGTGCCCAGATTTTCCAGCTCTTATCCATGGCACCTTCTTCCCCCCACATGGCCGTCGGCCCCTGCGCTTTCCTCTGCTCATCGGCCCTATCATGGTTGCCGACCTCCTCTGCCCAGCACCCCCGTCCCCCTTGCTTTCTGTTCGACGCAGGAGCTCTTCTTCCCTCCCATGGCGCCCTGATTTCTCCAGCAGCCCATGGCGTCCCTGTCCATGGCGCCCCTGCAAATCTCGCCTTCCTCCCCCTGCTCCTCTCCTTGTTGCAGCGCCTGGAACGCAACAACAGCCCTGCGCAGTTCCCCTGCTCGAGCCCCTCTCCCAAGAACAACACCCTTGTCGCCTTCCTAGGACAGCCCCTTCCCTTGCTCCTTTCCGATGTGCGCAAGGTGCTCGACGAAATGTGCAGCAGCCCCGATGTCTCCGAGTGCTGTCGGCTCGCTGTTTTGTGAAGCAGTGAACAACACGCTGTGATGCCCGCCGGGTGTTTGCTGTTTTTACGCAGCCCAACATCGACGTCGTTCGCCCTCGGTGAGACCACGACGATCCTTGTTCGATTCCGCATCGGCGTTATTTTCGTATGATTAATTATGTATGTGTGCTGTTTTGTTTTTGTTTTGTGGACGAGAGGCACCCCGTGTTTTGCGAGGAGAAGGCAAGCCGCTCAACGCTCATCGACGTGCGGAGCTATGCACAAATTGAATCGCCATCGTTCTTACAAACACTGATTGGGTTTGTTTATGGTGAGCCGATGCATGTCTCTCTCGATCGACTCGATTAATAAATTGAATGGATGTGTGTAAAATGTTTTAGTGATACACATTGGTAGGATCGCGTTTGCGATTGGAGAACAAGAGGTTGTTTGATGTGTGCGATTTGTAGTTTGTCTAATTATGTTTTGGTCAATGTGGTGCATGTGTGTATGTGTGTAAAAAAATGTGTATTGGTATGGATTGAAGTTTGTGGCGCAGGAAAAAGAAGTAGAAAAGTACTCGGATGTTTTTATATTTCGATAGGAATATATGCGATGTGTTGTTTGATGCGAAGACTAAGTTTAAATAAATAAACAAATAAATGCGGATGATGTTTTAGGGAATACATCGATAGATGTTTATGTATAAAGTGTATTAGTTTTATGCATATGATCGGTGATTGTGATAGTCGATGCAAATGAGAGTATGAGTAATCCGGTTGGAGTCACTTGTGCGGTTGATGCCTTGTGCGTACTATGGAGACACGTAGGTGCGTGGGTGAGCCGTGGTGTTATTTTGTTGTTGGATTGGATAGATATGTGGTTGCGATAGTTCCTTGGTGCGTCGTAGGGATTGGTCGCGAATGTGTTAATTGTTTGCTAACATGCTTCATCGTACATTAATGTGTTAGTGCGGCAAAAATTTGGTAAATCCTAAAGCATGCTTGGTGACTTCCGCACTCGGCTAGTGAGTCAGTTTAGGATAATTATATTATGTGTTCATCGTTGGTGTCGGTTAAATTAGGTAAAAAATGTAAATTATGTGACATATAATTGGTGTTTGGAAGATGAGATAGATTAATTTAGAAAGATGTGTTATCAAACATGTGTGCCGAAGTGCGTTGTAGTAGTGATTGCGTTAACTTGAACAAGGAGTCTCAAGTGCATGCCGTGCTATGGTTGTATTTGAGATAGTAAATCATAAGAGTTGCGCAATATGAGGTTCGATCGGTGTAGTTAATATGGATTTGGTCGGTAGAGAGGTGGTGACATGCCGAAGTAGTCATCGCTTCCTTGCGGTTAAGTCGAGGTCATGTGTGATGATGCTATGTACGTGGTGAATGTATTTGTTAAGTGTATGTGGTAATTTTAGTGCACTAAATAACTTGAGTAAAATTTGTAAGTCTACTTGTTAGTGCTCATTTGATTAATTTAACTCTAACAAATGGTAAAGTGTTAGAATAACTCAAGTCTCTAAAGCATGGCAATTCTAGAATTATATAGGATCTGAAATTTAGTAATTGCTGTATTGGACTGCACGCAGTGATTTCTCCATGCTGTATGTTTGATGAACTAAATTGTGTTTTCTGTAGATATGTGCTATAGAAAAGTGGTATATAACATTATTATCTTTCTGGTGTTAAAATTTGACAGCCATAAGTCTGATCGTTTAGGAGTTATGCTTTTTACAAATTCAGTAACTGAATCTGTCCAAATTCTGTACAGATTTCAGAAACTGCATTGTTTGCTCAATTTAATTTTGCAATCAGTTCATGGTCGTTATAAGAAAGTTGTATATGTTTTTGTTATGTTGCTTGTGTTAAAATTTCATAACCACAGGCCTGACAGTTTAGGAGTTATGAATTTTACAAACTGCTTGTTGTGTTCTGTCCACTGACAGAACAGATTTCGAAAACTGAATTGTTTGATTCAGTTCAACATAGAATTACTTCTTGGTGATTATAAAAGTTATGTATTACTTTTGTCAAGCTTTCCAAAAAGTCTTGGATCACTCTTTTTGGTGGTCTGAAGATTACGTTATGGATGTTTAAAGTCTGAAGACTGAATCTGTCCAATTCTGGACATCAAAGCCTTCTAATGTCTTTTATCCTAAATTGCATATTGAATCACCTTGGAATGTTATAAATGAGTTGTAGAAAACTTCATTAGCTTTCCAGAAAGTCTAAGATAACTTTGTTTGGATGTCTGAATCTTTAGTTATGAATTTTTAAAAGTCACAAGTCTGAATCTATCCAAATCTGGACAGATCTGTTGTGTTAGCACTTTTAACCTTGCTAAGTGTTGAATATTGCTGAGGTGAAAATACAAAAGTTATAGAGCACATTTTAAGCTTACCAGAAAGTCCTAGTTTGTTATGTTTGAATTAATATTTGAAGAGTTATGACTGAAACAAGCACCTGTTGTACTGCTGTCCTGATTTTGTTATGTTTGGTGGATGCTCTACTCTGTTGTGTTTGACTCGAGTCGACTGTTTTCCTCGTTTGATGATTGGTTGGACCCGCAGTAATGATAATATAACTAATAGAATTGGGCCTAATTATATAAGTAACAAGTATACGTCTTGCTAAGTTCGTGAACCTAATTAGTGAGGGTCGAATAAGTGTTTGCCTAGTGAATAATTTTAAAGCTCAATTAAGTGTCTAGTTCCTTTTCAACTAAGTCTATCTATATATAAGTCGTAACAAACTTGTGTACTTAACTAATTTAATGTTAGGTAACTAATGGATGATTAAAGTGAACGTGGTAAACACTTGTGCTCATGCTTGTGTGGTCATGTTTGTATTGGTTAAGTAAAGTAAGCGTCGTCATCTTTCTAGTGGTAATAACTACGTATGCCCGACGACAAGTAGATAAGTAAAGCTAACATGTGGTTGTATGCGGTGTCTTCCAATTTAATGTTTAGTTTGCCACTGTGTCTTTGTATATTTTGTGCTACTTTGTGCTACTTTCATTATATTCATCCATATGCATCTTGCATCTCATTTAGGACCGAGAGATGCTAATCATGCACGTGATGTGGTGCCAACCACAAGATGCAGTTGGTGGACAACCCAAGGAAGGATGGACTTAACCAGTGGATGCTCACCAAGCGAGTACCTCCCCCAGCAAACACTATCTAAGTGTTAAATTAAAGGCAAGCCCCGGTTTTATGCATAACCGTTATATATGCTATTTTACTGCACTTAATGTTTGTAGACTTGTACTGTGCACTTAAGTGTAGGAGTTGTTTGAAACCCTAGTTGCATGAACTCAGGATTCCTTTTGAGATGGATACTAGTATGCTAGGTCGAGTAGCTGCTTTGCTAATTAGGGATCTCGATAGAAGTCGAGTGATTTTCTAGCACTCGCGCGAGGTCAGGAATTGATTGTATCCACCTTGATAACAGAATGATGATGGTCTGTGGACACAGATCCATGGGGATGCATTGTTTACGAGACGGAAATTGGAATAAGGATTGACGTGCGGATACCTGTGTCAAGCGTTTGAACGTACTAAGCACATACCGAGAAATATGGTAAATCGGTAAGCCTAGTACCTGAGTGAACCTGCCCGCAGATTGCCCTCCTCACGCGACTTGAGATGTGGTCTCCCATTCCGATTATGGTGGGTACAAGTGCGGTCACTGCACGACGGCAGTCGGGGTCAATGAGGCATTGTACGCCAAGGCGGTGAGCCCCTTTCTGTTGCCAGGGAATCGATGGGGACGGTTGATGTGTATGGGGACGGAGTGCCTCGCCACGTCGTGTGTTTAGGTTTACCTTGCAAGGTTTAAAAACTCGATTCGAATCGTCTGCTTCTCGCAGCTAATGAGACTGCTTGATCCATTGTACTGCATTGAGTAATAAGTGGAAATGAGTTGACTGGCAAAAGATGTTGATTGATAAAATGTTTGATACCATGTATGACTAGCTAGGTACACATCTAGTTAAAAGGATCATACTAAAACTTGAAAACCTAAAACTTGATTTTAGACTTAGCTAGTGCTTTTGGCAAACCAAACCCCTTAGCCAAACAGCTGCATGTCTAGAGGTACAGGAGTAGACTCCTCACACCGGGTAAGTCTAGCTGAGTATTAGTATACTCAGCCTTGCCTGTGGCATAATTTTTGCAGGTACTCCTTAGGATGATTGGTTGATGGTGTGACTTGGCCTTCATCCCTGCCACCGGGATAGATGGTCGAGTGGGTTACTGCTTTCGCATGAGAGGACCAGGAGGAGTAGCGTGGCCAGGCTTCGCCATGTTACTCGGTTTTCTCAGTCAGTTATTTTCGCTGCACTAAAATTTATGGTTATCATTTTTGAAACTCCGATAATGTAATCACTAATGCTACTTATTAAATTTGTGGTATTATGTTTTATTGTATTTCTCTGTGCCTCACCTTCGTGTGAGCTAGTGGTATTCTATCCTGGTAAGTGGCTTTATCGGACTAGATCCGAGGGACTGACGGGTTATTCCTGTTTAAGTGTGTTGCTACCCTTAAGGGTGCAACTTGGGCACTTAAGCTGGAATAATTCAGGTGGTTCCGCCACAGGATCAGCTTTACCGACTTTGAAGCCATTAGTGATAAGAAAATATCTTAGGCATTCATACCATGCTCTTGGGGCTTGCTTGAGCCCGTAGAGCGCCTTAGAGAGTTTATAAACATGATTAGGGTAGTCACTATCTTCAAAGCCAGGAGGTTTCTCAATATAGACCTCTTCCTTGATTGGTCCATTGAGGAAGGCACTTTTCACGTCCATTTGATAGAGCTTAAAGCCATGGTAAGTAGCATAGGCAAGTAATATTCGAATTGATTGAAGCCTAGCTACGGGTGCATAGGTTTCACCGAAATCCAAACCTTCGACTTGTGAATATCCCTTAGCCATAAGTCGGGCTTTGTTCCGTGTCACCACACCATGCTCATCTTGCTTGTTGCGGAATACCCACTTGGTTCCTACAACATTTTGGTTAGGACGTGGAACTAAATGTCATACCTCATTCCTCGTGAAGTTGTTGAGCTCCTCTTGCATTGCCAACACCCAATCCGAATCTCTTAATGCATCTTCCACCCTGTATGGCTCAATGGAAGACACAAAAGAGTAATGTTCACAAAAATGAGCGACTCGAGATCGAGTAGTTACCCCCTTATGAATGTCACCGAGAATTGAGTTCATGGGGTGATCACTTTGAATCGCTTGGTGGACTCTTGGATGTGGCGGTCTTTGACCCTGTATTTCTTGATCATCTTCCTTGTCTTGATCATTGTTATCTCCCCCTTGATCATTGTCCTCCTCTTGAGGTGGTTCATCCTCTTGATCTTCATTTTCATCACTTTGAGCTTGATCCTCATCTTGGGTTGGTGGAGATGCTTGCATGAAAGATGATGGTTGATCTTGTGCATTAGTGGGCTCTTCGGATTCCTTAAGACACACATCCCCAATGGACATGTTCTTTAGCGTGACGTATGGAGCCTCTTCATCATCTAGCTCATCAAGATCAACTTGCTCCACTTGAGAGCCATTAGTCTCATCAAACACAATGTCACAAGAAACTTCAACTAGTCCAGTGGACTTGTTAAAGACTCTATATGCCCTTGTGTTTGAGTCATAACCAAGTAAAAAGCCTTCTACAGCCTTAGGAGCAAATTTAGATTTTCTACCTCTTTTAACAAGAATAAAGCATTTGCTACCAAAGACTCTAAAATATGAAACATTGGGCTTTTTACCAGTGAGGAGTCATATGATGTCTTCTTGAGGATTCGGTGAAGGTAGAGCCGGTTGATGGAGTAGCAAGCAGTGTTGATTGCTTCCGCCCAAAACCGGTCCGGAGTCTTGTACTCATCAAGCATGGTCCTCGCCATGTCAAGTAGAGTTCTATTCTTCCTCTCCACTACACCATTTTGTTGTGGTGTGTAGGGAGAAGAGAACTCATGCTTGATGCTCTCGTCCTCAAGAAAGCCTTCTATTTGTGAGTTCTTGAACTCCGTCCCGTTGTCGCTTCTTATTTTCTTGATCCTTAATCCGAACTCATTTTGAACCCGTCTCAAGAATCCCTTTAAAGTTTCTTGGGTTTGAGATTTTTCCTGTAAAAAGAATACCCAAGTGAAGCGAGAATAATCATCCACAATTACAAGACAATACTTACTCCGCCGATGCTTATGTAAGCGATCAGGCCGAATAAATCCATGTGGAGTAGCTCAAGCGGCCTGTCGGTCGTCACGATGTTCTTGTGTGGATGATGGGTACCAACTTGCTTTCCTGCTTGGCATGCGCTACAAACCCTATCTTTCTCAAAATGAACATTTGTTAGTCCTAAAATATGCTCTCCCTTTAGAAGCTTGTGAAGATTCTTCATCCCAATATGGGCTAGTCGGCGATGCCAGAGCCAACCCATATTAGTCTTAGCAATTAAGCAAGTGTCGAGTTCAGCTCTATTGAAATCAACTAAGTATAGCTGACCCTCTAACACTCCCTTAATGCTACTGAATCATCACTTCTTCTAAAGACAGTAACACCTACATCAGTAAATAGACAGTTGTAGCCCATATTGCATAATTGAGAAACAGAAAGCAAATTGTAATCTAAAGAATCTACAAGAAAAACTTTGGAAATAGAATGGTCAGGTGATATAGCAATTTTACCAAGTCCTTTAACCAAACCTTGATTTCCATCCTCGAATGTGATAACTCTTTGGGGATCTTCGTTTTTCTCGTAGGAGGAGAACATTCTTTTCTCCCCAGTCTTGTGGTTTGTGCATCCGCTATCAATGATCCAACTTGAGCCCCCGGATGCATAAACCTACAAAACAAGTTTAGGCCTTGTTCTTAGGTACCCAAACGGTCTTGTGTCCTTTCACATTAGAAACAAGCACCTTGGGTACCCAAACACAAGTCTTGGAGCCCTTGTGTTTGCCCCCAATATATTTGGCAACTACTTTGCCTGATTTGTTAGTAAGCACATAAGAAGCATCAAAAGTCTTAAATGAAACATTAGGCTCATTTGATGCAGTAGGAGATTTCTTTTTAGGCATTTTAACATGGGTAGAATGCCTAGAACTAGATGTCTCATTCTTATACATAAAAGCATGATGAGAACCAGAATGAGACTTCCTAAAATGAATTCTCCTAATTTTATGCTCAGGATAACCAGCAGGATATAAAATGTAACCCTCGTTATCTTGTGCCATGGGAGCCTTGCCCTTAACAAAATTGGACAATCTCTTAGGGGCATTAAGCTTGACATTGTCTCCCTATTGGAAGTCAATGCCATCCTTAATGCCAGGGTGTCTCCCATTATAGAGCATGCTTCTAGCAAATTTAAAATTTTCATTCTCTATCTCATGCTCATTAATTTTACTAGTTAGTTGTGCTATGTGATCATTTTGTTGTTTAATTAAAGCTAGGTGATCATGGATAGCATCAACATTAATGTCTCTACATCTCATGCAAATAGAAACATGATCGATAGTGGATGTAGAGGGTTTGCAAGCATTTAATTCATCAATCTTAGCATGTAACATGGCATTCTCATTTCTAAGATTGGAAATAGAAACATTGCAAACATTTAAATCTTTAGCCTTAGCAATTAATTTATCATTCTCAATTTTAAGGCTAGACAGTGATTCATTCAACTTATCAATCTTAGCAATTAAACTAGCATTATCATTCTTAAGATTGACAATTGAATCATCACAAACATTTCTCTTTTCAACATTAGTGATCAAATTAGCATTTTCAATTCTAAGGTTGGAGATAGTGTCATGGCAAATGATAAGCTCACTAGTCAATTTTTCACATTTTTCTATTTCCTGAGCATAAGCATTTTTCACTTTAACATGCTTTTTGTTTTCCTTAATAAGGAATTCTTCTTGGATATCCAAGAGTTCATCCTTCTCATGAATGGCACCTATCAATTCATTCAATTTTTCTTTTTGTTGCATGTTTAAGTTGGCAAAAAGGGCAAGCAAATCATCCTCATCATCGCTAGAGCTACCCTCATCACTAAATGTTGTATATTTAGTGGAGGCTCTAGATTTTACCTTCTTTTTGCTGTCCTTTGCCATGAGGCACTTGTGGCCGACG
Organism: Zea mays; assembly: GCF_902167145.1. Classification (NCBI taxonomy): domain Eukaryota; kingdom Viridiplantae; phylum Streptophyta; class Magnoliopsida; order Poales; family Poaceae; genus Zea; species Zea mays. Next base: position 29,027,546 of record NC_050099.1, on the reverse strand, counting down.
TTGGGGAATAGAAGGCCTTTGGTGACGGCGATGTTGGCGGCGTCCTCGTCGGAGGAGGAGTCGATGGAGCTCTCATCGGAGTCCCATTCCCGGCATACATGGGCATCGCCGCCCTTCTTCTTGTAGTATCTTTTCTTTTCCTTCCTCTTTCCCTTCTTGTCGTTGTCCCTGTCACTATCACTAGACATAGGGCATTTAGCAATAAAATAACCGGGCTTACCACATTTGTAGCACACTTTCTTGGAGCGGGGTTTGTAATCCTTCCCCCTCCTTTTCTTGAGGATTTAGCGGAAGCTCTTGATGATGAGCGCCATTTCCTCGTTGTCAAGCTTGGAGGCGTCGATGGGGAGCCTACTTGATGTAGACTCTTCTTTCTTTTCTTCCGTTGCTTTGGATGCGACGGGTTGCACCTCAGATGTGGAGGTGCCGCCTTGCTCGACGATTTGTTTGGAGCCTTTGATCATCAAGTCAAAGCTCACAAACTTTCCTATAACCTCCTCGGGAGACATTAGCTTATATCTAGGATCACCACGAATTAATTGAACTTGTGTAGGATTACGAAAAACAAGTGATCTTAGAATAACCTTGACCATTTCATGGTCATCCCATTTTGTGCTCCCGAGGTTGCGCACTTGGTTGACCAAGGTCTTGAGCCGGTTGTACATAGCTTGTGGCTCCTCTCCTTGGTTGAGGATGAATCGACCGAGCTCCCCCTCGATCGTCTCCCGCTTGGTGATCTTGGTCACCTCATCCCCTTCATGCGCTGTCTTTAGCATGTCCCAAATCTCCTTGGCACTCTTCAACCCTTTCACCTTATTGTACTCCTCTCGACATAGAGAGGCGAGGAGTATAATAGTGGCTTGGGAGTTGAAGTGCCGGATTTGGGCGACCTCGTCCGAGTCGTAGCCTTCATCCCCCACGGATGGTACCTGCGCTCCAAACTCAACAATGTCCCAAATGCTAGCGTGGAGTGTGGTTAGATGATGCCTCATTTTATCACTCCACATACAATAATCTTTATCGTAAAAAACCGGTGGTTTGCCTAATGGGACGGAAAGTAAAGGAGTGCGTTTAGAAATGCAGGGATAGCGTAGGGGAATCTTACTAAACTTCTTGCGCTCATGGCGCTTAGAAGTGACAGATGGTGCGTCAGAGCCGGAGGTGGAGGGCGACGAAGAGTCAGTCTCGTAGTAGACCACTTTCTTCATCTTCTTTTTCTTGTCTCCACTCCGATGCGACTTGACGCGGGGAGGTGACTCCTCCCTTCCTTTGGCGCCGGACTCCCTTGATGGAGCCTTCCCGTGGCTTGTAGACTTGTCACCGTCGGTCACGATCTCCTTCTTGGCGTGATCTCCATCACTTCGAGTGGTTAAACTCTAATGAAGTACCGGGCTTTGATACCAATTGAAAGTTGCCTAGAGGGGGGGTGATAGGTGGAAACTAAAATTTACAACTTTAAACACAACTACAAGCCGGGGTTAGCGTTAGAAATAAAACCGAGTTCGAAAGAGAGGGCGAAAACAAATCAACCAAAGAAATAGAGTGGATGACACGGTGATTTGTTTTACCAAGGTTTGGTTATTGCAAACCTACTCCCCATTGAGGTGGTCACAAAGACCGGGTCTCTTTCAACCCTTTCCCTCTCTCAAACGGTCACCTAGACCGAGTGAGCTTTCTCCTCAATCAAATGGGTCACTTAGACCCCGCAAGGACCACCACACAATTAGTGTCTCTTGCTTTGATTACAAATGTCTTGAGAACAAGAATGGGGAGGAAGAAAAGCGATCCAAGCGACAAGAACTCAAATGAACACGAAAATCTCTCTCTCACAAGTCACTAAGTGTTTGGAGTGGTTTTGGATTTTGGAGAGGATTTGATCTCTTGTTTGTGTCTTGGAGTGAAGTCTAGAGCTCTTGTATTGAATGCAATATGCTAGAAACTTGGATGCCTTGAATAGTGGTGGTTGGGGGTATTTATAGCCCCAACCACCAAAACAGCTGTTGGGGAGGGCTGCTGTCGATGTGTCCGGTGCGCCAGCCACGTCACCTAATCGTTAGGGTTCTGACGGTTTTGACCGTCGAGCTCTGACAGCTTGGGCCACCGGACAGTCCGGTGCCGCACCGGACAAGCACTGTTCACTGTCCGGTGTGCCTTCTGGCGCTGCTCTGACTCTGCGCGAACTGTCCGCGCACTGTAGCGCTTTTGCAGGTGTCCGTTGGAGTCGACCGTTGCGCTGGAGCCGTTGCTCCGCTGGCACACCGGACAGTCCGGTGCTCCACCGGACAGTCTGGTGAATTATAGCGGAGCGCGGCCTTAGAAACCCGAAGGTGAAGAGTTTGAAGTCGATCCACCCTGGTGCACCGGACAGTCTGGTGCGCCAGACCAGAGTTCACTTCGGTTTCTTTTGCTCCTTTCTTTTGAACCCTAACTTAGATCTTTTTATTGGTCTGTGCTGAACCTTTGGCACCTGTAGAACATGTAATCTAGAGCAAACTAGTTAGTCCAATTATTTGTGTTGGACATTTTAACCACCAAAATATTTATAGGAAAAGGTTTGACCCTATTTCCCTTTCAATCTTGCTAGGGTGTGAATCTAGCTTATATTATCAGGATCATGTGACTCCGACAAACTTCAGCACACAAATAGAGAAATATTGTTCATCATTATGTTAACTCTGTTGGGTTAATATAATGACCCAACGAACTTCTTGGCTAGATTTGCCGCTACATCTTACACTTCAACACTTGTTTTATGATATTCAAAGCTTTTTTGTCTTACTTTGAAGATTTTATTGTTTTATCTTTTTTGTCAGATAGTGTCTTAGATGCTATAAATATGTTTTATTCTTTGATCCTTCATTAATACTGGTAGGTCCAATAGCTAAGTGGTTGCGCCGGTTTATATAAGGTTAACAAAGCTAGCCGATATAAGGTGACCATCTCCATTAATAGCTCCATGGTTCAATTAACTGAGATGACACTGTACAATGATCACCTCCATTGATGGACTATTAATAGAGATGATACTATTACATAGATCACCTCCGTTAATGGCTCTATTAACAGAAGCAGTGGGTCTTAGGATGCCCGCCTCCTTAATCTGTGGCTATAAAACAATACCTCTAACCACCCGCATCTTCTTTCTCCAAGAGCTCCCATATTCATTTTGATGAGTTGGAGCTCCAGAACTTAAAAAATCACCATGTTTTGAGGATGAAACTTCGCTCTTGGATTAGGACATCATGACATCTCTTTTTTAATTTGTATGATTTTCTTTGTAACACTTAGATGCTTATGTTTTTGTATGACATAGAGAAGCTCTATATACCGCTATCCCGTGGTGTTTTCTTGTGTTAATTGTAGACTGTTTATATTTATATATATTATTTGTAACAACTTAGTCATTCAAGTGATGCACCTCTCGTTTTGTTGCGTATTATTAATATTCATTTTTGCTGCGTACAATGTTAATTGATATGGATATGTTAGAATGAATATATATACTAGATATCAAGGCTATCGTAGCCCTTCATAGAACAAGTGGCAGTTTTTTTCACCTTTTAATAGTTTTGCTTCCCTATAGCAGAATAATAACTAACTTTTATAGAATTTGATCTTGAGTCCAATTAATCGCTAAAAGCAAAAAAAATCATATTCTTAGCTTGCTCCAGAATATTTTCTATAAAAAGCGGTATCATCCGCGTATTATTTTTTTATACAAATTGTTGTAGGGTTTACCTACAGTATTTTTTTATTGAATGGAGGTATGTACAGTTTACAGTTGAAGAATGTGAAGGGAGAGGGGTTGCTATGTTACATAGTGTTGTATCCGGTTCACTTCTTTTCGCGCGGGATGTTTTCAAATATCCAATTATTTTGGCATTTTCAGATATACCAGGATATGATTATAATAGCTTGAAATAGAAAAATCATCATCTACCAAATGAAAAAAATGACATCATCTGCATATTTCAAAATAGAAAAAAAACCATCTCTACCAAATGCGGAACTACTACGGCAAACTGTCCATTATCCTTGGTTCGAGCCATAATAAGAATTGCCAACCTATCTGCTACCACGTTAACAAGAAAAGGTGATATGGGGTCCCTTATATATATCATGCCCTTCCTAGCTAGCTAGTTTGGAGAAAGTGACCAACAACGTCATAAACTTTGACGCCTACAGGTCCTTTTGAGACTACTCGATCAATCGAGACACAACATTTCTGTGAAAAGCCAAAGTCCACTTTATCCCATCATACGTTTTTTTAAAGCTAGCTTAAGAACAATCCCGTATTTTTTTTGCATCTTATGAATGGTGTCATATAAGAATAAGATAGCACTGCCTTGCACTATAAATCTCTCAGAAATAAAAGTTGTTTTTGCTAATTAAGATCTAATACTTTATGTGTTGTTAGAGTAAATCAATTGGTGAAAATCCTTTGTAAAAACCTTAATGGCTGATTTGGTGAACATAGAATTAGAGGGAATCCATATGGTGATGAATCTCCTCGCTATTTAAAATTGAATAACGAGGTAATTCCTCTCCATAAATCCTCTCCAATTCTCTGGTCAACAATCAACCCTAAGGACTTGTTTGGAAGCAAAAATAATAGAGGGGTTTAAGAGGAGGGACTAAAATCTCTTGCTACTGAATTTTGAATAGCAATGATTTTTAGCGTCCTCAATCTAATATCTACAAAAGTGGCCTCGGCCTTTTTGATAGGAGAGTAATTAAAACTGTTAAGAGCCAAGTTACCGGCATGGATAATTGATCAAATAGCTCTATCAGCCTCAGCTGGTCCCTTTTTTTTTAAAAAAAAAGCTGACGAAATTCAGCAGCGAAACCATCTCGACAAACTGCTTTAATTCGTTATGCGTCACTTGGAAAACACTCTTTTCCGTAGGAAGCAAAAATCATCCGAAACTTTGAGAGATAAAAGTCTGCACCCTGGTGAGCTGGGCACCACAGGTCGTTCTTGATTGATCCTTTTTCATGGCAAAGCAAAGCACACTCGATCCTCCATCACAAAAAATCCCCTCCCATTCCCCACCCCACCCTAGCGCGAGGCCGTAGTACGAATCCAGCGGCGGAGTACGTCCACACGAAATCCAGAGAGAGGGGATAAGGTTCCGGGGCCAGCCAAAGCCATATCGTGGTGCAGCCACTGGCGCGCCGCCACGTGGGGCGGCGGTGGTCACACCTGCGCTCCGTCCCGGCATTATCGCCAGGGCTTGGCGCCACAGCTAGTATATTGGCTAGCTTTTGGCTCGGCAGCTAACGACCTGCAGCCAACCATCTACCAGCGACTCAGCGAGCGAGAGCAGCACACACTGCACGCAGCTAGCTAGGAGCAGCAGCAGCGGCGGCGATGGCGGCCTCCATGATCTCCTCGTCAGCTCTGGCGGTGGCGCCTCAGGGCCTGCCGCCCCTCGGCCGCCGCGCCTCCTCCTTCGCCGTCGTCTGCTCCAAGAAGAAGATCAAGACCGACAAGCCCTACGGTGCGTGCCACCTAGCCTGCTGCCGCGGCCTGTGTGTAGATCACTGTCAGCTTAGCTAGCTGCTTTTCGTCCGGCCCCGGTGGCCGGGTGTGGTTCTGACTTCTGAGCTGAGTCGTCGTCGTGATCGTTCGTGCATGCATGTCCGCAGGGATTGGGGGTGGCCTGACCGTCGACGTCGACGCCAACGGGAGAAAGGGCAAGGTGAGCACTTGTTGTTTCTAGCTAGCTAGCAGCTATATAGTTTTTTAGTTATCCACGCATGCATGCTGCGTACGTGATAGATCGATCGATGGAGCTGAAATTACGTGGTGGGGATGCGATTATGCAGGGCAAGGGCGTGTACCAGTTCGTCGACAAGTACGGCGCGAACGTCGACGGATACAGGTGATGAGCTTATTGCTTGCCCATCAGCGCCCCCCAAAAAAAAGTGAAATTTGTGTGTGATGACCCATGCAATTGTTGACGACCATGCATTATTTTGATCAGTCGTAGTTGTTCGACTGTACTGTGTTTTTAATTAATTTGGCAATGAATCTGCAGCCCAATCTACAACGAGGATGACTGGTCTCCCACCGGCGACGTCTACGTCGGTGGTAAGTAATTGCACTCTCACTTGCATGTCCACAGTACACAAATTAATACAACATACAAGCATGCATGTAGTATATGTATGAACAGCAGGTAGTAGCTTGATTTTTTTTTGGCCCTTTGCAGGAACCACTGGGCTTCTGATCTGGGCCGTCACCCTCGCTGGGATCCTCGGCGGCGGCGCCCTCCTCGTCTACAACACCAGCGCCCTCTCCGGCTAAGGATATCCAATGCATGCGCTTCTTGCGATTCGTCATGTAAAATCAGGGTGTCTGTCTATAATCTAGCCTCCATGGATGCTCAACCTTCGTCATGTAACAATAATCAGTGCTACTCTTCATTACATAATTTTGATGCTATATATATATACCCCATCCCTCCCTAATAATTCGTTCTATCTGCGTAGCGAGGTTAATTCAAAAAAAATTCGTAAAAGATGGTGAAGCTAATTAAGTGAAATATAAAATATGTGACATACATACATACGTACGCACGTGCATACATACTCCTCCGGTTACAAATTCAACCAAATGATGATCAGCTCCTCCTTAGGTCTTGTTTAGGAGCAAATGTAACGAAGGGAATTTAAATAGTAAAATAATATTCTAGCCTGCTCAGGGCCTGTTCGTTTTTCACGGATTGAAGACCTGAAATAGTTCTTGACCGGATTGTTTCTCTAATTTATATAAGTTTTGATAGGTTGGAATGAATCCTGGTCCAATACCAGAGAAACGAACGAGCCCTCAATCTACTCCGTTACTTTTGTTTACAAACAAGCCCTTAAGCTTCCGAAACGAACGACGAAACCCGCAACTGATGGTACTGCTTCTAGTGCACGGCTTGCGACTGCTTGTCTTCGTGCTCGTCTCAGTGATAACCAACTAGCTAGCACAGTTGCAGTGGTAGGCGGCTGTGCAGGAAGCAAGTCAGAGGAAGATCAGATTGAGCGCAAGAGCTGAAACTTGAAAATTTCCAAAACCTTTTTAAGTCTTTAGACTGTCTCCATTACGTGAAATAGAGAACGTGGAACTATAGAAGACACGGTTTACAGAAAGAAGTTTGAAATAGAGGATGTGATAAAAGATCTGCTAGAAATAGCCTCACGTGTACGTGTACCCCCGCAGGCCGCTTGGCACTGAGTGACTCTCCCACTTTTCCACAACTATTACTTGATAAAATATATTTGGTCCCTCAAACAACAAACAAATCATCTGATACATTCGGGGGTAAGTTGTAAACGCAATCTTGAACCACATAGCTATAGCTTCCCCCCCCCCCCCCCCTGGTTGTATTTTCCAGCAGGCACTTAACAAGAATACACTGCATGCCCAGTTCTTTCAGATCTTCAAACTTCATTACCTGACCACAAAAGTAGACGTAACAATCATGAACACTATACTGTCCAAACATCAATAATCGAGCCAGAGCAAACAACGCCAACAGAAATTTCAGAATGTCAAGGTAATACAAAAAATTTCGACAACAGGAATCAAGTAGAACTCCATCGTTTTTTTTTATTTCATGTTTTGAAAGCCAATATTGTGTTTTTTTAATTACTACCAGATGATACATGTTTTCCAGAAGACATGCCTGCAACTACACATTATTTCTGTAGTGTTCCTCTACGGCCACAGCCATATACATAATTTATAGTATGCATAAATGCCTACAAGATTCAAATCAGTTTATTGGTCTATATATCTGTTACAATTAATTATTAAAAAGAGACAAATGGTTAATTTAAACTGTGGTTGGTTCCGCAAATGAAAAAAAATGCATCTTCTTTTGTTACTACTTACCACGCATGTAAAAAATAAATCTATCTATTGCATAATTGATAATACATCATACAAGGATAATTATTATGGCAAACTACGAAACTAATAATGGCATTGATTAACAGCTCCAATACAACTGGCAGCAGAAACATAATAGATACCAGGAAACAGAACAGAGTGCATGCAGAAAAATGATAGACCATAACAAAACATGTAAAACATGTTCAACTAGAAAGGCATATGCATAAAAAAGTATATTTTTCTTAAACACAATACGACACCGCCAGTCCAAGCTAAAAACCATGGACAACTTGAACTTCGAATTTTCTCAAGGTAGACTATTGACTAATATACGATGGGTGGTCAGTAAGAAATCCATACCAAATAGACAACTGGCTTAGCTGAAAGTAGCTGGAATGTATTCAAGATCTCAACCTCAGCAGCTTTCCAATCTCCTAAACGGACATCTTTCCTTTCCTCTAGATGGGCTATGACCTGTCCAGGGAAGGTAAGGAACATAAGTTACTGATAAAGAATTTTCATTTTCAATTATATATTTTATTAAGGCTGCTAAAAGACCCAAAGTTAAGCAGAATAATTTAAGTAATTGATGCCCCACCCTCTCACATAATTCATGCTCAATTTTGAGCTGCTTATCATTGCTCCTCTTCATTGACTTATCAAGGTCCTCAAGTTTCTTTTCCATAAACTCTAAATCCTGCATAGAAAGTAGAATAGAACATAGTCGAAAGAAGATTGAACGGTCAGCTGATGTTGCAAATCAACAAAATCCTATGAAACCTTTAGTCTGAGCTCTTCACTAACAGTTTCCATGTCTCTAACTGGATCTACTGTATCATCAACATGCATAATTTCTGCATCTTCAAATGCTCCTGAGAAGTGTATGCAACACTTGATTAGTTAATCTCTACTACACCTTAAGGCTGGAGCGAGGGCGTCCACCAACGTCAGCGTGCCCCCGCTCCAGCCCCCGCCCGCGCTGTCTTCCTTCCTGCAATCCCGCCCTCGCTCGCGCCGTTTTCCTTCCCTGCAATCCCGCGCCCGCCCGCGCCGTCTTCCCTGCATCCCGCCCTCAACCGCGCCGACTTCCTTCACTGCATCCCGCGCCGACCCCGCGCTCCCATCCCATCCCCACGCCCCCATCCGCTACTCACGCTCATCCATCTCGCCGTCGACCTCGCCCACACCCATCCATCTTCACCCTCTTCAGCGCGCTACTCGCACTCATCGACCTCTTCACCTCCTCCCACCTCTAGGCCCACACCCATGTCGATGGCGACGACAGCACGACGGCCGTGCGACTCAAGATGGGGTCCCCGCAGGCCATAGCGTCGTCGGCATTTTCCTCCCAGTTGTGCTCAGGCGGGTCCTCCGACGCGCACACCGCCCTCACCGACTACGTCGTCGCCTCAGGTAGGGCCTTGAAGGATTTCCCCTTTGTGAACCTCTTCACCAATTCGCTCTCATCGGCGCGGTACTCGCGCTCTTCATCGACCTCGACGGTAGATGGCGGGATCTGCGAACGCGCCCCCACCAACCCCGCCAACAAGCTCGCCGCAGAATCCCCTGTCCGCTCGCCCGCGCGGAATTGGAGCCGTGACCACCGCCTTTGCTCCCTCCACCCCCTCCCTCGCACACCCGCTACGACCTCTACCTCCCCGTCCCCCATCCATCCCCAACCCTGCTCCGCACACGATGGGATCTGGGAGCATCAAGGCCACCACTGCAGACGACCTCGACCACCCACGCGTTCTTCTCCGAGCCGACCTCGAAGTCGAGGGGGGTAGGGTCACAGTCTTGGCGGCGCCGAGTACGGGGGCGGGGTCACAATCTTGGCGGCACCGAGTACGGGGACGGGGTCCTTGCCCGCTCCTTCCCTTCGTCGATGAATCCATCTTCGAATGCCCCCCACCCCCATGCCCTGAGCCCTAAGCTTCAAGCCCCCGGAGACACCATCGTCTACCTCTCGCCCGCCTACCTCCTATCCTCGCGTCTGGACATCCAAGCCGCCATCGCCAAGGACACCGAGCTGCGCGCACTCCATGGCTCGCTCCTCCAGAGCGGCAGTGCCACCGCATACAATGTCGGGGCCTACGCCAGCGCTAGCAGGAGCCCCCGTCGTCATTTGCCTACCGTCGACCGTGTTGTCGACGTCAGCGCTCGCCAGGCCGGGCCTCCTGGCCACGACGACCAAGGAGTACCCCGTGTTTGCCCCCGGTAAGCGGACTAACGAGCCTCTAAAATTTCTTGCATCCACGTTTGTTTCTCTGTATGTTTTTTCTCGATACCAGGATCAAGTGTTTGTATCATTGAATGTCACAAAACCCAAAAGGTGCATCCTTTGTTGCTGGATCCGCATGCCCTGCGTTGCCGTGCCGGTGTTTTTGCAGAATTTGTCACCAGTAGCCTCATGGTGCCTTCACCTAAATGGAACTCATTTGAGAATTTTTAAGTACAAAAAAAGACTAATAGTGAATCTAAAACTGCAATATTCCTTTTCATTTTTGGGAGAAAGCAACAGTCATGTAACTTACACATATATATGCAGCAGAGTCAAAATGTAGTGATATATCTTCAGTCTTTACTATTATAACAAATAGGGTAGGTGGTAGCCTAATAGGTTCTGCTACTTTCACCTTATATTAATTTGTGTGCCTCTATTGGTGTATGCATGTTGGTGTGGCATTAGGATCAACAATAGAGAATTCACACAATCTATTATATTAACCATTACTTTTTATTATACAAATTTACAAAATCAAATGTCCACATGTGTATGATGAATTTGAACACGAGCATTTAGAACATGATAACTCTGTTTGATTTTCATTGCTACTCATGTACTCCAAAAACTACGTACTATCGCTTGAGTTTTGGATTCAAAACTTACATGTAGCCTTTTCATCACTTTGTTCTTTGAGGAGGCAAAAGATGTGAAGATGCTATATGAATCAATGTTTCCAGCTTCAGTGCTAGCAATATCCATAATCTTATCACACTGTGAAGACGAATGCACGAAGGACTCGTAGTCACAGAAAACATTCAGCAGCTTGTATGTTTGATCAGAGATCAGGCCAGTAGTCCACATGAATTGAAATATTCCATAGTGGTCATGGAAATCATCAGTGAGAGCATTTCCTACCTGCATAGAATGACTTAAATATAACGAAACAACACTATAATTCTGATGGTTAGCGCTTTAATTTGCATGAGTGTGCACAACCTTTAATTTGCCATGTGGAAATCCTCATGATCGGAGTCCATTTTGGTGGTAGCAGTACTGTATACTCCATTCTTTTTGTTCACTTTGTTGAAGTCTATGTCAGACTTATATTTTTCATGTGTGTTGAAGTAGATTAAAGTGAAAATAAACTAAATTGTATATCAATCCACTTCAACAAATATATTCATGTAGATGCATGTTTATCTAATGATATCACTTGGCAAACAATTATATTTTTTGGTCATATAATTTAAAGAGACCAAGATATAGGCAACATAAGGGGTTATTGTTATTTTTTGTCTATTTTAGATGGTAACACATCTCCTTTGAAGATAAACAATTCTTACTCACAGTACATATAAGTTCACCCTTAAGATACTTGGATTTGATAATATCTTGCCATAAATCATCCTCAGCTTCTAATTTCCACCATCACTTGCAAAGGAGGCTAAGATTCATTTTTGTAATGCTTTTGATACCCAAACCACATTTCTTTTTTCTTTTACAGATACAACATATACGACAATGGCGATGAAATGATGGAAGCAAATGTGCAAACCAAGCTGGTGCTGTGTGAATTTGTGATGAGCAATCCAAGTGATACAACACAACCTCTATCCAATACTTTGCCTTCGTCCTTCAAGACTTCCGCAAGAGGAGCAACTTAGTCCACAAGTAGCAAATAAAAGCTTGTCTATTCATAGTAAGGTCTCGTATCTATACTCTTGATCCTAAAAACTGATCTCGGATATGTTTTTTTGGTAGTGTACATGGCTGGATCTCTTCGCTGCTGCTGCTATGCTCTGTACTGCCTAGCTCTGATTAATATGACTAGCTTATACGCAGAATTGTTGTCAAGGTGTTAATGCGATTTGCACTGTTTCTTCACTAGGTACTTTTAGTTGAAGGGTGGTTGATGTATATGTTCTGCACGGGTATTGGGACATGTCTTTATTATTAGATTGAAGGCTCATAAACCATTTTATCTTGTCTGAATAGCTATTGAGTTTTAACCACTGTGTTAGATTGAGTGCACCATTGTGTTGTGTGTACGGCCTTAAGCCCATAACTACCTCACCACCAATCTGTTTCTGTTGGGGGCCTTCGGCTTACGAAGGTCCTCAAAAACGGTATTTAACAGTATTTTCTGGAGTATAATGTGTGGACAGGTATTTTTGGACTCAAGTCGGCATCACAGCAGACCAAAATAATACGAAGGTTGATACAGCGCCGAAGGTGTGAGCAGGAAAGCTTCGACGTGGTAGCAAAAAATGAAACCGACTTAAAGATGAAAAGGCTATTCAGACCTCGATAGATTACTATAGAATTATTATCAAATGTAAAGGGCATAAATGTAATCTTGTATGGACTGTGTCCTGTGCCTATAAATAGGTGAACAGTACCCCTGTACTGTTCACGCTGATTTGACATTCGCTTTTGCGTCGCGCTTGTACTTTCATCTCCTTCAAGTTGAAGGTATATTTGTAATTCGATGTTATTTCTGTTTCTACATAATAATAATGCAAAGATAAATTAATGATAATATGCAATTGTTTATGTTATCCTTCATATTCCTTATAATTCATTCTTCGTCATTATATAGTGTATTTATGAAGGTACGCCCTTCATAACCTTCGTCCGAAAATCATTATATCCTAAGGGGAATAATGCTTCGAAGGACGAAGGACTTTATCGATTAACATTTTCTATGTTGCCTTGTTCTTAACTTATAGCATTTGAGAACAAGTCCCCAACATTGGCGCCCACCTCCGGTGAACTCACTTCCACTCTTTGAGTTTTCTGAGCACCTTCGGCAATCATAAACCTTCGCTATGGCGCCGAAGAAAGCTTCAGCAACTGGCACTGCAGCTCTTCAACCGCTGGACCACAATCAGGAGACTGTCTCCCTTCGGGAGGCCCGAAGCCAGAAAAGGAAGGCTGTTAGCCCGACGCCACCAGAGGATGAGATAGACCAAGAAATCAGAGACATGGAGATGCTTCACCAACAGGTGCAGAGGAAGAAAGAAAAGATGGCCAGGCTAGCTGAACTACAAAGGCAGATAGATGAAGCCTCTGAGGAAGTTCGTCATCTTACTCAGGATGAACAACACCGAAGGCCTCAGCACCAAGACCTTCGTCAGGAGGGTTTCCTCAATGAAGATGACTGGTATGACAATTTCCATCATGGGAATTTTGTTTTTGATGATGCTTCTCCTCTGTCCGCTGAGCTGCAGGCTACACCTTGGCCTCCGTCCTACAAGCCGCCTCAGCTTCCCATATTTGATGGCCACTCAGACCCGAAGCAGTTTTTGATGAGCTACGAAGCAACAGTATCTTCGTATGGTGGCAATGCTGCGGTCATGGCCAAATCTTTTGTTATGGCTGTCAGGAGTGTTGCTCAAACCTGGTACTCCTCCCTTCGACCAGGAACCGTCACTTCGTGGCAAAAGCTGAAGGACTTGTTGTTAACCAGCTTCCAAGGGTTCCAGACGAAGCCGGTCACGGCTCAAGCTCTATTCCAGTGTACCCAGGATCACGAAGAGTACCTTCAGGCGTATGTCCGGAGGTTCTTGCGGTTGAGGGCACAGGCACCAACAGTGCCCAACGAAATTGTCATTGAGGCCATGATCAAGGGGCTTCGGCCAGGACCGTCAGCTCAGTACTTCGCTAGGAAGCCTCCTCAAACTTTGGAGAAGCTGCTCCAGAAGATGGACGAGTACATTCGGGCCGATAATGATTTTCGCCAAAGAAGGGAGGAGGCTTTCAGGTTTTCTGAAATGACCAGGGGCTTCGGAGGGAGGTTCTATCCGAGGCACGTTAGATCAATTCATAACTCTACCCAAAATGATGATAGAGGGAGCCAACAGCAAAGGCCACAGTGTTCCTCACAGGCTTCGGGGCAACAACAAGGCTCTTTCAGACCACCAGCTCCGAGAGGCAGAGGCGCCAGGGGCTTCGGCGGAAGATTTGGCGATCAACCGAGAAGAATCTTTTGCTTATTCTGTGGTGAGAACAAAGGTCATACCACCAGGATGTGCCATGTTACCATCCAGAAGCAAAAGGAAATAGCCGAAGCGGCAGCACAACAGGCTCAGCCGAAGCAGGTCATGCACACTGTTTCGTATCATTCGCCTTACATCCCAGAGTATGTAGGCAATCACCCTGCAGTTTCTGTTGCTTTGGCGAGTCAACCTCAAGCTTCCTGGCAACAGCCTCCGCCTCCACCACCGCTGCAACAAGGTCAGCAGCCAGAAGGGAGCCAATATATTCCACACCAAAGGGACTTCAGAGAACAATCCGAAGCTCGCACAGTCAACAGCACTGTGCCAGAGTCAAAGCACATCTATTGACAAATATCCTACCTCAATAGCAATCTTTTTCATTCAGTTTTATTTTCTGTGTAATAAAGGACATTGTTTAGGTTTCATGTAAATAGTTTCGTTGATTCCCACAAGGAAAATATATTTTCTTCACAAGCTTAAGTTGTTGAAGTTTAAAGATTTGTGATAACAAAGAGGACCTTCAAATTATTGAAAATTCGTCGAAGCAACAAAAAGTCGTTCTAAGGAACGCAGAGTAAGTTTGCCGAAGTCACAAAAAGTCGCTCCAGAGGGAGTGCAGTGTAAGTTTTCTGCTCCAAAGTCGTTCCAAAGGGAATGCAGAGCTTACAGCGAAAAGTCAACGCTGATACCGCCTAAGTAAAAGGCGAAGCGTGAAAAGTCAACGCGAATACCGCTGAAAGTAAAAGGCGAAGAAGCTCCTAAGGGAGGCTTACAACGAAAAATAAACGCTGATTCCGCTGAAGTAAAAGGCGAAGAAGCTCCTAAGGGAGGTTTATAAAAGATTATGTGTTTTATTGCAGGGATGTGTGTGTATCTTCGGAATAAACACCGCTTCACATAATATAACATCATCGTATCATTTCGCATAGCATAAGCATCATACATCATGTTGCATATGGCACAAGAGGCGGACACAATATCGATCTGCAGAAGAACGTTTTGAAAAAAGGGAAAAATCATGATGTCACAAGGAGATACATTATTGATCTTCGGAAGTATAGCTTCGGAAAATATCTTCACGAAGCCTGGATATTATTCATCAGAACACTATGAATATTGTTGTGACAAAGAAAAATTCTTCTTCACGAAGCATGAAAAGAAGGGAAGGTGTTTTTTCGTCAAAGACTCAAAAATGGTACGTGTAAAATTTCATGCATCGTAAAGAATTGAACAATAGAAACAGGTATATTACATTCAGGGTTACAAAATGTTACAATATATTACATTTCAGAAGTTTTTACAATAATACTTAATCTTCTCTCAAAACGACTTCTGCAGCCTCGTTCAGGAGCCGATTAACAACTTCATCCATGATAGCTCCAGCCATCTTTTTAATTTCGTCGTCTCCTTTCTGGGGAGGTCCCGAAGATGCTTTAGTAGGATCTGAAGGAGGACAGGATACGGCTACATTGCTATTACAAATTGCGAACGAAGTTTAAAATCGACAATTACAACACAATAAAAACCATTAGTTGATACCTATTTGCCCTTCGGGCTCTGCGCTTTTTTCAGCAGCTTCAGCCACTTCTCTAGCATCGTGAATACCCTTTTCGCTTTTTTGAATAATTTCTCGGGCCATTTCTCGGCCACCATTATCCCAGACGTCGGTGAAAAATTTTCCACCTACCATGCTAGCTTCGGTCGAAGGATCTCTTGCATCTTCGAAGGACAAGCCAGCTTCGGATTGTGCTAAAATCTTTATATGCTCGCAGCCCTTTTTCTCTAAAATAGTGCCAATTCCCCTGGCATCCGAGAAAGCACATATGTCTCCGCGGCTGTTTAAAATTTCCTCGAAAGCATCAGCTTCGTGATCGATCCATTCGATAGGACCTTCGGGCTTGCCTCTTGTAAAGTTTTCTTCGCTCGAAAAGGCACCGACACTGGCGAAGCTAGCTTTCAACTTCTTGACACACTCTATAGATTTGTTATAACATCTTTTCTTGGATGAATGAAGCTCTTCAACAGTTCCCTCTAAATGATTTGCCCATTGGTCGCTGAGTTCTCGTTTCGTTTCTTCAAGCATGCGTTCCTCTTTGGCTCTGGTCAGTTGTCTTCGAAGATCTTCAATTTCGCGCTTCTGAGCTTCAGCTTGACCTTTAAAAGTAGCTTCGTCTTCCTTTATTCTATTTATTAATGAATGTAATATTTTATCTTTTTCGAGACCTTCGTTCCTCAGTTCAATAACTTCGGAACGAAGGTTGCTCAGGGCTATAGCACACCCTTCGTCTTCAGCATCTTTTTGGGCCCTGAGAGCATTGCTAAGTATCAGGCCCTGCAAAGAAGAATATGTGTACGTCATTAGATTTAAGCAAACGAAAAATTTTGGTCTCAACAAAAAAATACAAAGATCCCATTTGTTGCACCTTTAAGCTATTGTACGCCAGGCTGTCGGCCAGATCGTTCTTCGACAGCACCGAGAGCCCGTCTTCTAGTGTTGGGAATCCGAAGCTCTTGCTCATCTCCCGACAGACAGAAATCTCCTTGCTGTCAGGGAGACAATACAAAAAGTCTTCTTCTCCACTACCATTGAATATTAACGCCCCCTTTGGATACTTCAGTTTTTGGGCGTAGCGCTGGGCCTCTTGCTTTTCTTTTTCTGATAATTTTTTCCCCGAAGCATGACGAACAATATAATCAAGGACTTTGGGGGATGCTTCAGGGGCAATGACACTGATTTCTTCAACAAAAGTTGGCTCTGTTATTTTTTCTTCCTCGGTTTCCAACGATTTTATCTTCGTGGGCTCTGAGGACCCAGCTTCGGCTTCAGTTTCTTGCTCTGGAACTTTAATATCAGAAATTTTAGTTTTCGCTTTGGGAATGGCAACAGTTTCCTTCGGAGGTGTGCTTGAAGATTTAATTGTTTCCAGAACATCTAGCACATTAGCCATTCTCTTTCTTTTCGGAGTCACTGCTGGCACCTTTCGATTTTTTACTGTCTCAACATTTGCTGCAGGACTCAAAAATTCTGATGTTTTTTCCTCAGTTGGTTTTTTCACTTCTTCTATTTTTTCTATGGACGGCGCTTCGGCCATCTCTTTTGTTTCTGGTAACAAAATCTTCGGCTCTTCCAATTCTGTCCTTGTTGGCGCTTCGGCCATTTCTGCGACTTCTGGCAGTAAGGTTGGTTTGGTTGGCTTTTCAGCTTCGGTGGCCGAAGGAGTTTCTCCGGTAAACTCAGGCACCGAAGCTGGTTCAATATAGCGCGGCCGATGTGTAAGGACCTTTATCTTCTTTCTTTTCGGTTCTGGCTCACTAGGAGCAGTAGCAGCTTCTTCTTTCGCAGAGGTTGTGTTTTTTCTTTTCTGCCCTCGAATGGGATAACGATAGTCAGGGTAGACGAACCCGATTGCATCAAACACCCGATTCAGCCTCTTCTTTTTTTGGCCTCCGAAGGCTGCTGACAGTGCAGTATCTTCGGCCTTCGAATAAGCCCCAAGCAGTTCATCACTTAAATTTTCAATGCTTTTTAACCAATCATCATCTGGCTCAACGAATTTATCTTCGAACTTAAAAGTATACTTCAGCCTGATAAGCCCACCTTCGTCGGCCTCCTTTATGGTTTCTTGCGACATTTCCCATTTCTCCGCGAGCGGCCATACCCTGAAGGCAATATGCTCTTGTACCAAATCTCTCGTTCCAATAAAAGAACAGAATACGCCGAAGGCTCTCTGGCATTCTTCGGCAGCTTCATTCATTTCAACCTTCGGCCTCCGAAGGCCGAAGCTTTGCCAAATAGGGCGCATAATTATACCTTTGATATCTTCTCGTACTGTCAGGTCATTCTTCACATAAAACCATTCTGTCATCCAGTCGCCGGGCCATCTCTTCCGAAAGGTTGGCACGGGACAGCTTGACCCGGACCGAGAAACGAAACTGTAGCAGCCAAAATTATTGTGATACTGTTCCTTACCCCAAGGTTTTGTTTCGTATGATAATTCGTGTATATTGCAGAAACTTTTTGCATCAGACTTCAGACCTTGGCTCCTCACGGCCCACACGAAGATATTCAGCCTTATGATTGCCTCGGGGGTAAGTTGGTGAAGATAGACTTCGAATATTTTCAGCACCTCTACGACAAACTCGCTCAGGGGAAATCGTAGTCCAGCTTTCAAAAAGCTTCGGTACACTACGACTTCATTCTCTTCAGGGTGTGGACAAGTTTTTTCCCCTTTGTCGGCCCTCACGATGGACAAATCCCGGAAATATCTTCCTCTCATGTTGACAAGATGATTTTCTTTGATAGTTGATTTGCCGAAAACCGCGTGGCTTGGTCGCCAAGGGCGATCTTCGGAGTCTTCACCACCACTGTCCACATCATAACTGTCGCTGTCACCAGTATCTTCAGACAAACCTTCCAGAATCTCCTTGGTGATTTTTTCTGTATTGGTCTTCGACATCGCTATAAGAAACCCCAAGTTCTTCTCTTCGTCGAGACTCAGCTTCATCTCAGCAGCAGCCTTCTTATCTTCAGACATCTTCGGAAACACTAAAAAACTGTTTTCAAAGCCGAAGCTTCAAAACTAAAAGCTCGGCAAATCTTAGTGCACAAGAGCTAAAAATTGAGTGAGCGGGAGCAGTTGGCAAGAGAGCGTACCAAATGAGTTTGCGGTATGACCGTATTTATACGCCCGGTGCGTTGAAAATTGAAAGACCCCGCTTGTCAGTGAGCGTTGCTATTCTAGCAAAGGGAAGGTGTTTTTTCGGACCTTCGGCGTAAAGCCTTCGTCCATGTCGCAATCTAAATTTATTATTTTAAACAAATTAATATTGCGAGGGGCTACTGTTGGGGGCCTTCGGCTTACGAAGGTCCTCAAAAACGGTATTTAACAGTATTTTCTGGAGTATAATGTGTGGACAGGTATTTTTGGACTCAAGTTGGCATCACAGCAGACCAAAATAATACGAAGGTTGATACAGCGCCGAAGGTGTGAGCAGGAAAGCTTCGACGTGGTAGCAAAAAATGAAACCGACTTAAAGATGAAAAGGCTATTCAGACCTCGATAGATTACTATAGAATTATTATCAAATGTAAAGGGCATAAATGTAATCTTGTATGGGCTGTGTCCTGTGCCTATAAATAGGTGAACAGTACCCCCGTACTGTTCACGCTGATTTGGCATTCGCTTTTGCGTCGCGCTTGTACTTTCATCTCCTTCAAGCTGAAGGTATATTTGTAATTCGATGTTATTTCTGTTTCTACATAATAATAATGCAAAGATAAATTAATGATAATATGCAATTGTTTATGTTATCCTTCATATTCCTTATAATTCATTCTTCGTCATTATATAGTGTATTTATGAAGGTACGCCCTTCATAACCTTCGTCCGAAAATCATTATATCCTAAGGGGAATAATGCTTCAAAGGACGAAGGACTTTACCGATTAACATTTTCTATGTTGCCTTGTTCTTAACTCATAGCATTTGAGAACAAGTCCCCAACAGTTTCTAATTTAGATGGATTTTGTTGAAAGCATCTTTCATGAACTGGTTACAAGAAAATGTACTAGAATTAAAAAAGATTCACCAAACTAGATTCCTCAGTGCAACCAGCATGCCATTTGTGATTTAGCCTTGATTTGTTTCTTCTTGGTCACTTTCAGGTTGTTCTAAAGGAAAACTTAATACTTCCTCTGTTCAGAGATGAGGTAAAATTAAAGACAATGTGGTAGCATAATTCTTTGGTGTCACTATTCTAATTTGTTCTTTCATTTGTTTGTGTAGTACATCTTACTCCATGAAAATTATCAACTTTATGTTCTTCCATCACTTTTAGAATCAACGAGAATGGTTGTCTGGCCGAACTAAGCAAAAGGAAGCTGATCTGGAGTACAATGTTGCAAAGCAGGTTGAGAGAATGTTAACGTATGTTTTGCACAACCTTTTCATATATACTTCTCCCTATGGTCCAAAATATCTTGTAATGTGAAGAGTTCTGTTGTTCCACAAACTTGGGCTATTTACCTTGATTATTGTTTTTTGAAGTCTTACTGCATATTCATTTTTTGGATGTATTGGCTCGATTCACTAATAAGATGGGAGATGAGTTAGTCGAAGTCTTATGAAAACGATGTTGTACATTTTGTAGTTATAATAATCTGTCCATCCTATTGTATAAATTGGCTATGGATCCGTTGTGTGTGGTGTGGACACGGAAGTATAAATGGAAGCAGGACTTGTGCCCCAGGTACACCCACTGACTCTTGCAGTATGCTAGATTTTTTTTGAGATAATCCGTCTACTAGACTATTGTTTTGCTTATAATCTTAACAACTAATTAAGTACTCAGTGTAGGCGTCCACATTCGCTTGTTCTGCCTCCAGACGTGATAGCGTCGTGACTCTCTATCCCACCGCCGCCATAACCGCAACCCCCTGTTAACGCCCGCCGAGGACGCCCCAATTGCCCCAATCCGTCGTTCTTACCGGTAGCCCAGCAGATGCCGTCCACCAGCCAGGGTCATCCACAGGGGCCGGCGTGGCGGCGGGGCTGCCGAGGTTCGCCGAGGCGCCCGAGTACAAGAACGGGGAGGGGTGCCCGGCCCCTGTGGCGGGCGCGAGGGCCTGGTGCACATCGCCATGACGCTCGACGCGCACTACCTCAGGGGCTCCATGGCAGCCATCTACTCGCTGCTCAAGCACGCCTCCTGCCCGGAGTCGCTCTTCTTCCACTTTATGCTGGCGACTCAATTGATGGAGGATTGTGTCACCAGTCCTGATGTTAAGTATGTGTTGCGAGCAATGGGATGTGCTGCTAGGTCATGGATGACATCGTAAAGCCGGACTGCATAGCCAAAGATATAAGTTCCCATCTGTCATGTATGCACTGATCCTGCTATGGTACTAATTTCGGAGTAATTTGCAGTGATTCTGTTGTTTGCTGCCTTTTTTATTACTGAATGCAGTCTACCCCATATGGGCAGAGCTCAATGCCTTACATGTTATTTGGTTGAACTTAGGTAGTAGCAAATAGGAAAAAGAAAGTTCATTTACAGCTGGATCTGCTAATTGATTTTCCCCTTATTTTGCAGTGTGGAAGTGGGCAGCTATGTGAACACCAATGATGTTTTCAAGGAGCCCAATGATGTCTTCAAGGAGCCTGGCAGCAATAAACGGTGTGTCTGTTATTTTGCCCTATGGCTTAAGAAAAGTATTCATATTGTCTTGATGTATGATGGCATCATCCATACAATTGTAACTCTACTGCAACTTGCAGTTTGAGGTCAGGATCCAATGATATGCATGTGCCAACATCTAAAGCTTCTAGGGAAAATTGAGGAGGAACAAGCTGAATGACAGGTAAACTATAGACATAATTTTGCTGACACTGGAGTATCAAAAAATGAATTGCCACGTCACTGACATACCTTTTCATTTCCTTCTTACGGTTTCTAGGTTCCTTGAATTAGGGTCTACATTAGAACCAGGGAAGCCAGTAAAAGCTGACAAAGTTGCTATCCTAAGTGATGCTACTCTCATGGTTATTCAGCTTCGTTTAGAAGCACAGCAGCTGAAAGAAACTAATGGTAGCCTTGAAGAAAAGATCAAAGAACTCAAGGTTATTCAGCCTTTTCTTTTGAACACTGTTAACCCACATATAATACATTGTACTTCTATGGTGCGAACATGCCCCTGTGTTATTCAGGAATCCATAACAATTCCCAGTAGCACTCTTATGTTCATTTACAATTATGCCATCTTTATCTAGGCTGGCAATGCTTTATGGTATTTGTAGCTTATGCCCTTCACGTGAATACACTGTGATTGCTCTTGCATAGCTCATCCAAGGCATTTCCCAGTAGCTTACACAAAATCAGCCCCTGGCTGATTATAGACTACATAATTCGTTAGTCATTACCCGTATGTTGATTATGAACAACAGAGCACAAAACATGAATTGGTCATATAAAGACTCCTAGACCTGTCTATGGTGAGGGTATGAACACACCAGGCCGCACCCATGCTCAACCCCATTTCTGAAATGTCCAGTCTACACACCTTCCCATAACCCCCTACCCATTGGACAATCTGGATCATGTCACTCATTATGGTGTGTTTTCCTGCTTGGGCTCTTGTTCACAAGTGCTGGAATATTCGTATAACACTACAGGTCAAGTGCTGTGGGTGAGGTGACGTGGGTTTCTCGTCGCTGCTGCCACAGCTGGACATCAGCACACCTACGTGTCACACTTCCACACCTGCCCCTCCACTGGGTCTGCCCAGGTTTCACCGCCGTCACTCGTGCACGGTCCTGTGAGATATTGGAGGCACAAAGGAATGCAATGGAGATATGCTGATATGGAGGGGGCTTGCGGTTCCTATGATATCTTTCAGAAACAACTATGTTAGGAGGTCACAAGGGAAGGAGAGGCGATGACGTGTAGAAATAGCGGGACCCGTACTTACACTTGATCCTAAGGGTAGCAAGTTACCCAGTTACCCATACCCGACCCAAATCACGAGTGTGAATTTGGGGAATGGGTTAGGGTATCCAATGACAGGTCTAAAGCCTTCATTTTTTATGATGGATACAATTAGCTATCACAAGCTCTGGAAGCATTTGTAGTTCTGTAAAATTCAATCCACCATGACCCTTTATGCAGAGTAAGTTTGCTAATGATTTGATCAGACTGTTGATTACAATATATTGTATTGTTCAATGTGACTGCTAGGCCTTAACTACTCCACTGGATCTGGATTTTTTTAAGGACACAAAGTTACTTCTTTTCTGACCTCCTCCCCCCCTATGATCTCCAATATGTATGAATTAGTTGTTGTTTCTTTAAATTCCAGGCCAAGAAGGATGAGCTTCGTGATGAGAAGCAGAAGCTGAAATTGGAGAATGAGAGTTTAGAACACCAGATGAAGCTGATGACATCGACTCCAACCTACATGCCTCATCCAACCCTGATGCCGGTGCCTTTCCCTCAGGCACCCCTAGCACCGTTCCATGCCCAGGGGCAAGCTACATGGCAGAAGCTGATGATGCCCTTTGTCAGCTATCCGGGGTACCCAATGTGGCAGTTCATGCCGCCTTCATAGGTTGACACCTCGAAGGACAGTGAAGCGTGCCCTCCTGTTGCATAATCGCTTCGACTGGCGGCTGGTCGTGCTCACACCATGCGAATTAGTCGCAACTGAAGCCCCCCTAGCTGTTGATCCATTGATTGGCTATAACTGCTGTTGTTATATTTGTAGTTCGTTGGTGACCAAGTAAGCTGTTGATATCTATGGCGGGGCGCCCTACTATAGAGGCTACTGATACCCCTTCAATGGTTGTACATTTTTTTACTGTTATTCTTTTTGCGGAGAAAAGAAGAATGTTCGTTCTTGTTCTCCACAGCAACAATGTCACATACCCTATTATTCTATATATATATATGTCGTGTATTTTATATTTAACAATGCTGCGTCTTAACTCATGTCTGTGACAAGCAAATTGTCTGTCATGAATAATTAGCAGTTATTATTTGTTCAAATGTACGTAATGCTGCATGGATAGATGTAATGGATGAATGTAACAGTGAGCTAGGCAATGGTGAGTTCGTCCTGTACATACGCTGGCCACTGGTGTGTTGAATTTGGATACGATCGGGAACCAACAGGATAACAATTTTAGAGAGTTCTGATCAGTGGACAATACTCTGTGAATACAAATATGAAGAAGATTATAAGCTCGTATTCTAAAATTGATCATCACGAACTCTTAGCTCTCTCAATTCTCCTTATCTCCTGTTTTTGTTATGAGGGGAGGTTTAGGGGGAACCTGGACTTGAGCCAACATGAGGCAGTTTGGAGAGGTTCAGACTATAATGTGTGCTTTGACTGATAATTCTGCTTCTGTTAATGTGAAATGGTGCGTCCAGCGAGTCACCGTATGTGCTTGTTTCAGTTGTTTCTTGTAGTCTGTTTCACACAAATGTACATTTGTCTGGTGCATTTGGTGCATAGTGTTTATTTGTAAAAATCTGGTTGCAATCTTGGGACGCATGCAAATCAAGAGGTAGTGTTTATTTGTGTTGCAATCTCAATCTTCATGCTTACCACCAGACAACAAATTACTGCTATTTTTCTCACTTGGTACTGCTCTTTTGGTACTGCGATGAAGCCAGCTTTATGAAGGTTTTTTTATAATTTTCTAGACTTTTGTATTTATACCTTCGATTTGTGATTTATAAAAGTACTATTTAGAAAATGATTGCAGTGTTATAGTGATGGTTACACAATATGGTTTACCTGACCCTGGCTGATCATTTGTGGGGCAAGCAATTGATATAGCTGTGAAAATCATAGTCACTAACCACGCATACTCATAAGATTGCATCATACCACGCGCACTTAGCACAGATCATCATATATGTTGGATGAATACATTTCTCTGGTTACTTGCCTAGGATTTAAGATTCGTTGTTGTTTCGTTTTTTAATTCAAAACTCGGGTGGGAAGTTACACCAGGCATACCTTCTCATGATGCATGTTTGCTTGTATGTATTTTGCTGGCTGAACATTATATATATGTACAAACTGGTTAGCTTCTCATGATGGAATGCAAAAATGTCTCTATCTCATTCTTTGGTTATCGTGTTATTATACGGTTCCGTTGCAACGCACGGGCACTCACCTAGTAAATAATTAAAGATACAATAAAACATTGTAACTAATTAGTTAGTAACTAAACCTTGCTAAAGAACATATATTTGAGAAGTTAATCATGTTGACTAGTCATTTTGGCATCCATTAGGACTACAAATTATTTATCATTTTTTATTTGAAATACAAAGTTACTAGCAATGATTACTAGGTATCAACACACAACGAGAAACAAAAAGGGAAAGGATGCAAAAAAAAATTACGTTCAGAAGCTATACATATGCTGTGAATAGAGAAACTCAGCAGCTATACATATGCCGTGAATAGAGAAACATATATACACAGAACTGATAAGAATATGATGTTGCCAGTGTTGGGCACCAAAATAGACGGGCGGACGGTCCGGCCTGGGGCCGCACGGTCCACGGTCCGAACAATCCACGCTGGTGGTGCAGACGGTCCGCGCGCGTGCAGAATCAGTTAGGGTTCCGAGTTTCTTGCGGTATTTGTTAGCTAAAACTGCGGATTTAGCTCGGGATACGGATTGTAACGGGTCCAAACCTCCCCTCTATATATATATGGAGACTATGGCCGATTGAATATGAACAATCGAATCAATAATCAATATATCTCTTATTTTACCTTGTACATTAGGAGTAGTTCTAGTTTAGCCCTTCTCTACCTCAATTCTTCACTTCTCTTTGGTTCTATGTCGATTAGAGTTGTCTAGGGTGGCCTGCCGGTCTCTAGACAAGGCCTAGGATCTCTCCTCCCCAACGGGATTCCTCCCGGGAGCAAGATCCATGCGCCGCTGGCGAACTACGCCGCCCCTGCGCACGCGCGAACCGTCCGGCCCATCATGCAGGAACCAGCCTCCGCGCCACGTCGCGAACCGTCCGCACCTCCGCAGAGAGCACCGCCACCGGTTCTCACCACAGTGATTGGCACCCGGATCGGCGCCAACACACTTTTTGACGACTCTGCTAGGGACTTCGTGTACAGACCTATCAGATCGACCCTCAATGGCGGGTTCAAAATATAGCTCTGACGGTTCCACCAGCAATATCATAGAGACTTGGGAAACCTTGTCGGCTGAAGAACAACTCAAGTTCGAGGAGCATCAGGAGCAGCTGATCAAGGAAGCGAAGACGAAATTCCTGGCCAACTTTAAAGTGGACAGGAACAATAAAGTCGTTCAACAACAGGCGACAAATCTGGCTTCGCTCCGACCTACTACGGCTACCCCAAGGTGAGCGACACAAACAAACTCCAATCTCTTAAAGCTTACATAGATGAGCAGCGAGACCAAATGCAAAATATCATAGGGGTATGCAAAATGACTATAGAAGGCTAGTACGTGCTTTTGATAAGTCCACCGTCGCAAATTTTCCTTCGCACGAGGTTGATTTGGCAGAAAACACACGTGATTCATCGGCTACAGCTTGTCACGACCAATCACAACCCCTTTAAGGGATGGCGATAGACACACACCCTGGAAAACCACAACCTCCTATGCAAATCGGCGATAAATTTGCCGATCTGCGCATGTCCGGACCGTCCGCACGTGAGCGCGGACCATCCGGGCCAGCAGCGGCCGATCCCATTTTTAGAAATACACCCGAGCCGCCACGTACTGCGCAAACCCTAAACTACCCAGTCGGACCGTCCGCGTACAGTGACGGACAGTCCGCATACAATAACAGACGGTTCGACCATATGGCCGGACGGTTCGCGCACACAGCCAGACGGTCCGCGTATCTAACTGGACGGTCCGGCGCAGAGTTTTTTGAGGAAGATTGTTGCCCAAATCTTTATCCGTCCTAGCTGAACTTCCCGTCATATCCTATAGCACCACAGCACCATAATATAGCATTCCAAACACAAGGGAGTGAGTACTTTCCGGCCCATAGAAGGCCGAAAAGAGACGACCGTTCCTATGAGCCGCATAGGGCAAATATTAATACGCCACAAAATCCAAACTAGTGGGAGGAAGACAATATGCCAATATCCAAACAACCTCACCCATATCGGACCAAAGAGCCGATGGTCTCACACCGGCTGCTATCGATATAGTAAGGGAAGAAATAGTCGGGGCGTTCCGAGATAAGCTCGGAGTTAGCATGGTGCCTGGGGGCAGTCTTATCGGAGACCTTATGATAGCCGATTTAACTACCACACATACCCACAGGGAACCAGGATACCCGAATTCGCAAAATTTTCGGGTGACCAAGGGAAGAGCACACGCGAGCACATAGGCTAGTTATTAGCGCAATTAGGAGAATTAGCCGACACAGAGGCATTCCGTGTGCGTTTATTTTGATTATCTTTAACAGGAAATGCATTCGCATGGTATGTGAAAGTCGCCTAGAGGAGGGTGAATAGGCGAAACCGAGGTTCAGTTCCAAAGAACCTAATCCCCATTGAGGAGGCCACAAAGGTTGGGTCTATTTCAACCATTTCCCTCTCTCTCAAACGGTCACTTAGACCGATTGAGCCTTCCCTTAATCACACGAGTCACTAAGACTCCGCAAGGACCACCGCACACTTGGTGTCTCTTGCTTAGCTTTACAAACCACTTGAGAAATGGAATGAGAAAGGAAGAAGTGAAAATCGCTTAGAGGGGGGGGGGTGAATAGGCGAAACCTGAAATTTATAACTTTAAAGACACACTACAAGCCGGGGGTTAGCGTTAGAATTAAATTCAAGTCAGAAAGAGAGGGAAAACAAATAAACCAAGAAATAAGGCGAGTGAACATGGTGATTTGTTTTACCGAGGTTCGGTTCCAAAGAACCTAGTCCCCGTTGAGGAGGTCACAAAGTCCGGGTCTATTTCAACCCTTTCCCTCTCTTAAATGGTCACTTAGACCGAGTGAGCCTTCTTCCTTAATCTCACGGGTCACTAAGACCCCACAAGGACCACCACACACTTGGTGTCTCTTGCCTCGCTTACAAAGCACTTGAGAATAAGAATAGGAAAAGAAGAAAGGCAATCCAAGCGACAAGAGCGCAAATGAACACAAAAATCTCTCTCTCACAAGCCACTAAGTGTTTGGAATGAATTTGGGACTTGGAGAGGATTCGATCTTTTGTATTGTGTCTTGGAATAAATTCTAGAGCTCTTGTATTGAATGTGATCTTCAGAAAACTTTGGATGCCAAATGTTGCGATGGTTGGGGGTATTTATAGCCCCCAACCACTTTGGTAGCCATCGGACAGGCACTGTTACTTGTCCGGTGCACCGCCACGTCACCCAGCCGTTAGGGTTCGGAGTCGAGTCGACCCTTGGAGCTTTGTCCTCTTGCGGCACCGGACAGTCCGGTGTCACACCGGACAGTCCGATGCCCCTCTGACTCCGCTGCTCTGACTTCTGCACGGTACTGTGCTGCACTGTTCCTGCTGTCAGAGTCGACCGTTGGCACAGATAGTCGTTGCTCCGTTGGCTCACCGGACAGTCCGGTGGCACACCGGACAGTACGGTGAATTATAGCGGAGCGCGCCATGGAATTCCCGAGAGTGGCTGGTTTGAACTTGTACGGCCTTGTGCACCGGACATTGTCCGGTGGCACACCGGATAGTCCGGTGCGCCAATTCTCAGCACACTCAAGTTCTTTGCTCCGTTTCAAATTGTGTCCCTAACTTGAATCTTTTATTGGTTTGTGTTGAACCTTATGCACCTGTAATACATGAATTCTAGAGCAAACTAGTTAGTCCATGTGTTTGTGTTGACTATCAACCACCAAAATTAATTATAGGAAATGGTTAACCCTATTTCCCTTTCAAGAAGGCAATCCAAGCGACAAGAGCAACAAAAGATCACAAGTGATCCTCTCACAAGCCCTAAAGCACTAGAGTTGATTTTGGGAACTTGGAGTGGATTGATTGCTTTGATTGTGTCTTGGAGTGTTGGACTTTGCTCTTGCAATGAATGAATATTTCAGAAGGCTTGGATGGCTTTGAATGAGGTGGTTGGGGGTGCAAGCCTTGTCTTTGCCGAATACTCCATTTCCCTTCCAATCTAAGACTAAGTATAGAAATACACTTGAAAGCACATCAATCTTAGCCTTGGCACAAGAAGAATAAGAAATATGCATTTGTACCAAATGAAAGAGATATGATCAAAGGTATATACTTGAGCTATGTGTGCAATGTTTCAATCAAAATTCCGAGAATCAAGTATATTTAGCTCATTCTTAAGTTTGCTAAAGGTTTTCTCATCTAGTGGCTTGGTAAAGATATCGGCTAATTGGTTGTGGGTGCTCACATAAGCAATTTTGATATCCCCCTTTTGTTAGTGATCTCTCAGAAAGTGATACCAGATGTCTATGTGCTTACTGCGACTGTGTTCAACGGGATTATCTGCCATGCGGATTGCACTCTCATTATCACATAGGAGAGGGACTTTGCTCAGTTTGTAGCCATAGTCCCTAAGGGTTTGCCTCAT
This sequence comes from Zea mays, assembly GCF_902167145.1. NCBI lineage: Eukaryota > Viridiplantae > Streptophyta > Magnoliopsida > Poales > Poaceae > Zea > Zea mays. Next base: position 28,998,342 of record NC_050099.1, on the reverse strand, counting down.
TCAAAGAATTGCGCACAACAATGTCCTGCGGCAATGTACTCGGCTTTAGCAGTGGAAAGAGCTACAGAATTTTGTTTCTTAGAAGCCCAAGACACTAGGGATCTTCCCAGAATCTGACAAGTCCCTGATGTGCTCTTTCTATCAATTTTACATGTGGCATAATCGGCATCGGAATACCCAATTAGATCAAAGGTAGATCCCTTGGGGTACCAAAGCCCAAACTTAGGAGTGTAAACTAAATATCACATGATTCTTTTCACGGCCCTAAGGTGAACTTCCTTAGGATTTGCCTAGAACCTTGCACACATGCATACAAAAAGAATAATATCTGGTTGAGATGCACATAAGTAGAGTAAAGAACCTATCATCGACCGGTATACCTTTTGATCTACGGACTTACCTCCCGTGTCGAGGTCGAGATGCCCATTGGTTCCCATGGGTGTCTTGATGGGTTTGCCATTCTTCATTCCAAATTTCTTAAGTATGTCTTGAATGTACTTAGTTTGGCTGATGAATGTGTCCTCTTGGAGTTGCTTGATTTGAAATCCAAGGAAATATTTCAACTCCTCCATCATAGACATCTCGAATTTCTGTATCTTGATCCTACTAAACTCTTCACAAGTTGACTTGTTAGTAGACCCAAATATAATATCATCAACATAAATTTGACATATAAACAAGTCTTTTGCAATAGTTTTAGTGAAGAGAGTAGGATCAGCCTTTCCGACTTTGAAGCCATTAGTGATAAGGAAATCTCGCAGGCATTCATACCATGCTCTTGGGGCTTGCTTGAGCCCATAAAGCACCTTTTAGAGTTTATACACATGGTTAGGGACTCTCGGCACAGAAAAACACTCGGAATAAAATGGGCGTGTACATGGAGCCTTTGATCGATGAATTGGTACGTGCTTGGGAGGAAGGGGTATGGACGTATGACCGAGCTACGAAGACAAACTTCAAAATGCATGTTTGGTACCAGTACTCCATGCATGACTTACCAGCATATGGGATATTTTGCGCCTGGTGTGTTCACGGTAAGTTCCCATGCCCAGTTTGCAAGGAAGCTCTTAAGTTCATTTGGTTGAAAAAGGGTGACAAATATTTGTCCTTCGATAAACATCAACAATTTCTCCCTCCTGACCATTCATTCCGCCTAGACATCAAGAACTTTACGAAAGGTGTTGTAGTGACAGACCGCCCACCTGCAATAATGACTGGTGCCGAAATTCGTCAACAGATAGATGGGCCCGTGGCCAATACAGAATGTGGTTTTGTGGGATATGGTGAGCAGCATATGTGGACACATAAGTCAGGCTTGACTCGACTCCCCTATTATGACGACCTGCTCCTTCCACACAACATTGACGTGATGCACATTGAAAATAATGTTGCCGAGGCACTTTGGGCAACAATTATGGACATTCCTGATAAGTGAAAGGATAACATAAAGGCAAGAGTGGATCTGGCAGCGTTATGTGATAGACCAAACTAAGAGATGAAGCCGCCTAGTGGTGGAAAGACATGGAGAAGGCCTAAGGTCGATTTCGTCCTAAGCAGGGCCCAAAGGAAGGAAGTACTTCAGTGGATCAAGATGTTGATGTTGCCTGATGGGTATGCAGCTAACCTGAGTAGGGGGGTGAACTTATCTACTCTGCGAGTCTTAGGGATGAAGAGTCATGACTTCCACATATGGATTGAACGGATTCTTCCTGCAATTGTTCAAGGCTATGTCCCTGAGCATGCCTGGCTAGCGCTTTCAGAGTTGAGCTATTCCTTCCACCAGCTTTGTGCAAAAGAGTTATCTCGGACCGTGATTGCAGACTTGGAAAGATTGGCACCCGTGTTACTGTGCAAGCTTGAGAAGATATTTCTGCCCAACTTCTTCAATCTAATGCAACATTTGATTCTTCATCTCCCCTATGAGGCACGAATGGGGGGGCATGCAGGGACATTGGTGCTATCCAATCGAGAGATGTCTAAAGACTATTCGAAAGAAATGTAGAAATAAATGCAAAATCGAGGCTTCAATTGCAGAGGCATACATTCTAGAGGAGGTGTCAAACTTCACAACAACTTACTACGGTGACAAACTTATGAGCAAGCATAATCCACCCCCTCATTATAATGATGGTGGCAATGACATCCAACAACCCTCATGGATCGCCCAGCCCATCGCCGCACCAGTCCAGTCGCCCACCTCGATGAGACTTATGTTCTTAGTGTTGAGACTTATGAGATACTTGAGACTTTAGAACTTGTTGGTAATGCTGTGTTGGATACTTATGTTTGTGTTGGATACTTATGTGAGAACTTGAGACTTATGAGACTTATGTTCTTGAGTGTTTGATACTTATGTTTTCTTTTCTTTGGGGGTTGAGCTCTGAGGTTTTCATATGGGGTTTCATCTCTAGCCTACCCCAACGTGCTTGGGACAAAAAGGCTTTGTTGTTGTTGTTGGTGGTGGTGGTGAGATATGTGATGTACATGTGATATCTGTGATGATTATGTGATATCTATGATGTATATGTGATATCTTTTGTTTGTTTGGATGGAATAGAAAAAACAAATAAAATGGTGTATACTGGTCACTTTGCTGAGTGTTACACTCGGCAAAGGACCTCTTTGTCGAGTGTCAGGGCCATAGCACTCGACAGAGAAGCAACACCTGGGCACTGGTAAAGCTTCTTTGCCGAGTGTTGTGGCCCCGACACTCGGCAAAGAAGCAAGTTTTGTCGAGTGTCTCCTAGAGCACTCGGCAAAGAACTTGATATAAGGGCCCCGCTGGTGGACCCTTTGCCGAGTGTAGGCAAGTAGACACTCGACAAAGGTAACTTCTTTACTGAGTGTCACCTAGAACACTATGCAAAGGCGCCGTCTCCGTTACCCGGCACCGTGACGGCCACTTTTCTTTGCCGAGTACCGAGTGTTTGCCGAGTGCCCGATAAAAAGTACTCGACAAATAAGTCGTTGCCGATGTACTGTTCACCGAGCTCTCTTTGCCGAGTGTCACACTCGGCAAAGTTTTTGGCGAGTGCTTCAGGCACTCGGCAAAGCGCTCGATTCTGGTAGTGAAAGTCGAAGCAAAGAAACTGCCAAAACTATTTGTCACAATGTACATATAGTAGAATGCGACCAGAGTAGCTTGGACGACGAATCAAAAAAAGTATACACTGCTGAAATGGTTTGGCCAAAACAGGCCAAATCTTCGGCTTGTTCCTCCTTACAGTCGGTTCAATAGAAACAACAAGAGGAGGTTAAATTTACATTTAATGTTGGCAAGTGTGACAAAATATTTGATGAATTACTCAAAAATAACAACATTAAAATAAACCTTACTATTCCACCCGCTGACGAACTAAAACGCCGCACATACTGCAAGTGGCACAACTCATTTTCTCATGCCACTAATGATTGCAATGTATTTTGACGACAGATTCAATCGACCATTAACGAGGGACGATTGAAATTTCAGGAAATGCAGGTAGACACGGAGCCCTTCGTAATTGTCACACCCGGATTTTAGGAACCCGGGCGCGAACATAAACACCAGGTGTGCTGGAACCATGTCTCACACATATGATGAATAGTGGTATAGAAACAAATGTCACATCTTGACTATATAATAGGAGTTCTGTACAAAAAATAAATAATTACATCATAAGGAGACAACGATCCAGCAACCCAAAGTTGACTGGGAGACGACGACCTAGACCTCTCACGAACTCGTCGCAGCATCCTCCATGCGCCTCATCCTGTGGTACCTGTTCTTGACCTGTAGGGGGTGTGAGACAGCAAGAGTGAGCTCACATACGTTCATAGCTCAACAAGTTGTGGGGAATAATGTGCATGAACTCACCAAAGGTGGGAGCTCACGTGAAGTGTAAGGCTTACCAAAGAGGATGGTTGAAGCTGAGCATTGCTTTTAAAGTTGGTCAAAATTTTATTAGCAATTACTAAGTATAAGTAAATACCAACCCAATTAAGTAGTAGAACAAAAGTGATAACAACACCCTCAATGCAATGCATATGACAAATTGAATTTAGTTCCATAAATTAATCACGTGAGGGTCCGAGCTGCTCATGACTGTGAGCATGACTGATATACCAGTTTTACACTCTGTAGAGGTTGCACATCTTTACCCACAAGTCATGTTACCCATCTGCCAAGGGATAGCGACTCCCAAACACCTCTACCGAGGAGGCGAGGCAGGGTAACACTACGAGGTCTTTACAAAGTTCCACTAGCTTTTGAAAACCTGCTACAGTTTATAGGAAGCTCCAATGCAGGGACCCCTCGCCTGACCGCCATCGCAGAAAAATCAACCCAAGGGCCTCCCTACACTGACCACTCCCCTACTGCCCTTGCCCCTTTCGGGTAAGATAGTCTTCCACTAGCTTTCCTAATTAGTCAGCCAAGGGCGTCCCATACCACCCTTGTGGTAGCACTGTTTTTCCGGGTGGTCGCTCCATGTTATAATTAACATAATGATCTTATCAAGAACAGTAAATAACAACTGATAACAAAAGTATGAATAATGTGTATCTCAATGCCCAAATCCACATATAGCACTAGCAAGTACTACCCAAAAAGTTTAGTGGTAAACAAGGCATAAAGATAGTCAAACTAGGGTAACCTATTGGGTCCCATCAAAATTAACCTATGCAGATCATTATGATTAATCAAAACATGACTGGGTAAAAAGAAGTGATCAAGGGCACAACTTGCCTGGCACATGAGATTCCAGGTACGCGCTAGTCATAGAAATACAAACAAACATGGTATAGGCAAAATTAACATCACACCAAACATAAGAATAAACTGCATAATAATAATCTACGCGTTGCTACGAGATCGTGGATTCGCGAACCACTCAAATCAGGGTTACAATTACAAAGTTATGGTTTTCGAAGATCCACATGGTTAAATATAGAATAGACTAAGTGCAACATTTTAACCTATATTTCAAGACAAAACAAAGTTACCAGATGACAATAAATATTATTGTGAGACTAATGCAACTAGAATGGATCAAAATGGAGTTACGGTTACTGAGTTATGAATTTCTGGAGTTATTGAGTACATGATATAGATTAATTCAGATGAATAGTTTTAATTCATATTTTATTGCTAAACAGAGGTACTAAGTGGTAGACAATATTAAAACAAAATTAATGTCTCTGGAATGAATTAATTAGGAGCGAAAATGAATTTAATATGAATTATACAAGTTTCTGGAATTATTTTTGTATTAAAAATAAATTTCTGATATTAATTATCTATTTTTATCACTCTCTGGACTGCGCGTCAATTTCCAGAGAGTGCAGGGGCTAATCCATAGTTTTTCCAAAGACTCAGTTCTCCACCAGAGTGGACTGCGGGTTGAATCTGAAAAAGAGCAGGGGCTCTTTTGCAAAGTGGTGGCCGAAAGGGTATGACTAGATCTCGGCCGATGGATTTTGAATCTACGGTCAGGATTAGATTCTCGTTGTAATGAACCGGTACGCTATAACGGACGTAAGATTCGCGATCCACAGCCTTCATCAAGCCACACCGCGATCAGCACTGATCCCTCCATCGGTTGATCAATGGCAAGGATCACTGCATCGCAAAACGGTACCCCCAATCCCATCTCCACCGTAGATCATGGAGTCAATGGTACCTGCCTTCCCCCGACCGAACTGATAAGCCCAGCACGATCCAAGCCGCACCACATGAGATCAACGACTCATACGTGTTCTTCCCCACCATAACAGGGGCGGCGGCACAAGACCGGCCGAGGTGGCGCCATCACCGGCGACCCGCCACCCCCCATCCCAAATGCCCTATTCTCCCATCTGAAGCGCTCGACTCAAAGTGAAGTCGGAAGTGAGCAAGTTGAGACGTTTATTACCGATATTCGTGTAGGGGTGAGCTTGTCCACGATGAAGGGTGGATGTGTGGCAGCGCTGGATCTACGATGTGAAATTCTGATGACCCTAGTGGGTTTCCTTTCCCGAGTTGGTCATGGCCGCCACTAGTGAGCACCCGCGAATTCACACGGCCACCACATTGGGGAAAAGGTTCACCGACGTAGGCGCGGGTCGGCGGCGGCATACTCCGCCTCTCTCCCCTGTGAAACCTCACACTCTCTATTTTTTTCGTTCTCCACAATACTCGACCTAGGGGTTTGATGGTGCTTGAGGTGATGGACGAGGGTATGGATCCCGTATTTTATATCTGCCATGGCCACGAGTCCGAAGGAGGGTTGGGTCAGGAGGACCCGTGCGGAGCTCAACCGTAATCAGTTCATGGTATGCGGGATTTACGGGGGAGATAGAGCTAACGGATATGGCCCATATGGCGATGACTCTCGTGCATAGGTACCGGCTGAGTGACCGACAATGCGGTCCCACCCGTCGGTCGAATAACGCGCACGCGGCGCAGAGAGAGGAGCTGCAGGATGGTTGCTGGGCCGTGAGCGCGCACAGGTAATGGGTCGCACACGAGGTTATGGCCCAGCGCAGGGAAATTTCTCTTTTTTGTTATTTGAATTTCCTTTCTCAATTTAAAATCTGGCATTTGACTCCCAGATAATATTGCACAATTTAAGTACTATTTGTGAAGATATGTTTATATATATATATATATTCTCTTATATTTCATACTCTTTCTCTATTTTTCCAATTCCATTCCCAAACCCTAATTTTCAATTTAGGTTTTAATTCAATTTCCTTATTATTATATTTTGATTAATAGTGTTGCTATTATTATTATATGCACAACAAAACTCAATATGAGGCATTAAATATTTTCATTAGTTATCTTGTCCTTTTGATTATGATTAATCTCATGTTATAGTAATGAGATGGCAAACCAACTGATGACATCCATTTCTTTTCTTTTCTTTGTTATTTCCCACTCTTAAATATTCAAAATAGAGATTAAATCCCCAATTTGGGACACTAATTTATTTCCTTAATGTGATTACTATTTTTACTAGATACACAATTATTTTTTAGTATTATTAGTGGTGTATTTGCTTGTAAAATGTGGTGTTCACATGCTTACATTAAATAGAGGCAAACATATAGGTAATTCAACTCCACCTTCATTGTTTACATTTTTGGGCATTACAAATCCTACCCCCCTTAACAGAAATCTCGTCCTCGAGATTTGTAAGAAAAGGGTGTATAACCATGTTATCTCAAAACATATGCACAAACAAAATCTCAACATGATGCATAATTTATTAGCAGCACATAGGTTCAATTAGACCTTATTATTACTCCTAAAATAGTAACATACTAACTACTATCTAAAGTAACATTTAGGTCTTACAAATAGTAATATATATATATATATATATATATATATAGCTTGGTGGAGCTGGTGGTGGTGGTGGAGGTAGTGGGTGTTGTTGTTGTCTTTCCAACCATGCTTGCCTCATTTCTTGACGTATCTCCAGCCGGTCCTGACGTATTTCCTGGCGTTCTTGCCTTATCTGATTTTGCATTTCGTTAACCATGTTTGTCATTTGTTGCATTACTAGCATTTAGGCGGCAACCACTGGATCGGTCCCAACCGGTGGAGGATCTGGAGGATTCATTTCTGTTTGCTGTTGCCTGATAATCTTCCCTTCCTGGTATTGACCATGAGAGTTAGAAGCATATGGTAGGATAGTTTTGCAATGGAAAGTATTTGGTAAGTAGAATGAATATGCAAGTAGCTGGTTATGATCTGAAGATTCTTTAGCAGGGCTTAATCTGTTGTTTTATGTACAGATTGGGGTAACTAGTCGTATAAGGTGAATTTCAAAAGGTAAGATAGAATCTGTTAAGATGAGATAGATATGGGTGAGATAGACTTACATGGTGTAGGTCAAAATATTGTTTGATGTTAGGTGGGGATAGACAGATCATTCAATCCATCATGACACTATTGGTTGGGTTAGCTCTTGTGCTCATGGTTGAGTTGGTCTAATGTGCTAAGTTAAGTTAACACCTGGCTAGTAGGGTCCAATCGCTAATCTACTTAAGTAGACCACAATAGATTAGATCACGTTAGAATATCATTCAGTTAAGCATATCAAGCTAACTTTATCTTTATGAAAATCCAGTATTTTTTTCTAAGTGGAACTTCCAATTAGTATAATCCTTTTTTATACACCTGAATTATTCATGTCATTAGTGGGTGTGGCTTAGAAAACAAGGGTACATCAGATTTTAGCCATTAGGTGAGGGTAGAGCAGATTTGGGGTAAAAGAAGGTTAGGTAAGGGGGACTTTTATTCCGGTGGTGGATCTTAATTCGTTTGAAGGTCTGTTTCTACTCATCCTTCATTGTTGAGGTTAACCTTCTTCTTGGGTCTGCTTTAGGAACCATTGGTTGTGGTGTTAGATGCCATTATCTGAGTTGGGATAATAATTGCGGGTACATGGGGTAGGTAGACTGAACAAAATTTTACTTTGCTTTTGGGACAAATGGGTTTGGCAACCTATAACATAGGCTGAGTCATGGTTTCACGGACGAGTTGATCTAAGACACCAATTTAGATTTAAAACCCATTTATAGGAATATGGTCTAATCTATGTTACCAGTATTAATTAACTTGTTTAAGTAACTCCCTTTAGATTGGATCATATTAGATTAGGTAGGGTCTAGATTAGATTGGATATAACTAGATTTGACTAGTTTAAGTTAGATAGATCTACCAGGGTAGAATAAATATTATTAGGATATGTTAGAATCTTTTGAGATAGGTGTAGGTAGGTCGGAATCTCTTGTTAGGTTAAAACAGAGGGGTTATGCAACCATCAGATGTTTAAGATAGTTGCATGAGGCCGAGCTGGTCGGTCATTCTTAATTTAGTGTAGAGTGAATTAAGTTAAAACATGTGGATAGGGTCTAATCCATTTCGCCAGTATTAACTAACCTGTTTGAGTGGGTCACATTGGGTTAGTTTAGATTAGATGGGATAAGATGAAAATCTTTTCGAGATGAGATGAATATATTAAGGTAAGAGAGTATCTTTTAAGATAAGATGGATCTATTAAGATAAGAGAGAATCTTTTAAGAAAAAAGGATCTATTAAACTAGATATATTTTTTAATAGGGAATATTCTGTGTTGTCTATTTTATAAATATTTTCCCTTATGTCTAGGTGTATATGCATATGCAATTGTGGACATTACTGCACAATCCATCACACTCAATCAAAGATCCAAATAAGACAAGTATCATAAGAGCAAACACTCAAGCGCATAGATACCCATAAAAATAGTTTTGTTTTTGTTCCTAAGAGTAGGTCTCCTATTCCTAAAGATCACTTTAGGCACATGATTTCAAAAGTGTGAAATCCACATTTGCCTTTAGAAGGAAAAGGTAAGAATAATCAGAGTAAAGCGGAAATAGATGAGAAAAGATTAAGATAAGTTTAGAAATAATCAGAGTAGCAGAGGTAAGTAGACAATGGTTGTCCTGTTCTATCTAGGTTTCGTCCTACAATCAACATTCCCTCTGATACCACTTCTGTCACACCAGGATTTTAGGAACCCGGGCGCGAACATAAACACCATGTGTGCTAGAACCAAGTCTCACACATATGATGAATAGTGGTACAGAAACGAATGTCACATCTTTACTATATAATAGGAGTTCTGTACAAAAATAAATAATTACATCATAAGGAGATAACGATCGAGCAACCCAAAGTTGACTGGGAGACGACGACCTAGACCTCTCACGAACTCGTCACAGCATCCTCCATGCGCCTCATCCTGCGGTACCTGTTCTTGACCTATGGGGGGTGTGAGACAGCAAGAGTGAGCTCACATACGTTCATAGATCAACAAGTTGTGAAGAATAATGTGCATGAACTCGCCAAAGGTGGGAGCTCACGTGAAGTGTAAGGCTTACCAGACAGGATGGTTGAAGCTGAGCATTGCTTTTAAAGTTGGTCAAAATTTTATTAGCAATTACTAAGTATAAGTAAATACCAACCCAATTAAGTAGTAGAACAAAAGTGATAACAACACCCTCAATGCAATGCATATGACAAATTGAATTTAGTTCCATAAATTAATCATGTGAGGGTCCGAGCTGCTCATGGCCGTGAGCACGGCTGATATACCAGTTTTACACTCTGTAGAGGTTGTGCATCTTTACCCACAAGTCATGTTACCCATCTGCCAAGGGATAGCGACTCCCATACACCTCTACCGAGGAGGCGAGGAAGGGTAACAGTAGGAGGCCTTTATAAAGTTCCACTAGCTTCCGAAAACCCGCTACAGTTTATAGGAAGCTCCAATGCAGGGACCCCTCGCCTGACCGCCATCGCAGCAAAATCAACCCAAGGGCCTCCCTACACTGACCACTCCCCTACTTCCCTTGCCCCTTTCGGATAAGGTAGTCTTCCACTAGCTTTCCTAATTAGTCAGCCAAGGACGTCCCATACCACCCTTGTGGTAGCACTGTTTTCCCGGGTGGTCACTCCATGTTCCAATTAACATAATGATCTTATCATGAACAGTAAATAACAACTGATAACAAAAGTATGAATAATGTGTATCTCAATGCCCAAATCCACATATAGCACTAGCAAGTACTACCCAAAAAGTTCAGTGGTAAACAAGGCATAAAGATAGTCAAACTAGGGTAACCTATTGGGTCCCATTAAATTTAACCTATGCAAATCATTATGATTAATCAGAACATGACTGGGTAAAAAGAAGTGATCAAGGACACAACTTGCCTATCACATGAGATTCCAGGTACCAACTTGCTCTTCAAGTGACTCGTAACCTCATGCTAGTCGTAGCAATACAAACAAACATGGTATATGCAAAAGTAACATCACACCAAACATTAGAATAAACTACATAATAATAATCTACGTGTTGCTACGAGATCGTGGATTCACGAACCACTAAAATCAGGGTTACGGTTACAAAGTTATGGTTTTACGAAGATCCACATGGTTAAATATAGAATTGACTATGTGCAACATTTTAACCTATATTTCATGACAAAACAAAGTTACAAGATGATAATAAATATTATTGTGAGACTAATGCAACTAGAATGGATCAAAATGGAGTTACGGTTATTGAGTTATGAATTTCTGGAGTTATTGAGTACATGGTATAAATTAATTCAGATGAATAATTTTAATTCATATTTTATTGCTAAACAGAGGTACTAAGTGGTAGACAATATTGAAACAAAATTAATGTCTCTGGAATGAATTAATTTGGAGCTAAAATGAATTTAATATGAATTATACAAGTTTCTGGAATTATTTTTGTATTAAAAATCAATTTCTGATATTAACTATCTATTTTTTCACTCTCTGGACTACGCGTCAATTTCCAGAGAGTGCAGGGGATAATCCATAGTTTTTCCAAAGACTCAGTTCTCTACCAGAGTGGAATGCGGGTTGAATCTGAAAAAGAGCAGGGTCTCTTTTGTAAAGTGGTGGCCGAAGGGGTATGACTAGATCTCGGCCGATGGATTTTGAATCTACGGTCAGGATTAGATTCTCGTTGTAATGAACCAATACACTATAACGGACATCAGACTCGCGATCCACGGTCCTCATCAAGCCACATCGCGATCAACACTGATCCCTCCATCGGTTGATCTACGACAAGGATCACTGCATCGCAAAACGGTACCCCCAATCCCATGTCCATTGTAGATCGCGGAGTCAATGGTACCTGCCTTCCCCCGACCGAACTGATAAGCCCAGCACGATCCAAGCTGCACCACAGGAGATCAACAGCTCATACATGTTCTTCCCCACCATAACAAGGGCGGCGGCCCAAGACCGACCGAGGTGGCGCCATCACCGACGACCCACCATCCCCAAACCCAGATGCCCTATTCTCCCATCTGAAGCGCTCGACTCAAAGTGAAGTCGTAAGTGAGCAAGTTGAGACAGTTATTACCGATATTCGTGTAGGTGTGAGCTTGTCCACGATGAAGGGCGGATGTGCGGCGGTGCTGGATCTACAGTGCGAAACTCCGATGACCCCAGTGGGTTTGAGAGCACCTAGAGGGGGGTGATTAGGTGATCCTGCAAAATTCAATGCTAGTAGAACAAACTTGGTTTATAAAATGTTAGTCAGATCAAACCAAGTTGTGAGCTCTTGAGAAGAAATCAATCACAGAAAAAAGCAACACAAGAGACACAGTGTTTTATCCCGTGGTTCGGCCAAGTATAACACTTGCCTACTTACACGTTGTGGCGTTCCAATGGACGAGGGTTGCAATCAACCCCTTTCAAGTGGTCCAATGATCAACTTCAATACCATGGTCTTTTTCTTTAGAGTTCTTTTCTCGTTTGCGAGGAATCTCCACAAGTTGGAGCCTCTCGCCCTTACAATGTTGATCACAAGAGAAGCACAAGAGTAAGGGAGGGCAAGCAACACACGCAATACTCAAGTCGCAACAAACACACGCACACAAGCCAAGACGTGAGCACAAAACACGGCGCAGGGAGTTTACAACTCAAACAGTGCTCAAATCTTTAACACGATGATCCGAGTGCGTGGTGGCGAAGTCTAGGCGCTTAGAATGTTCAGAGAATGCTTGGTGGTGTGCTCCATGTGCCTAGGGGTCTCTTTTATAGCCCCAAGGCAGCTAGGAGTCGTTGAAGTTCCAATTGGAAGGCAATTGTTGCCTTCTATCGGGTGGCACACCGGACAGTCTGGTGCACCATCAGACATGAACAGTAGCTGTCCGGTGCCCGATATCCTTCCTTATTGGGCACACCCGACCGTTGGACCTTCGGTTCCGTTGGCGCACCGGACAGTCCGGTGTGGCCAACTGACCGTTGGCGCAGGCCACGCGTCGCCCACTAATTGTGCTGCCGACTGTTGGCACAGACGGCTTTGGCTCACCGGACAGTTCGGTGCACACCGGACAGTCCGGTGAATTTTAGCCGCGACGTCGTTGCTTTTTCTCGAGAGCGACGAGTTCGTCGCCGGGCCAGCCTGGGCAGCGGACCAGCCTGGGCACCGGACACTGTCCGGTGCACCATAGGCTGGTGCTGGTTTGGCTGGACTCAGCCAGTTTTCTCCAATTCAATTTCTTTTGGCAAGATTTCTGGCACTTAGATAAATATATTAGTACCCAAAAACAATTTACTAAGGTTGGATACATACCTTGTTCTTTGATTTGCATCTTAGCACTTATGAACCAACGTATTTTGCGTTGGGCATCTAATCACCAAAACATTTATAGAAATGGCCCAAGGGCACATTTCCCTTTCAATCTCCCCCTTTTTGGTGATTTATGCCAACACATTAAAAAGCAACTAAAGAGTGCAAATTGAAGACCAAATTTTCTTCACTTAGGATTTGGCATATTTGGATTACTTTTGCCACCACTTGGTTTGTTTTCGCAAATCAAATTCGTTTTCCAATCTCTAAGTCAAACACACTTGTTCGGGCAAATAGAGAGATGTTTCAAGAGTAATTTTGATCAAGTGGAAAAAACTCCCCCTTTTTTCCATAATCAAAATTCTCCCCCATAAGAGACCAAATTTTGCAATAATAGTATTTTGAACAAAATACAAATTCTAACTCTACTATTTTCGAAGTTCACAAGTGGTTGGCTGATCCATTTGCTTTGGCCTTAATTTTCTCCCCCTTTGGCATTAAGCACCAAAACGGGATAACTTTTGGCCCTTTAACCCCATTGCCTCACTAAAATGTGAAATTGAAGCGAAAAGGCAATGAGAACACAAAAAGAAACTTAGGACAAGATACATTTTACTGGAATGCAGTGGAAGCTCTTTCCTTGTCCAAGTTCATTTTCCCTTTCAATGTTCCTTCGAGACTACTTCAAGTGCACTCAAACAAACAGATTAGTCTCAAAGGAGTCAAGTTGTAGCACATCTCCCCCTAAACATGTGCATTATTTGCATCGGGACTTGTGAGGTCCGGAGATGAATTGTACAACTTGAGCACCGAAAAAATAAACAATAAACGACATGAATGCTTAAGGTAACATGATCAAAGGCATAGAACACATGTATGCTATAGATCAATCCAAGTTACACGAATCTAAGACATTTAGCTCACTACGCAACCTGCGAAACCTTTTCTCATCTAAAGGCTTGGTGAAGATATCGGCTAGCTGGTTCTCGGTGCTAATATGGTATATATCGATATCTCCCCTTTGCTGGTGGTCTCTCAGGAAGTGATGTCGGATGTCTATGTGCTTAGTGCAACTGTGTTCAACAGGATTATCCGCCAAGCGGATTGCACTCTCATTGTCACATAGGAGTGGGACTTTGCTCAGCTTGTAGCCAAAGTCCCGGAGGGTTTGCCTCATCCAAAGCAGTTGCGCGCAACACTGTTGTTGGAGACTTGTTCTCAAATGCTATGAGTTAAGAACAAGGCAACACAAAAAATGTTAAATGTTAATGCCCTTCGTCCTCCGAGACATTATTTCCCTTAGGATATAATGATCTTCAGACGAAGGTCATGAAGGACATTCCTTCATCATTGCAGTATACAACAATAAAAGGAGAATCATATGGAATGTAAGATATAACATGAACAATTATGTAACATTATCAGCTCATTTCTATTTTATTATCATGGAAAAATAGAAATGATATCAAATTACAAATGTACCTTCAGCTTGATAGAAGGTAAAAGTACAAGTGTGATGCACGAGCAAATGCAAGTCAGCGTGAACAGTACGGGGGTACTGTTCATCTATTTATAGGCATGGGACACAACCCATGTGAAATTACATCCATGCCCTTTACATTTGCTAATGACTATAAGGTAATTCATCGAGGTCTAAATAGCCTTTTCCCCTTTAAGTCGGTTCCCTTTCCTGCTGTCATGCCGAAGCTCCCTTGTGCATAGCTTCGGCACTGCATCAATCTTCGTATTGTTCGTGCTTCTCCCACTGTGGTTCTGATCTGAGTCCGAAGGTACTTGTTCATGTATTACAACTCTAGAAACATTGTTAAATCTTGTTTTTGAGGACCTTCGGAAGACGAAGGCCCCCAACAGTAGCCCCTCGCAAGATTAATTTGTTAGAATAACAAATTCAGATTGCGATATGGACAAAGGCCCTAAGCCGAAGGTCCGAAAAAACACCTTCCCTTTGCTAGAATAGCAACAGTCAATGACAGACGGGGCCCTCCAACTTGGAGCGCACTGGGCGTATAAATAAGAACTCACCCCGAGCACATTTGGTACGTTACTTGCCGCCTGCTTTGTTTTTCTCAATTTTTTAGCTCTTGCTTACCAACACTTGCTTAGTTTTTTAGACTTTCTAAGCTTCGGTTCTAAGGACACATTTTCGCCATTTCCGAAGAAAAGATGTCTCAAGACAAAAAAGTTGCTGCTGAGACGAAGCTGAGCGAGGAGGAGAAGCTCCTTGAGGAGAAGACTACTGGATTTATTGAGTCGATTGCAAAAACAAACACAGAGAAGATAACTAAAGAGATATTAGAAGGCTTGTCTGAAGATACTGATGATAGCGACATCTATGATGTGGAGAGTGGAGGCGAAGACTCTGAAGATCGTCCTTGGCGACCAAGTCATGCAGTCTTCGGGAAATCAACTATCAAACAGAGTCATCTTGATAATATGAGAGGAAGGTATTTTCGAGATATCTCTATTGTGAGGGCTGACGTAGATAGAGCCGTTCCTGCTCCCAAAGAAGACGAAGTTGTAATCTACCGAAGTTTCTTCAAAGCTGGACTTCGGTTCCCATTAAGCAGATTTGTGGTTGAAGTTTTAAAGATATATCAGATTTTCCTTCACTAGATCACTCCCGAAGCAATTATCAGAATGGGAATCTTCGTCTGGGCTGTGAGGAGTCAAGGTCTAGAGCCAAGCGCAAGATGTTTTTGCAGTATGCACGAGCTTTCGTATGAGACGAAGCCTTGGGGTAAGGAACAATATCATAACAATTTTGGGTGCTACAGCTTTGTTGCTGGCTCTGGCGCAAGCTACCCAGTGCCAACGTTTCGGAAGAGGTGGTCCGGGGCCTGGATGGAAGAATGGTTTTACGTGAAAATGATTTGAAGGCAAGAGAAGATATTAAAGAAATCATTATGTGACCCATCTGGTCCCGCTTCGGCCTCCGAAAACCGAAGGTAGAAATTGATGAGGCAGCCGAAGCATGCCGAAGGGCCTTCAGCACAGTTTGCTCTTTTATTGGGACAAGAGACTTAGTTCAAGAACATGTATCCTACAGGATATGGCCATTGATAGACAGTTGGGAAATGCCAACATAGAGCATCACTAACCCTAGCGAAGGTG
This sequence comes from Zea mays, assembly GCF_902167145.1. NCBI lineage: Eukaryota > Viridiplantae > Streptophyta > Magnoliopsida > Poales > Poaceae > Zea > Zea mays. The sequence continues at coordinate 28,982,071 of NC_050099.1, read as the reverse complement.
GTTTAGTTCGATTGAAATATACCTTCAGGTTTGGAGACCAGTTTATCGAACCAGATGATGATTGGCTGAAATGTGTTGAAAATACTAGTGATGAACTACTTGGAGCATACTCCAAGTCTGAAGATAATGCACTATCTGCGGCCTTTGGGAGCCAAAAAAAGAAAAGACTAAATAGGGTTTTTGATGCTATTGGATTTGTGTACCCTGACTATCGCTACCTGCCGCGGGGTCAGAAAAGAAAGGGTGCAACTTCTGGAAAGGCTGCTGCTTCGGCTGCTTCAAGCGAGCCTGCACCGAAGAGGAAAAAGTTGAAGGTCCTTACCCACCGACCGCGCTACATTGAACCGGCCATAGTACCTGAATTTGGCGGTGATACTTCTTCAGCTATTGAAGCAAGAGGACCTGCTCCTACGCAGAGGATTGAAGAGCCGGCTGCAATGCTGAAGACTGACAAAATTGAGAAACCAAGAATCAAAGGGACGAAAACATTAGAAGTTCTAAGCCCTTCGGCAGTAGTGGCGGTGCCGAAGGCACAAAAAGGTCTAGCAGCGACCCCCAAGAGAAAAAGGATGGCCAGTGTACTAGATGTGCTGGAGACGATAAAAGCTTCAAGCTCTACTCCAGGGAAAATTGCTAAGGCTTCGAAAGTGCAAATTGAAACCAAAACAAAACTGACCGAAGTTGAAGCTACAACGAGCCAGGCTAGCGCCGAAGCTAGACCTTCGGAGCCCGACGAGAAACCCTCGGAAATTGGAGAAAAGGCAGCGAAAGAAGAAGCTATAGAACAGATTTTGCCTGAAAAAGCTGCCGCTCCTACTCCTGAAGCGCCTTCCGAAGTCCTTGATTATATTATTCGACACGCTTTGGGAAAAAGATTATCTGAAGAAGAAATTTTTGAAGCTAAACACTATGCCCGAGAAATGAAGTACCCGAAAGGGGCCTTAGTGTTTAATGGCACAGATGAAGATGACTTCTTGTATTGCCTCCCAGACAACAAATAATTATCTGTCTGCCGGGAAATGGCCAGAAGTATGGGGTTCCCGAAGCTTGAAGCTGGCCTCTGCGCCATGGCGAAGGACGATCTTGCGGATAGCCTTGCATACAACAGTCTGAAGGTACAAAAATTGTGTATTTTAGAAGTTTATGAATTTTGAATTAGTCTTTTGTTCTTATATTAACCCATTCATTCTTTTCGTATAGGGCTTAATACTTAGCAACGCCTTAAGGGCGCAAAAGAATGCCGAAGACGAGAGCTGCACTATTGCTCTCAACAACCTTCGAACAGAGGTTATCAGGTTGAGAAACGAAGCTTTGGAAAAAGACAAAATCCTACTTACATTGGTGGACAAAGTAAAGGGGGATGAAGCTAACTTCAAGGCTCAATCTGAAATCCAAAAGAATGAGATTGAAAACCTTCAAAAGCAACTGGCTGAAGCCAAATTAAAATGCGCTGTTGCCGAAGCTGAATGAGATGCCAGTGATTACTGGAAAAATTATTGTGAAAAAACAGTTGCAGAACTTCGCGCATCAAAAGAGAGATGTTTTGAAAAATCTGTGGAGTGCGTAAAAAAGATAAAGACTAGCTTAGCCAACGTGGGCGCATACTCGAGCGAAGACAACTTCATAAGAGGCGATCCTGAGGGCGTAATTGAGTGGATCAGCAGCGAAGCCAAAGTTTTTGAAGAAATTTTGAGCGATCGCGGGGACGTCTGCGCGTTCTCTGGTGCGAGGGGAGTTGCAGCTATTTTGGAGAAGGCGGGGTGCGAACATGTTAAAACTTTGGCCCAGGCCGAAACTGCCTTCTCTATTGACGATACGAAGGACCCCTCGGCCGAAGCAAGCTCAATAGGCGGAAAATTTTTCACTGATATCTGGGAAAATGGCGGCCGAGGGATGGCCCATGAAATAATGAAAAAGAGCGAAAAAGATATTCATGACACTCGAGAAGCAGCGAAAGCAGCTGAAAAGGCTGCGGAACTTGAAAGACGGATAGGTATTACTTGATGTCTTTTAACTTTGTTGTTATTTATTTTTGTGTCTTCGAACTAACTCATGTCTTCTACCGCAGCTGAACTATCTCCTCCCCCAGAGCCATTCGACCCACTGGCCGACCCAGAGACAGAGAAAACAATAGAAATTATTAATATGGCTGAAGCTATCGTAGATGAAGTCGTTACAAAATTGCTGACCGAAGCTGCAGATAAAGTTTTGAAGGAAGAAGAATAGCTGTTGTAAAAACATTTTTTAAGATATTAATGTAATATTTACTGAACTAAGTCTGTAATACTTGAGGTTTGTATCTTTGAATGTAACGTGTAAATTGTTTGTAATTCAGTTCTTTACGATGCATGAAACTTTACATACATACCATTTTTTGAGCCTTCGGCGAAAAAACACCTTCCCTTCTTTTCATGCTTCGTGAAGAAATTCATACTTCGTAGAGAACATCTAAGCGTCGTAAAAATATTAATGCTTCGTGAACAATAGATTTCTCCCTCCACATCATTGCTGATGAAGCTATACCTCTTCAAAACTTATTTTGTGCCTTAGCACAATTTCACTTTTCCGAAGCATTCTCCGAAGATCAATATTGCATCCCCTTCTTGTGCCATTGATGCGATATGGTGTATGATGTCATGTTATGCGAAATGATGTGATGATGTTATGTTATGCAAAATGATGTTTATGCCGAAGACGCACACTCACAACCCCATAGTGGAATACACAATCTCTTTGCCGCTTATTTTTCGACTTCACCGTTTATTTTTCGATGTATCAGCGCTGACTTTTCGCTGTAAATTCTGCATTCCCTTAGGAACGTCTTTTGAACTTCTTCGCCTTCTATTTCGGCGGTATTCGCATTGACTTTTCGCGCTTCGCCTTATATTTCGGCGGTATTTGGCTCTGCATTCCCTTTGGAACGACTTTTGAGCAGAAAACTTACACTGCGCTCCCTTAGGAACGACTTTTTGTAGCTTCGGCAAACTTACGCTGCGTTCCTTAGAATGACTTTTTGTAGCTTCGATGATACTTGTAATGTGATTTTTAGCTTCGCGTTCTCTTAGGAACGACTTTTGCGCTTCAGCGACTTTTTTGGACTTCGTGAGTCTGTGGAGAAGATATATTTCACTGTGGCAAGAACAAAGCTATTACAAGAAATTGAAAATGGCAATAAAACTAGGTTTACAATAATTGTTCCTTATTAAAAAAGAAAATGACAATGAATATGAAATCTATTTCAGGGGTAGGATATCTCTCAATAGATATGTTTTGATTCTGGCACAGTACTGTTGACTGTGCGAGCTTCGGACTCATCCCTGAAATCTCGCTGGTGATGGGTCAGTTGGCTCCCTTCTGGCTGCTGGCCTCGTGAATATGCAGGTTGTAGTGGTGGCGGAGGTGGGGGCTATGGCCAAGATTCCTGTGGCTGACTAGCCGAAGCAACAGAAGCTGCAGGATGGTTACCCACATACTCTGGTATGTAGGGTGAGTGATACGCCCCTATGTGTTTCGGCTTTTCGTAGCTTCTGGCCACCAAAAGCTGCTGCGGACTGCCAAACACTCAGCTTTTTAGCCAGCTTCTATAAAATTCGTTTGGTTAAAAACCATTCAAAATCAACATAAACATATAATCGGTTGAGTCGTCACAATAGTAGTAATCCGTCACTTTATAGATCCTGAGCCCCATGGACAACTTTATCTTCCTCCGCACGTAATCCTAAAGATACTCAGATTCTCTATACAGCCAGATTCTCCCCACAACTAGATTCTCGGAAAAGTTGGTCAGAAAAAAGCTGAACCAAACAGACCCGAAGCAGTATGCATGACCTGCTTCGGCTGGTTCTACTGAGCTGCGGCTTCTGCTATTTCCTTTTGTTTCTGAATGGTGACATGGCACATCCTTGTAGTATGGCCCTTGTCCTCACCACATAATAAGCAATAATTTTTTCTAGGCTGATCCCCAAACCTTCCTCTAAAGCCCCTGGTGCCTCTGCCTCTTAGCGCTGGTGGCCGGAAAGAGCTTTGTTGCTGCCTCGAAGCTTGCGAGGAATACTGTGGCCTCTGTTGTTGACTTCATCTATCGTCACTCTGGGTGGAGTGAATTGACCTGACATGCCTTGGGTGGATTCTTTCTACGAAGCCCCTGGTCATCTCAGAGAACCTGTAGGCTTCCTCCCTTCTTTGTCGAAAGTCATTGTGAGCCCGGATGTATTCATCCATCTTTTGAAGCAGCTTCTCCAAAGTCTGTGGAGGCTTTCTAGCAAAATACTGGGCAGTAGGTCCTGGACAAAGCCCCTTAATCATGGCCTCAATGACAATTTCATTGGGCACTGTAGGCGCTTGTGCTCTCAGGCGGAAGAACCTTCGGACGTATGCTTGGAGATACTCCTCATGATCGTGCATTGAAACAGAGCCTGAGTTGTGACTGGCTTTGTCTGAAAGCCCTGGAAACTTGTCACCAGCATATCCTTGAGCTTCTACCATGAAGTAATAGTTCCTGGCCGAAGAGAAGAATATCACATTTGGGCCACATTCTTAACTGCCATGACGAAGGACTTGGCCATGACAACTGCATTGCCTCCGTATGAAGATATAGTTGCTTCATAACTCATCAAAAACTGCTTCGAATCTGAATGTCCATCATACATAGGGAGCTGAGGTGGTTTGTATGATGGAGGCCATGGGATAGCCTGCAGTTCTGCTGCCAAGGGAGAAGCATTGTCAAAGGTAAAGGTATCATGATTAAAACCATCATACCATCCATCCTCGTTGAAGAAGCCTTCTTGGTGAAGCTCCCTATGTTGGGGCCTTCGCTCTTGTTCGTCTTGGGCAAGATGGTGTACTTCTTCAGTGGCTTCGTCAATCTGCCTTTGAAGGTCGGCTAGTCGGGCCATCTTCTCCTTCTTCCTTTGTACTTGTTGATGAAGCATCTCCATGTTTCTGATTTCTTGGTCCAACTCCTCCTCCTGGAGTGTTGGACTAGTGGCCTTCCTCTTCTGGCTTCGGGCCTCTCGAAGAGAAAGGGTCTCCTGGTTTGGGTCCAGTGGCTGCAGAGCAGCAGCCCCTGTTGCTGAAGCTTTCTTTGGTGGCATGACGAAGGTCAGTGCTTGCCGAAGGTGGTCGAAAAGGATTCACCGGAGGTGGGCGCCAATGTTGGAGACTTGTTCTCAAATGCTATGAGTTAAGAACAAGGCAACACAAAAAATGTTAAATGTTAATGCCCTTCGTCCTCCGAGACATTATTTCCCTTAAGATATAATGATCTTCAGACGAAGGTCATGAAGGACATACCTTCATCATTGCAGTATACAACAATAAAAGGAGAATCATATGGAATGTAAGATATAACATGAACAATTATGTAACATTATCAGCTCATTTCTATTTTATTATCATGGAAAAATAGAAATGATATCAAATTACAAATGTACCTTCGGCTTGATAGAAGGTAAAAGTACAAGTGTGATGCACGAGCAAATGCAAGTCAGCGTGAACAGTACGGGGGTACTGTTCATCTATTTATAGGCATGGGACACAGCCCATGTAAAATTACATCCATGCCCTTTACATTTGCTAATGACTATAAGGTAATTCATCGAGGTCTAAATAGCCTTTCCCCTTTAAGTCGGTTCCCTTTCTTGCTGTCATGCCGAAGCTCCCTCGCGCGTAGCTTTGACACTGCATCAATCTTCGTATTGTTCGTGCTTCTCCCACTGTGGTTCTGATCTGAGTCCGAAGGTACCTGTTCATGTATTACAACTCCGAAAACATAGTTAAATCTTGTTTTTGAGGACCTTCGGAAGACGAAGGCCCCCAACAACTGTCCCGCGGCAACGTACTCAACCTCAGTGGTGGATAGGGCAACAGATGTTTGTTTCTTGGAGGTCCAGGACACCAGGGACCTTCCTAGAAACTGGCACGTCCCTGATGTGCTCTTCCTATCAACCTTGCACCCGGCATAGTCGGAATCTGAGTATCCGATTAAGTCAAAGGTAGACCCCTTTGGATACTAGATCCCGAAGCAAGACGTAGAAACTAAATATCTAAGAATTCACTTAATGGCCACAAGGTGACACTCTTTGGGGTCGGATTGAAATCTAGCACACATGCATACACTAAGCATAATGTCTGGTCTACTAGCACAAAGATAAAGTAATGAACCTATCATTGATTGGTATGCCTTTTGATCAACGGACTTACCTCCTTTGTTAAGGTCTAGATGTCTGTTAGTTCCCATCGGTGTCTTCGCGGGCTTAGCATCCTTCATCCCAAACCTCTTGAGAAGATCTTGAGTGTACTTCATTTGAGAGATGAAAGTGCTTTCCTTGAGTTGCTTCACATGGAATCCAAGGAAGTAATTCAACTCAACCATCATCGACATCTCGAACTTTTGCATCATTACCCTGCTAAACTCCTCACAAGACTTTTCATTAGTAGAACCAAATATTATGTCATCGACATATATTTGGTAAACAAAAAGATCACCATCACAAGTCTTTGTGAATAGAGTGGGATCAGCTTTCCCAACCTTGAAAGAATTAGCAATTATAAAATCTCTAAGGCTGTCATACCATGCTCTTGGGGCTTGCTTAAGTCCACAGAGCACCTTAGAGAGCTTATACACGTGGTCGGGATACCTATCATCCTCAAAGCCAAGGGGTTGTTCCACGTATACCTCCTCCTTGATTGGTCCATTTAGGAAAGCGCTCTTCACATCCATTTGGAACAACTTAAAGGAATGGTGAGCAACATAGGCTAATAAGATTTGAATTGATTCTAATCTAGCCACAAGAGCGAAAGTCTCCTCAAAGTCCAAACCTACGACTTGGCATAACCTTTTGCCACAAGTCAAGCCTTGTTTCTTGTCACTGCCCCATGTTCGTCTTCCTTGTTGCGGAACACCCACTTGGTTCCCACAACATTTTGCTTTGGACATGGCACCATGCTCCAGACTTCATTTCTTTTGAAGTTGTTGAGCTCTTCCTGCATGGCCAACACCCAGTCCGGATCTTGCAACGCTACTTCTACCCTGAAAGGCTCAGTAGAAGAAACAAACGAGTAATGCTCACAAAAATTAGCTAATCGTGAGCGAGTTGTTACTCCCTTGCTGATGTCACCCAGAATCTGATCCACTGGGTGATTTCTTTGGATCGTCGCTCAGACTTGAGTTGGAGGGGGCTGTGATGCTTCTTCCTCCATAACCTGTTCTTCCTGTACTCCCCCTTGATTCTGCCCCTCTTCTTGAGGTACCTGTTCATCGTCTTGAGTTGGGGGATGCACCAACGTAGAGAAAGAGGGTTGATCTTGTTCCTGTAGTTCCTGTGGTTGCACATCACCTATCGCCATAGCTCGTATTGCGACCGTTGGAACCTCATCTTCATCTACATCATCAAGATCAACTTGCTCTCTTGGAGAGCCATTAGTCTCATCAAATACAATGTCGCTAGAGACTTCAACTAATCCTGATGATTTGTTGAAGACCCTATACGCCTTTGTATTTGATTCATATCCTAGTAAAAACTCTTCTACTACTTTTGGAGCAAATTTTGAATGTCTACCTTTCTTCACCAGAATGTAGCATTTGCTCCCAAATACACGGAAATAAGAAACATTAGGTTTGTTACCAGTTAGGAGTTCGTAGGAGGTCTTCTTGAGGATACGGTGTAGATAGAGCCGGTTTATGGCATGACAAGCAGTATTCACAGCTTCCGACCAAAACCGCTCATACGTCTTGTACTCTCCAAGCATCGTTCTTGCCATGTCGATTAGTGTCCTATTCTTCCTCTCTACCACACCATTTTGTTGTGGTGTGTAGGGAGCGGAGAACTCGTGCTTGATGCCTTCCTCCTCAAGATATTCTTCAACTTGTAGTTTCTTGAATTCGGACCCGTTGTCGCTTCTTATCTTCTTCACCTTTAGTTCAAACTCATTTTGAGCTCTCCTTAAGAAGCGCTTTAGGGTTTCTTGGGTTTCGGATTTGTCCTACAAAAAGAATACCCAAGTGAAGCGGGAAAATCATCAACTATAATAAGACCATACTTACTTCCTTCGATGCTGAGACAGGCAACGCGGCTGAAGAGATCCATGTGTAGGAGCTCCAGTGGTCTTGATGTCATCATCACATTCTTGTTGTGATGAGTGCTTTCCACCTGCTTTCCTGCCTGGCATGCTGCACAATGTCTGTCTTTATCAAAACAGACATTGGTTAGTCCTAACACATGATCTCCCTTTATAAGTTTATGATGGTTCTTCATCCCAACATGTGCTAGACGGTGATGCCAAAGCCATCCCATATTAGTCTTAGCGATTAAGCACACATCTAGATCGACATTATCCTTTGAGAAATCAACTAAATAGAGCTTGCCATCTAATACACCCTTAAAAGCTAATGAACCATCACTCCTTCTAAAGACAGATACAACAATATTTGTAAATAAACAATTGTAGCCCATATGACACAATTGACTTACAAACAATAAATTATACCCAAGCGACTCTACTAAAAACACATTTGATATTGAGTGCTCGGTCATGATGGCTATCTTGCCCAATCCTTTAACCTTGCCTTGATTCCCATCTCCAAAAATGATGGTGTCTTGGGAATCTCTGTTCTTGACATAAGAGGTGAACATTTTCTTCTCCCCCGTCATGTGGTTTGTGCATCCGCTGTCGATAATCCAGCTTGAGCTCCCGGATGCATAAACCTGTAAGGAAATTAAAAGCTTGGGTTTTAGGTACCCAACTCTTGTTGGGTCCTACAAGGTTAGTTACAACAACTTTTGGAACCCAAATGCAAGTTTTGTCTCCCTTGCATTTAGATCCCAATTTTCTAGCAACTACTTTGGCATTTTTGCATACAATACAAAATAAGCATTAAATGTTTGATACATAGTAGTTGGACCAGTGTAAACTTTCCTAGGCGCACGAGAAATAGTATGATTGCGCCTAGGCCTACTCTTATCATGAACATAAGTGAAACTAAAAAGCAAACATAGCGTGTGAATCATGATAAGTAGGAAAAGCAGCATGATTATAACATTTATCATGATGAGAATCTTGCTTGACATGAGTATAAAGATAAGCATGGTTCTTTTGATCATGTAAAGAACTATTGGCCATAGGAGCCTTCCCTTTCTCCTTGTTGAGACCGGAAGTCCTTTGACTTGTTAAGTTTGTGGTTTCCTTTCGAAAACCAAGTCCATCCTTAATTGAGGGGTGTCTACCAACAGTGTAGGCATCCCTAGCAAATTTAAGCTTTTCATAATTATCCATGCAAGTCTTAAGTTGAGCATTAAGACTTGCAACATCATTGTTTAACTTAGCAATAGTAGAGGCATGTTCATTACAGGCACCAATATCAATGTATTTACATCTATTGCAAATAACAACATGCTCTATACATGAACTAGTTTCATTTACTTTCTCTAGCTTAGCATTCAAATCATCATTTAAATTCTTTAAGCTAGAAATAGATTCATGACAGGTAGACAATTCAGAAGACAACAGTTCATTCTTCTTAATTTCTATAGCAAGAGATTTTTGAACACTAACAAACTTATTATGTTCCTCATAGAGTATATCTTCTTGCTTTTCTAAAAGTCTATCTTTTTCATTAAGAGCATCAATTAGTTCATTTATCTTATCTACCTTAGATCTATCTAGTCCTTTAAATAAATCACTATAATCTATCTCATCATCGGAAGATTCCTCATCTCTACAAGAAGAATACTTAGGAGTATCTCGAATACGTACCTTCTTCTCCTTCGCCATAAGGCACATGTGTCGTTCGTTGGGGAAGAGTGAAGACTTGTTGAAGGCCGATGTAGCTAGTCCTTCATCTTTGGAGTCGGATAAGGAATAGTCGGAGTCTCATTCCTTCCTGATGTGCGCCTCGCCCTTGGCCTTCCTGTAGTTCTTTTTCTTTTCCCTCTTCCCATGATTTTCTTGTGCCTGGTCATTATCATTATCAGGGCATTGAGCTATAAAATGACCAGTCTTACCGCATTTGAAGCAGGAGTGTTTTCCCTTTGACTTGTTCTTGTTGGGGTACTCCTTGCGTCCTTTTAGTGCGGTCTTGAAATGCTTGATGATGAGCGCCATCTCATCTTCGTTGAGCCCGGCAGCCTCCACTTGTGCTACCTTGCTAGGTAGCGCCTCCCTGCTGCTGGTTGCTTTGAGAGCAACGGGCTGCGGCTCGTAGACGGGAAGTGGACCGTTCAAGGCGTCATCCACATATCTTGCCTCCTTTACCATCATGCGCCTGCTTACGAATTTTCCAAGGATTTCCTCGGGCGTCATCTTGGTGTACCTGGGGTTTTCACGAATCAGATTTACAAGATGGGGGTCAATAACTGTAAATGACGTGAGCATGAGTCGGACGACGTCATGATCCGTGACAAGGGTCTTTAGCCTGTTGTATGTCTGTGTTGGCTCTTCTCTCCTTATCATCGCGAATCTCTCTAGCTCGCGTTCCACCAGTTCCATTTTGGTGATCATGGTGGCATCATTTCCCTCGTGAGAAATCTTGAGGGTATCCCAGATTTGTTTAGCGTTGTCCAAGCCGCTGACCTTGTTATATTCATCCCTGCATAGATATGCTAGCAAAACAGTAGTGGCTTGGGCATTCTTATGAATTTGTTCATTGATAAACATAGGGTTATCAGTACTATAAAAATGCATTCCACTTTCTACAATTTCCCAAATGCTAGGATGGAGGGAAAACAGGTGACTACGCATTTTATGGCTCCAAAATGAGTAATCCTCTCCATCGAAGTGTGGGGGTTTTCCAAGTGGAATAGAAAGTAAATGAGCATTTGAATTGTACGGAATACGAGAATAATCAAAGGAGTAGTTTTGGTTAATTGTTTTCTTCTTGGACGAGGAGTCATCGTCGTCGTCATCCCTTGGTGAAGAAGAGGAGGCGTCGTTGTCGTAGTAGATAATCTTCTTGATGCGCCTCTTCTTCTTCCCGTCCCTCTTCTTGTGACTCGAGCCTGAGTCAGTGGGCTTGTCCTCTCTAGGCTAGTTGAGGAGGGACTCCTCCTTGTCGTTGATCACCATCCTCTTGCCCTTAGGATCCATCTCTTCGGCCGGTTAGTCCCTTAGATGAAGAGTATGGCTCTGATACCAATTGAGAGCACCTAGAGGGGGGTGAATAGGTCATCCTGTAAAATTCAATGCTAGTAGAACAAACTTGGTTTATAAAATGTTAGTTAGATCAAACCAAGTTGTGAGCTCTTGAGAAGAAATCAATCACAGAGAAAAGCAACTCAAGAGACACAGTGTTTTATCCCGTGGTTCGGCCAAGTATAACCCCTTTCAAGTGATCCAATGATCAACTTCAATACCATGGTCTTTTTCTTTAGAGTTCTTTTCCCGTTTGTGAGGAATTTCCACAAGTTGGAGCCTCTCACCCTTACAATGTTGATCACAAGAGAAGCACAAGAGTAAGGGAGGGAAAGCAGCACAAGCAAGACTCAACTCGCAGCAAACACACGCACACAAGCCAAGACGTGAGCACAAAACACGGCACAAGGAGTATACAACTCAAACGGTGCTCAAATCTCTGACACGATGATCCGAGTGCGTGGTGGAGAAGTCTAGGCGCTTTAGAATGTTTAGAGAATGCTTGGTGGTGTGCTCCATGCACCTAGGGGTCCCTTTTATAGCCCCAAGGCAGCTAGGAGCCGTTGAAGTTCCAATTGGAAGGCAATTCTTGCCTTCTGTCGGGTGGCGCACCGGACAGTCCGGTGTGGCCAACTGACCATTGGCGCGGGCCACGCGTCGCCCGCTGATTGCGCTGCCGACCGTTGGCGCAGGCGGCTTTGGCTCACCGAACAGTCCGGTGCACACCGGACAGTCCGGTGAATTTTAGTCACGGCGCCGTTGCTTTTTTCCGAGAGCGACGAGTTCGTCGTCGGGCCAACCTGGGCACCGGACAGTCTGGTGCACCACAGGCTGGTGCTGGTTTGGCTGGACTCAGCCAGTTTTTCTCCAATTCAATTTCTTTTGACTTGGCAAGATTTCTGGCACTTAGATAAATATATTAGTACCCAAAAACAATTTACTAAGGCCGAATACATACCTTGTTCTTTGATTTGCATCTTAACACTTATGAACCAACGTATTTTGCGTTGGGCATCTAATCACCAAAACATTTATAGAAATGGCCCAAGGGCACATTTCCCTTTCAGGGTTTCCCCGCCCGAGTCGATCATGGCCGCCACCAGTGAGCACCCGCGAATTCACACGGCCACCACATTGGGGAAAAGGTTCACCGACGTAGGCGCGGGTCGGCGGTGGCATACTCCGCCTCTCCCCCCTGTGAAACCTCACACTCTCTATTTTTTCGTTCTCCACAATACTCGACCCAGGGGTTTGATGGTGCTTGAGGTGATGGCCGAGGGTATGGATTCCGTATTTTATATCCGCCATGGCCACGAGTCCAAAGGAGGGTTGGGTCGGGAGGACCCGTGCGGAGCTCAACCATAATCAGTTCATGGTATGCGGGATTTACGGGGGAGATAGAGCTGGCGGATATGGCCCACACGGCGATGACTCTCGTGCACAGGTACCGGCTGGGTGATCGACAATGCAGCCCCACCCATCGGTCGAATAACGCGCACGCGACGCAGAGAGAGGAGTTGCGGGATGGTTGCTGGGCCGTGAGCGTGCACAGGTAATGGGCCGAGGTTATGGCCTAGCGCAAGGAAATTTCTCTTTTCTTTTTTTTTGTTATTTGAATTTCCTTTCTCAATTTAAATTCTGGCATTTGACTCCCAGATTATATTGCACAATTTAAGTACTATTTGTGAAGATATATATATATATATTCTCTTATATTTCATACTCTTTCTCTGTTTTTCCAATTCCATTCCCAAACCCTAATTTTCAATTTAGGTTTTAATTCAATCTCCTTATTATTATATTTTGATTAATAGTGTTGCTATTATTATTATATGCACAACAAAACTCAATATGAGGCATTAAATATTTTTATTAGTTATCTTGTCCTTTTGATTATGATTAATCCCATGTTATAGTAATGAGATGGCAAACCAACTGATGACATCCATTTCTTTTCTTTTCTTTGTTATTTCCCACTCTTAAATATTCAAAATGGAGATTAAATCCCCAATTTGGGACACTAATTTATTTCCTTAATGTGATTACTATTTTTACTAGATGCGCAATTATTTTTAGTATTATTAGTGGTGTATTTGCTTGTAAAATGTGGTGTTCACATGCTTACATTAAATAGAGGCAAACATATAGGTAATTCAACTCCACCTTCATTGTTTACATTTTTGGGCATTACACCAGTAAATATAGTCGACTTCGATGGCAAAAAAGTCCTGATTTGGCCTAGCGCGGCCGATAAGGGCAAAGGCAAGGAGGTCATCATCGGTGACGCACGAAACGTCGATGAAAATAATAAAACCCTTGCAGGAAAGTGGTGGCGGAGAGGACTCCCGATGGAGGTGAGACTCTGAAGGTTACCATCACTACCTCCAACGCTGGGGGCAGCAGGCAGATAACCAGGCGCAGGTCCGGACGGCCCGGCTCATAGACACAGAAAGGTCCGGGACATCGTCAGACAGTCTGGATCATTCAAGTGGACGGTCCGGCAACGCCTAGGAGCCACGATGACCACTTACCTTCAAACCACGACGACCAAAAATAGGTACATGGAAAACTAGCACTGTAAAGGCAGCTGGTCGACTGGTCGGATCTGGCCCGACCTTTGATCAATTATTGTCTAAATATGTAAAAAAGAAGGCAGACCCAAGTGATTGGCCACCAAAGTGACACCGCTCACCTACTCAGGAGCGACAGCAGGTAAGACCGATTGGACCACCTCGCCAATCAGAAAGGACAGGAGGTCATAATTTTCATGTCTAAAACTTTTAAGTATTAGATTGCTACCATCAACACTAGAGATGAGAACATCATCAACAAGGAAATTGAAACTAAAACCCAAATCACATAGTTGAGCTACGGATAGCAAATTGAAGTTTAGAGATTCAACTAAAAGTACATTTGAAATGGAATGGTCATTTGAAATAGCAACTTTACCCAAACCTTTAACCTTTCCTTTGTGGTTGTCTCCAAAAGTGACACTATCATAGGTTGAACAACCTTCCTCACTCATTTGGGTGAACATCCTCATATCTCCATTACCTACAAAAAGAAATTAATTTCTTTTAGGTACCCAAATTTGTTTGGGTCCTTGGATGTTAGTGACCAAGGTCTTTGGCACCCAAATGGCTTCATTTTTGGTACCAACAATTGAATTGCCAACAAACTTAGCATGAACACCTTTTGTATTATGTGAAAGAACATAGCAATGCTCAAAATAAGATAATGATACATTATTGAATTTGAAACAATTCTTCTTGGCATGTCCCTTCTTGTGGCATTTGTGACATACTTGTCACATTATTTCACAAACATGGTCTTTTGCTTCACAAAAGCATTCTTTCCTTTCTTAGAAATATAACCAAGACCCTCATGATTAAGTGAGCATCGTTGGTTTCCCAATATAAAATCCAATTTAGCCTTTCCACCATAGGCCTTCTCTAAGTCATGAGTTAGAGCATTTACTCTCCCTACCAAAGCTTCATTCTCAACAATGATTTTTGATTCATCACAACCAATATCATCATTCACAAGAGAAATTTTACATTTATCATAAATGAAACTAGTAGGTTGTGGTTCACTTGTAGAACTATCAAGTAAGTCACAAGTGATTCCAATATCCTCGGTGACCACCACAACTTCATGCACAAGAGATGAGTTTTGAGCCTCCACAAGCTTCTCACAACTCTCTTTTAGATTGTTGTGGGATGTCTTGAGCTCCTCAAAAGACACTTGAAGGTTTTTGTATAATTCATTCAAGGTCCTAAACTTTTCTTTTTCTTTGTGCATGTAGTCATCGGCCTCACCCAACATTCTAACAAGATCATCATATGAATATCCATCGTCATCAAGATCATCATCATCATCTACATCATTTAAATCGGTTAAAATATTTACCTTAGCATCACATTTTTCCATAAGACAATGAGGAGATTAGAAAAGTGAAGGAGCCTCATTGATAGCGATTCCAACATTTAGTTTGGATGAGGAATCATCATCATCATCCAAATCCCATTCAACTAGATAGGCTCTGTCATCCTTCTTGTGATAGAACTTCTTTTTATCATCTCCATCCTTGCCCTTGTTCTTCTTTCTTGGACAATTCATGGCAATGTGACCGGGTTCCCCACATTCAAAACATTTTCTATCATTAAAATCATTTCTTCTTGATGTTTGTCCCATTCTAGGTTGACCCTTCTTCCTTATGAATTTGTTGAATTTCTTCACAAAGAGAGCCAATTTCTCATCACTTTCACTTCCATTTCCTTCATCTTCACTTTCTTCCTTTTCAATTGCCTTTGAAACTTTAGCTTTGATAGCTATTAATTCCCCTTTCACCTTTTTAGCCAAACTCATAGCTTTGGCTTGAGACTTTTTGAATATGTCTTGAGTAAGAATTTCTCCAAATACTTCGGTTGGGGAGGTAGTGGTCAAATCACTCCTTACTAACATGGTCACAATAGTGTCATATTTCTCTGGAAGAGATCTGAGAAACTTGTGAGTGAAATCCACATCCGGTACATTAAAACCTAGTCCCTTGAGCTCATTTACTATCTCATTTAACCGGTAAACATGTTGGACACACTTTCATCCTCCTTCATGAGAAATTGCTCAAACTTTCCTTTGCATACATACAACTTTGCACTCTTCACAGTTGTAGTTCCTTCATGAATTTCCATTAGCTTGGTCCAAATCTCATGAGCGGTTGTGAGATTTTTAATACGATTGAACTCATTTATGTCTATAGCATCATAGAACACATTTATGGCTAGATCATTGGTTAGAACATTCTCATTGTCACTAGGTGATGGTTCATCTTGCTTCAATACAACAAACCCATCTCTAACAATAGGCCAAATCTTTCCTCCCATAGCTTTAAGATGCATTGACATTCTTATTTTCCAATAGTCATAATTGTTCCCATCAAAATGTGGTGGCTTCCCAATGTGCACATTGTTGTTACTAGCCATTTTGTCCAACTCTGGGATGGTTAAATCCACAAACAATGGAGTCCAAACCTCTGATACCACTTGTAGGATCTAGGACACCGGCTAGAGTGAGGGTGAATAGACGGTTTTAACTAAAATCAAAGACACTAGAGAAATTTAATCAAAACAACAAGAGGTATAAATTTCCTAACTTTGATAGGTTAACAAAATATGATGAGTAATTTATATCAACACTACAAATGATATACAATACACACATTACTAACTACTTGCAAATAATGAGTAAAGAGTGAGAGAATGACACCAAAATTTATCTCGTGGTATCAGTGATTTGTCGATCACCCTAATACATGTTGAGGTGGAATTCAAACTCTTACTTGCTCCTCTATCAATATATAGCTTGATCTTTGAGCCAAGTGGACAAGAACTCACTCAATACCTCGATTCCACTAACGTCGCCTTTGCAGCTCGGCGAGGTGGGTGCGAACTCCTCACAATCAACATCGTGGCTCCTCCACAATCTTCACGGAGAGCTCGATGGAGACAACACTCGAGCCATCTAGGAGGTGGTAACCTTTAAGAGTAACAAGTCGATGACGCTTGCCCGATGTACCATCTAGTGCCTCAAAAGATCACAATGGATGGAAATGCACTAGAACCTGTCAATCACTCACTATAATGCAATATCAAGCAACGAGTGTGAGAGTTTGAGTTAGAGGATCACAAATGAGCTCAATGTGTGCTAAGAATGGCCAAGAGAGCCCTCACACACAAGCTCCACTTATATTTATAGCCCTCAACACAAATCTAGCCATTATGTGCAACTAGCACATGTTTTGCGCACACGCGGATGGTCCGTGCCCCCATGGCAGGACGGTCCATCGTACCAGTAACAGATATAAAGACCGTTTGAAACCTGTCAGTGCTGTCAAAAAAGTCAAGCTCGGACAGTCCGTCCGCCCAGGCCAGACGGTCTGGAACCTGTCAATATGAAATACTAGAGCACTAACCAATTTGAATAACACGGGCGGACTATCCACCCACAATGATCGGACGGTCCGTACCAGGGCCACATACTGTCCGGTTAAAAACCCTGAACAGTCTGTAGTACAATTACTCAAAATTACACCGTCCCTACCCAAACTCATCTTGGCACATGCGAACGGTCCGGTCTCCTAGCCCGGACCGTCCGGGCTAGGAGACCGGACCGTTCGCATGTGCCAAGATGACAAGTGCGCCAGTAGACACCTCTGGCAGAGTCGCGGACGGTCTGGCATCCTGACCCAAACGGTCCGTCGACCACAAAATTAAGTAATTTCAGTTTGCGCTTAAACAAAAGACTTTGACTTTTAAAAACGGAAGCGTTGTTAGTCCTCATGCAAATGCAATAGTTTATGTTGTATGAGACACTAAGTTTTACACCGATCAAGTTCATTGCCCCTCTTAATAGTACGACTATCTAGCCTACTAATCCGGCCAATTTCTTCTCTAAACTCCTAACGACCGGTAAAAACAAAACATATGTTATACCTTCGCCTTCACTTGATGCACAACCAATGATTATACGTCTCAAGGACTTTCCTGTTTCCTATGGTCCAATCCTACATTCTTATTTCTCTAAGAACTGTTAGTCCACAAGCAATTGTCATTAATTAATAAAACACCACTAAGGGGCCTAGATGATTCACAATGGAGTATGCTATTTTTTTAGAATGTGACATTCCACAACTTTCCATAGTTTGTATATAAGCCTATCTCAAATCCATGGGGTGAGAGATGGAAATTGATTTTATAGATTTACATGCTATTTTTCTAATATACAACTTATATCAGACTCTTCTACTTGCTTGTCTATAACATAAGTGTAGTGTATAACTATCTCTCTCATATGATTTAGGATAATATACAAATATATTACATATATAAATATATTAACTTAAGTAGTTTGTGTCTAAATTATGATTATTAGAATGGAATTCAATTCCAACAAAGCAAACGGGCCTTGATGATTAGTTAGGTGTCATGAGAGAACCGAAGCGGTATATTGTGTAACCGATGACATGGTGGGTAATTTTTGTACAACTTCACGAGAAGATATAAAAACGGTGTTTGTGAAGCACTCTTGAGGAGCTTCGTGAATTTTATAAAGGTGACCTAAAGTTTTTTTTTCAAAGCTAAAGCTCGTGGAGCTAGACTTGTTTGGATAAAAGAAGCTTAAATGAAACCGAAATTTTTTAAGTCCGAACAGACCCTTACTTTTACTATTAAAATCTTCAAAAAAAAACTTATTGCCAATATCCAATGTGGCTAATGAATGGAACCCATAAGGATGTCTCCACTCCACACTATCACTATAAATTTCCCTCCTATCTAACACTAAAATATTTGTAGGTCTGTCGTGCTTAGAGATTAGAGAATATGTTGAACATAGATGCCCCTAGCCCCTACACAGTAGAAACTCGAAACTGAACCACAGACCGTAAACCACGATGTGTTAAAAGACAACAGGCTAACGAATAACCCACGCTACTAAACCACGATTTACTAACCAAGGTGCTCGAATCTGAACTTTGTTCTTCAAACGATATCAGCTGACAAGACAACTTAATAGAGATGTGCGAGACAATCATGCATTCTATCGCCACATGCCCTGCAAGTTCTCTGCATAAATGATGTTCCAATCATCAACTAGAGCTGAAACAGGTCTACAAGGTACTGAAAAAGAGTACATATTTGTCACATCGCACATTTCTGTTTTTAATAGGAATCGGATCAAGATCTACGCAGTTCATCGATGGCAATACCCCTCTCCTCCTTCAAGATACGAAGATCTGCACAAAACAACAGAAAATTAGTGAATGCAAAGATTTACATGAACAGAAAAAAGGAAAAAGTTCAGGATAGGATAACAAAACATGAGAAACCAGAAAAAGAAATCCTATTGCAACAGAAACTGCAGTGATGTGTGTCGTATGACAAAAGAGTGAAAACAACAATAGTGCACAAACCAAAACGTATGGACACAAGGCACTCACAGAAACTCCCACTCCGACGGACATAAATCTTCTCGAGCGGCAAGCCATTAGACCTAAACAACTGCGCCAACATATGGACTCTTGAATCGTCCTTGGTGCATCTGATCTTCACCATACTAAGATGTTTGCAAGCAAATGATCCCCCCTTTGGTTCTATACCTCTTACCAATGCCTTCTTGATGTCACGGTTCTTTTGTGAAGGACAAACAAAAAAAAATCAACTTCCTTAATCATCTGCTAATTTTGAGTCGGCATTGAGAAACACCAATCAAAGATGTACATGTACGTACCATTTCAAGCTGAAGATAAAGCTTCTCCAGACTAGGTGAATGCTGAAGCAAGACAAGTAATATGTCGAAGTCAGCAACCGTACTGATACACCATTCTCCCAGGGCCAAAGTCTTCAGGTTGCTAAAAGTTGGACAATTTAACGATTCTCTCCTCATAATGACCTTCATATTTAAACATGAGTGAGTTGTTTACAGCACACTATAACAACTATGAATAATAATAACCCAACTGGAAAGCCATAAGACTCTTCAGATAAGAATTACCATCCACCATTTTTTTGCTAAAAAAAAGCTACATTTGCAAAGTGTACTTTTTCCCTGGTGAATGACACTACATGCTGAAATTGTCCTGAAACAGGTGAGTTTATAGGATATACTGAAAGAAAATTTATATAGCAAAATAAACACCAAATTCGATTCAAAAGAGATAATATTCCCATCATATATAACATGCTTAGTTTTATTTCACAGTTAGCTAATTGACTTAATTTGAATACAGAGGTACTTATAAGTGCTCTATCAACCTGAACGATTAACTCTATTTTTTTTTATTGTAGGATGAGGGCCAAGAACCGAAGACAGTGAAAAGTAATTACTTTACAGTATTCTGGTAAAAAGTATGTAAAGCAAACATGCAGTACAATAGCATAAATAAAAATTTAAAAATAGACAACTCACATTGAACTGATAAAACACATCCCTATGAGAAAATCATAAATTCTGATTAAGGGATTGATGTGTTAACTTGCAACAATTTGAGAGGGTTAGAATTTGGAAGCATCTGATGTTTGGTTCACTAACTTTTTCAGTGTTTGAATTCAATTAATAGTGTAAAAAGCTGGATCCACCACTAAAATCAGCAATGATTTGGAAAAGAAAATGTTGAATGATTACTAAGACACCCTCAAATCCAGAATGTATTCAGCAGAACAAGAGACACTGTGTAACAAACACACTGGACAAAAGAATTAAGGAATTACAAAAAATGTTAAACAGCAATATAATAGAATGTAACTACCTCTCCAGAATGACCTAACAGCTCTAGATGTCGAGCATTTGAAAGGCAATGAAGAACATTTTGGCCACCAAAATTTTTATAATCATTAATGATATGTTTTGCACTGCAACCATGATCTTTACTGCCCCTAGTGTGATCAAGTTCATTATCACGGGTTCCAAACTGGTTATCTCCATAGTCATTTGCAATCTCACTGTACTCATAGGTTTCACTATCACTATTGATATCACTTCCATAATCATAATTGTCCTTGATATCATCAAAATGCTCATCATAAAAATCATCTAAGAATTCAGAATCATCACTGAGGATTTCATCACTGTCATCAGAATCAGGAACATATTTAGCAGGGGCAAATGTACTGTTGTTGTCATCATCATCATCACTTGTTTGAGGATATTCATCATCATCGTATTGGTACTTTTTAAAGTCACGGCTCAGTAAAGAGTCATCAAGCATCACACTACCTGTTACCAGCACCCCAAAGTTCTTGAACACAGGGACCCAAGTATCTGGTGCGATGCACTGCACAAACACAAGGTTTGGAGCATTAACAAAGAAGTTCTTTGCAAAAGTGCACTTGACCATGGTCAACCTCTTCAGAGAGACAGATGTAATCTCGCGGCACTCTACCAAACAGTCCTTGAGCTCTAGTTCCTCCAAAGAAGGGCACCGAGACGAGAGCTGTCTGGTGAAGCTATCAAGCACTAAAGTATAGGCCAGTTTCAAGATTTTGAGGTGGTGAGAGACCAAGTCTATAGAATCAAGCTCCGCAGACAAATTGGGATGACCAGTTAGCTGAATAGCGCAAGCATTCAGTCTGATTGCATGGCGGATCCACATCTTAACATCAGAATTGTCGAAATCCTCGTCGTAATCAGTTGGTGACCGCAGCCTGAGAGTGTTTATCGGCGCAAGGGCCTCCCTAGCAAGCAGCAGCCGGTACACGAACTTGGAAAAGTCCTGGGGCGGTTCGCTATACCTCCCCACACGGATGTCCACACAGGGCGCAGAGGCCCAGAGGTCGCGCCACCGCCGCGAGAGCACGCACGTGCGTACCGCGTCCCACGCCTTCATGAACGACATGACGTGGTGGAGGAGCACGTCGGGCAGCGCGCTGAGGCGGTCAGCGGCGGGCTCGAGTTCGAGTCCCCCACCTCCTACCGAGTGCCCGCGTGATGACGATGCTTCCCCGGTCCAGTTAACCGGCACCCACGGCTTCGTGACCTTCGTAGGCATCTCGTCGAACAGGTAGACTGCACGCCTGGGATGGACGAGATCACCGTGCACAAATCAGATCAGAGCTCCGCGGCGGATTTTTGCAGGGACTGTCGAGAGGACAGAACGGAGGGAAGACTTACGCGAAGATCAGCTGAGACGGCGGCGAATTCTTGATCTTTCACAGAAGACGGAGGCGGCGTGTGGTGGTAAGGGCAGTGCCGCCGATCATTGAGAACCCTGAAGCCTGAAGGAATGAGGATTGAGCTATTGAGACAACGACAGGCTCGAAAGGGGAGGAGACACGAGATTGGGGGTTTGCTGTGATTTTTTAATGGAAAAATCTATTTACCGCTCTCAACTATAAAAAGCAGTTTTTTCTATCACTTAACTATAAAACTAACTTCTTCCTTATCTTATAAAACTAGATACTTCAGTCCTATGGCTATTTTTGTTGATGATTTTTTGTTTCGGCTGAAAATCTTTGAAAAAACAAAAAAACGATTGTTATAGTTCATATAAATAGATCTACACAGTATATGATGGCAACGACTGCTATGCAATCAGTTCTTCTGTGCAAGCGTGCAAGCAAATCATCTGATCCATTAGATTACGATCCAACCACAGATACAACCATAGTTTGTTAGAGGTTTTTTTATAAAGATTATTGAGTTGATGGTGGAAGGGTTTAAGTGTTAAATGTGACTTACGGTTGAATCACGATCTAATGGATTGAATGGTTTGCTTGCACAGAAGGACTGTTTGCATAGCAGTCGTTGCCATATACGATATGTATAGATTTTTTCTATATTTTTTAGTAAAATTAATTCATAGCTGTAATTTTTGTGGTTCAGTTATGGTGAACTCTTTACGATAGGATGACCAATGTATATTTGAGTTATAGTAAATGTTTTATATTTCTTGGATCATGTATGAGTAAATTTAATTATAGAAGTTTTTATATTTCGGGCAAGAGATGATTGACTTGGGCACGGGTTCTTTCTTCCTCTGTCTCCACACTCTTAAGATTGTGTTTGTCTCATCTTCTTCATGCAGCCAAGTGATTTCGATGGGACATAGGAAAGACTTCGGGATGTCTTTCTGTCAGCGCGGGATCCTGATCCTCTCATCACACATCTTCGGGAGAGCTTGGCCGCTACCCATACGATGCTTGAGGCCACACGACGGCGAGGTGGCCAGTCTCCGCGCTCGTCTAGTGGAGGTGGACCGCCGTATTGCGAGTAAATGTCGCCTTTTACTTTCGTGAAGACCCCTCTTCGGTAGTCCTTAACTCTTTTCCTTTTTTGCTTACACCATTTCCAGAACTAGAGTTGGAGGTCGTGGGCCTTCAATAGGTTGCGGACGAGGTGGTCGCCTTCGTCCGGACCTAGGGTGCCGATCGAGGAGAGTGCCTTCTCGATGTCACCAACTAGGTGCGCCTGGCCGTCCGTTGTGGCGCCCGTCGTGGTGCCGCTGGGGTTCTGACCTTCGTGTAGTTTTGGTCGGGCTACGAGCTCGGTACTGGAGGCCTGTCGGAGGACACGACCGCCGGCGCCCTAGAGGACTTTGAGAATGACTTCAGCGTAGCTGGCGAAGTCGTGGTTAACATCCTTCTGTTGGAAGATGTGATCAATGGATCTCCCTAGTTAGGGTGTAGCCATGGTCTGCCATAGTCGTGAGATGGCCTAGGCGCGTCTGACTTGCACTTTTGTAATATTGTCACATTTATTTCTAGACTAGTGGTGAAGTGGCCTTTCTCCCTTTTTTCTTGTTCTTGATGCCTTGATAGTGTTTAGTGTGAAGAAGTAGGTTTCTGTGCATGCCGTTTGGGACTTCGTTTGCGTCTTGGTCGCACATCAGGTAGCTCTGGAAGTGACTCACGAGCCCCGAAAGTTGGTATTGCAAAATTTTGACCAATCCTGATGCTAGGCCAATCGTTCTTAGTCTCTACTAGTTGCGCGTATTCAGGGGAGATCAGGAGTACTTCATCAAGGGTAGCGGGGTCCGGTCACGTTGATGCTCGAACATGTTTCCGTCTATGGCTTGTTATATCATTATTCGTAGCACGGAGCCAACTCCAGGTTTTCTCCTTGCGATAATGGGTCTGTCTTAGGAAGCACATCGTCCCTTCCTACGCATTTTGTTCGCCGGAAGCAGAAGTACGAGTAATGTGCCCCTATTTTTGTGAAGCGAGCCCCCGAGTCCCCCATTCACTATAGAGATCCATCTGGGGATGCGTCTCATCTTTTTAATACTCATTCCTGCGCATTTCGTTCGCCGAAAAAGAAAGGGTGAGCCGTACCATGCTTCCCTCGATGGTCGAGATCATGGCACTCAGTGAGCTCCAAACGGGTGATCTGAGTGAGGCCTCGGCTCCTTTCACAGGATCCAAACGCGGGGTCCGCTGGTGACGGTCCTCATACTCCTAGGTTCTGACTCATAGTTGTCGGTCCCGTTCGATGGTTCATTGTCTCTTTTCGCGATAAACTATGAGTCAGAAATTCCCTGGGACTCGAACACGATTTAGAAGTGCCCTTGTCACTCGTGCGCTAGGGTACTGGGCGCTATAGTGCCCACTTCATAATCACACATTGCTCTAGAGTTTCCGGAGCAGTCACGAACTCTTAACGGGTCGACCTTTGAACTCCAATTTTATATAGGATTGGTCGGGTCGCCTCGCGATCATGGGCCGGCGAGGGTCCACTAGTCCTTTTCTGGCATGTGAGAGATAGTATCGAGTATTGAAAAGATGGGCTAAGTCATCTTACCCGGTCTCGTCTTGGCAACAGTTGGGCCTCGACGTCACTTCCTACGTTTTGCGACCATCTTCCGGTTGGGCTTTTTGGACGCGTGACCCCAGGGCACACGTTACGTCTATCCCAACTCTACACTTCGAAACCGGCGATACGTCAGTAACTACCTCTTGCTACTTACCGGTACAGACCCCTGGTTGGGCAGCTGTAGCCCGGTGGGTTGGTCATCCTTGGCTTGGCATCGTTCGACTTCCTCCCTTGGCTTGTTTTCTTATGGATCCAATCGTCTCCTTGTCTCCGTCGCCCTGCGCCACTGTCGCCCATCGTGGGGCCACCATGGGGTTCTGGAGCCACTCTCTGACCAACAAAAATTACCTGGACACCCTCGTCTCTTGCGGGCTCGAGACTACCAGCTCCCTGGCTCCAAAGAAGTTCGTATCCGCTGACGGGCTTCATGGTTTCATTCGTGCACTTCCACGAGCGCGGCCTCGCGATGCCTCCCCACCCCTTCTTGATGGGACTACTGCACCGTTACAAGATCCAGTTGCATCACTTGAACCCTAACAGGGTTCAACACATGGCCGTTTTCGTTGCCCTATACGAGGGATACCTCAGGATGTTTCCTCCATTTCTACCTTAAGTGCTACTTCTTCTCAACTAAGTTGCTCCGCAAGCGGCGATGTCGGATGCCCCGACAAGGGCAACCCAAATCGGACCATCCACCTGCGAGGGACACGATCCAAGGGCACACCCCATTCTAGCTATGTTCGTCCAACAAGGGCTGGCATGGTCGGTGGTTTTACTTGCGCAACCATGGGGCTTCGTTTGCCGTAGGCCATGGCCTCCCCGCTTTCCTTCCCGGGACGTAGGCCCCTCAAAGCTGGCCGTGGGGCATCCCAAAGGAAGGGGGAAAGAACGACCGGGGCCATTGCAGCGGTGGCGATCCTTCTTACTACATCCTTTTGAATAATCTATACCACTATATAATCTACCACTTTAAATTTTGCAAAACTCACTCAACCAAATCACCCACACATCCATAACATCCAGTAAATTCACCAAATTAATTACACCCAAATGTAACACACCATCATCTATACCACTATATAATCTACCTGAAAGGGAAATAGGGTCAAACCTTTTCCCAAATGATTTTGGTGATTGAATTGCCCAACACAAATAATTGGACTAACTAGTTTGCTCTAGATTATAAGTTCTACAGGTGCCAAAGGTCCAACACAAACTAACAAAAAGTCCAAGATAGGGTTCAAAAAGAAAGGAGCAAAACCAACCGAAGGCTGCCCTGGTCTAGCGCACGGACTGTCCAGTGTGCCACCAGACAGTGTCCGGCGCACCAGGGAGATCAACTTTGAACTGCTCAGCTTCGGGTTTCTGGAAAAGCCACTCCGCTATAATTCACCAGACGGTCCGGTGTAGCATCGGACTGTCCGGTGTGCCAGCGGAGCAACGGCTACAGCGCAACGGTCGACCCCAACGGAAACCTGTAAAAGCGCTACAGTGCGTGAACAGTGCGCGCAGAGTCAGAGCAGGCGCTAGAAGGCGCACCGGACAGTGAACAGTACCTGTCCGGTGCGGCACCGGACTGTCCGGTGCCCCAGTCTAACAGAGCTCCAATGGTCGAACCCTAACGGTTGGGTGACGTGGCTCGCGCACCGGTACTGTCCGGTGCGCCCATCGACAGACAACCTCCCCAACGGGCATTTCGGTGGTTGGGGCTATAAATACCCCCCAACCACCACACTTCAAGGCATCCAAGTTTTCAGCCATTGCATTCAATACAAGAGCTCTAGACTTCACTCCAAGACACAAATCAAGAGATCAAATCCTCTCCAAGTCCCAAACTCATTCCAAAGACTTAGTGGCTTGAGAGAGAGAGAGAGAGAGACATTTGTGTTCATTTGAGTTCTTGTCGCTTGGATCGCTTTTCTTCTTCCCCATTCTTGTTCTCAACACCTTTGTAATCAAAGCAAGAGACACCAAGTTGTGGTGGTCCTTGTGAGGGGTCTAAGTGACCCGTTGATTAAGGAGAAAAGCTCACTCGGTCTAGGTGACCGTTTGAGAGAGGGAAAGGGTTGAAAGAGACCCGGTCTTTGTGACCACCTCAACGGGGAGTAGGTTTGCAAGAACCGAACCTTGGTAAAACAAATCACCGTGTCATCCGCTTTCATTTGCTTGTGATTTGTTTTCGCCCTCTCTTTCGGACTCGGTTATATTTCTAACGCTAACCTGGCTTGTAGTGGTGCTTAAAGTTTATAAATTTCAGATTTGCCTATTCACCCCCCTCTAGGCGACTTTCAATTGGTATCAGAGCCCGGTACTTCATTAGAGCCTAACCGCTTGAAGTGATGTCGGGAGATCACGCCAAGAAGGAGATGGTGACCGGCGAGAAGCCCGCCACAAGCCAAGGGAAAGCTCCATCGGGGGAGTCTGGTAACAAGGTGAAGGGATCCCCTTCACACAACAAGTCGCATCAGAGTGGCGAGAAGAAAAAGAAGATGAAGAAAGTGGTCTACTATGAGACCGACTCTTTGTTGCCATCCACCTCTGGCTCCGACGCGCCGTCCGTCACTTCTAAGCGCCATGAGCGCAAGAAGTTTAGTAAGATCCCCCTATGCTACCCTCGCATTTATAAACATACTCCTTTACTTTTCGTCCCATTAGGCAAACCACCAGTCTTTAATGGTGAAGATTATAGTAGGTGGAGTGATATTATGAGGTATCACCTAACCTCACTCCACACAAGCATATGGGACATTGTTGAATTTGGAGCACAGGTACCATCCGTAGGGGATGAAGATTATGATGCGGACGAAGTTGCCCAAATCCGGCACTTCAATTCCCAAGCAACTACTATACTCCTCACCTCTCTAAGTCGAGAGGAGTATAATAAGGTGCAAGGGTTGAAGAGTGCCAAAGAGATTTGGGACATACTAAAGACCGCACACGAAGGAGACGAGGTGACCTAGATCACCAAGAGGGAAACGATCGAGGGGGAGCTCGATCGGTTCATGCTCAATCAAGGAGAGGAGCCACAAGCTATGTACAACCGGCTCAAGATCTTGGTCAACCAAGTGCGCAACCTCGGGAGCACAAAATGGGATGACCATGAAATGGTCAAGGTTATTCTAAGATCACTTGTTTTTCTTAATCCTACACAAGTATAATTAATTCGTGGTGATCCTAGATACAAGCTAATGTCTCCCGAAGAGGTTATAGGAAAGTTTGTGAGATTTGAATTGATGATCAAAGGCTCCAAACAAATCATCGAGCAAGGCGCCACCTCCACACCTGAGGTACAACCCGTTGCCTTCAAAGCAATGGAGGAGAAGAAAGAAGAGTCTACATCAAGTAGGCTCCCCATCGACGCCTCCAAGCTCGACAATGAGGAGATGGCGCTCATCATCAAAAGTTTCCGCCAAATCCTCAAGCAAAGGAGAGGGAAGGACTACAAGCCCCGCTCCAAGAAAGTTTGCTACAAGTGTGGTAAGCCCGGTCATTTTATTGCAAAATGTCCTATGTCAAGTGATAGTGACAAGGGCGACGACAAGAAGGGAAAGAGGAGGGAAAAGAAGAGATACTACAAGAAGAAGGGCGGCGATGCCCATGTATGCCGGGAGTGGGACTCCGATGAGAGCATCACCGACTCCTCCTCCGATGAGGACGCCGCCAACATCGCCATCAACAAGGGTATCCTCTTCCCCAACGTCGACCACAAGTGCCTCATGGCAAAGGATGGCAAAAAGAAGAAGGTAAAATCTAGAGCTTACACTAAATATGCAACATTTAGTGATGAGGCTAGCTCTAGTGATGATGAGGATGATTTTCTCACACTTTTTGCCAATCTTAACATGCAACAAAAAGAAAAATTAAATGAATTAATTAGTGCTATTCATGAGAAGGATGAACTCTTGGATAGCTAAGAGGACTTCCTTATTAAGGAAAACAAAAGGCATGTTAAGGTTAAAAATGCTTATGCTCAGGAGATAGAAAATGTGAAAATTTGACTAGTGAGCTTAGCATTTGCCATGATACTATCTCCAACCTTAGAAATGAGAATGTTAAATTAATTGCTAAGGTTGAGAAGTTAAATGTTTGTGATGATTCTCTTGTCAACCTCAAAAAGGATAATGCTAGCTTGATTTCTAAAACTAACAAGTTAAATGAATCACTTTCTAGCCTTAAGATTGAGAATAATAATTAATTGCTAAGGCTAAAGATTTAAATGTTTGCAATGATTCTATTTCCAATCTTAGAAATGAGAATGCCATATTACATGCTAAGATTGATGAATTAAATGCTTGCAAAACCTCTACATCTACTGTTAGCCATGTTAAAAGAAAGAAAGCAATCCATGCATATCTTATGAAAATGTAAATTGGTTTAATTCCAAGCAACCTTTGCACTTACCTTATGCAAACTAGTTCAATACTGCACTTATATATTTGCTTTGGTTTGTGTTGGCATCAATCACCAAAAAGGGGGAGATTGAAAGTGAAATAGGGTCAAACCTTTTCCTAAATGATTTTGGTGGTTGAATTGCCCAACACAAATAATTGGACTAACTAGTTTGCTCTAGATTATAAGTTCTACAGGTGCCAAAGGTTCAACACAAACTAACAAAAAGTCCAAGATAGGGTTCAAAAAGAAAGGTGCAAAACCAACCGAAGGCTGCCCTGGTCTGGCGCACCGGACTGTCCGGTGTGCCACCGGACAATGTCCAGTGCACCAGGGAGATCAACTCTGAACTGCTCAGCTTCGGGTTTTTGGAAAAGCCACTCCTCTATAATTCACCGGACTGTCCGGTGTAGCACCGGACTGTCCGGTGTGCCAGCGGAGCAACGGCTACAGCGCAATGGTCGACTCCAATGGAAACCTGTAAAAGTGCTATAGTGCGTGCAGAGTCAGAGCAGGCGCCAGAAGGCGCACCGGACAGTGAACAGTACCTATCTGGTGCGGCACCGGACTGTCCAGTGCCCCAGTCTGACAGAGCTCCAACGGTCGAACCCTAACGGTTGGGTGACAGTGTCTGGTGCGCCCATCGACAGACAGCCTCCCCAACGGCCATTTTGGTGGTTGGGGCTATAAATACCCCCAACCACCACACTTCAAGGCATCCAAGTTTTCAGCCATTGCATTCAATACAAGAGCTCTAGACTTCACTCCAAGACACAAATCAAGAGATCAAATCCTCTCCAAGTCCCAAACTCATTCCAAAGACTTAATGGCTTGAGAGAGAGAGACATTTGTGTTCATTTGAGTTCTTGTCGCTTGGATCGCTTTTCTTCTTCCCCATTCTTGTTCTCAACACCTTTGTAATCAAAGCAAGAGACACCAAGTTGTGGTGGTCCTTGTGAGGGGTCTAAGTGACCTGTTGATTAAGGAGAAAAGCTCACTCGGTCTAGGTGACCGTTTGAGAGAGGGAAAGGGTTGAAAGAGACCCGGTCTTTGTGACCACCTCAACGGGGAGTCGGTTTGCAAGAACCAAACCTCGGTAAAACAAATCACTATGTCATCCGCTTTCATTTGCTTGTGATTTGTTTTCGCCCTCTCTTTCGGACTCGGTTATATTTCTAACTGAAAGTCGCCTAGAGGGGGGGTGAATAGGCAAATCTGAAATTTATAAACTTTAAGCACCACTACAAGCCGGGGTTAGCGTTAGAAATAAAAGCGAATCCAAAAGAGAGGGTGAAAACAAATCACGAGCGAATAAGAATGGATGACACAGTGATTTGTTTTACCGAGGTTCGGTTCTTGCAAACTTACTCACCGTTGAGGTGGTCACAAAGACCGGGTCTCTTTCAACCCTTTCCCTCTCTCAAACGGTCACTTAGACCGAGTGAGCTTCTCTTCTCAATCAATTGGGACACTTAGTCCCCGCAAGGACCACCACATAATTGGTGTCTCTTGCTTTGATTACAAAGAACTTGGAAGCAAGAATAGAGGAAGAAGAAAAGCGATCCAAGCGCAAGAGCTCAAAAGAACACAAAAGTCTCTCTCTCTCTAGTCACTAATTTGTTTGGAGTGATTTCGGACTTGGAAGAGGATTTGATCTCTTTGTTTGTGTCTTGGAATGAAGTATAGAGCTCTTGTATGAGGTTTGATGGCTGAAAACTTGGATGCATTGAAGTGTGGTGGTTGGGGGGTATTTATAGCCCCAACCACCAAAATGACCGTTGGTGAAGGCTTTTGTCGTATGGCGCACCGGACAGTCCGGTGTGCCACCGGACACTGTCCGGTGCGCCAGCCACGTCACTAGGCCGTTGGGTTCCGACCATTGGAGCTTCTGACAATGGGGCCACCGGACAGTTCGGTGGTGCACCGGACGGTCACTGTTCATTGTCCGGTGCACCTTCTGGCGCCTGCTCTGACTCTGCGCGCGCAGTCGACACTGTTCACTGTACCGTTGCAGACGACCGTTGGCGCGAGTAGCCGTTGCTCCGCTTGGCACACCGGACAGTCCGGTGAATTATAGCGGAGCGGCCTCCACGAATTCCCGAAGGTGGCAAGTTTGGAGTTGAGCTCCCTGGTGCACCGGACACTGTATGGTGGTGCACCGGACATTGTCCAGTGGCACATCGGACAGTCCGGTGCAACAAACCAGGGCTGCCTTTCGGTTGTCTTTTGCTCTTTTTATTTGAACCCTTTCTTGGACTTTTTATTGGTTTGTGTTGAACCTTTGGCACCTGTAAAACTTATAATCTAGAGCAAACTAGTTAGTCCAATTATTTGTGTTAGGCAATTCAACCACCAAAATCATTTAGGAAAAGGTGTAAGCCTATTTCCCTTTCAATCTCCCCCTTTTTGGTGATTGATGCCAACACAAACCAAAGCAAATAAATAAGTGCAGAATTGAACTAGTTTGCATAATGTAAGTGCAAAGGTTACTTGGAATTAAACCAGTATACATTTCATAAGATATGCATGGATGCTTTCTTCTAATTTTAACATTTTGGACCACGCTTTGCACCACTTGTTTTGTTTTTGTAAATTCTTTTGGAAATTCTTTTCAAAGACTTTTTGCAAATAGTCAAAGGTAAATGAATAAGATTTTGAGAAGCATTTTCAAGATTTGAAATTTTCTCCCCCTGTTTTAAATGCTTTTCCTTTGACTAAACAAAACTCCCCCTCAATTTTGAAAGGGGTTATACCAATTTGAAAATCCTATCAAAAGTAAGATGCTAATTGAAAAACCTTCTTTTAATACAAATTGGAAAGACTACATTTTTAAAATTGGTGGTGGTGCGGTCCTTTTGCTTTGGGCTAATACTTTCTCCCCCTTTGGCATGAATCGCCAAAACGGATACTTGTGAGTGAAATATAAGCCCTTATTCAAACATTCTCCCCCTTTGGTAAATAATATATGAGTGAAGATTATACCAAATTGGAGAGTGGTGCGGAGTGACGACGAAGGATGAATAATATGATGGAGTGGGGTGGAAGCCTTTTCTTCGCCGAAGACTCCATTTCCCTTTCAATCTATGACTTAGCATGAAATACACTTGAAAACCACATTAGTCATAGCAAAGAAAAGAGAGATGATCAAAGGTATAAATGAGCTATGTGTGCAAAATATCAATCAAAATTCCTAGAATCAAGAATGTTTAGCTCATGCCTAAGTTTGGTAAAAGTTTTCTCATCTAATAGCTTGGTAAAGATATCAGCCAATTGTTCTTTGGTGTTAATATATGCAATCTCGATATCCCCTTTTTGTTGGTGACCCCTCAAAAAGTGATACCGAATGGCTATGTGCTTAGTGCGGCTGTGCTCAATGGGATTATCCGCCATGCGGATTGCACTCTCATTATCACATAGGAGAGGAACTTTAGTTAATTTGTAACCATAGTCCCTAAGGGTTTGCCTCATCCAAAGCAATTGCGCGCAACAATGGCCTGCGACAATGTACTCGGCTTCGGCGGTAGAAAGAGCTACGAAATTTTGTTTCTTTGAAGCCCAAGACACCAGAGATCTTCCCAAGAACTGGCAAGTCCCTGATGTGCTCTTTCTATCAATTTTACACCCTGCCCAATCAGCATCTGAATATCCAATTAAATCAAATGTGGATCCCTTGGGATACCAAAGGCCAAACTTAGGAGTATAAACTAAATACATCAAGATTCATTTTACAGCCCTAAGGTGAACTTCCTTAGGATCGGCTTGGAATCTTGCACACATGCATACGGAAAGCATAATATCCGGTCGAGATGCACATAAATAGAGTAAAGATCCTATCATCGACCAGTATACCTTTTGATCTACGGATTTACCTCTCGTGTCGAGGTCGAGATGCCCATTAGTTCCCATGGGTGTCTTGATGGGCTTGGCATCCTTCATCCCAAACTTGGTGAGTATGTCTTGAATGTACTTCGTTTGGCTGATGAAGGTGCCCTCTTGGAGTTGCTTGACTTGAAATCCTAAGAAATACTTTAACTCCCCCATCATAGACATCTCGAATTTTTGTACCATGATCCTACTAAACTCTTCACATGTAGATTTGTTAGTAGACCCAAATATAATATCATCAACATAAATTTGGCATACAAACAAATCATTGGCAATTGTTTTAGTAAAGAGAGTAGGATCGGCTTTTTCGACTTTGAATCCATTAGCGATAAGAAAATCTCTTAGGCATTCATACCATGCACTTGGGGCTTGCTTGAGCCCATAAAGCACCTTAGAGAGTTTATAGACATGGTTAGGGTACTAACTATCTTCAAAGCTGGGAGGTTGCTCAACATAGACCTCCTCCTTGATTGGTCCATTGAGGAAGGCACTCTTCACGTCCATTTGATAGAGCTTGAAGCCATGGTAAGTAGCATAGGCAAGTAATATGCGAATTGACTCAAGCCTAGCTACGGGTGCATAGGTTTCACCGAAATCCAAACCTTCGACTTGTGAATATCCCTTGGCCACAAGTCGGGCTTTGTTCCTTGTCACCACACCATGCTCATCTTGTTTGTTGCGGAAGACCCACTTGGTTCCTACAACATTTTGGTTAGGACATGGAACTAAATGTCATACCTCATTCCTCGTGAAGTTGTTGAGTTCCTCTTGCATCGCCAACACCCAATCTGAATCCCTTAATGCATCTTCTACACTGTATGGCTCAATAGAAGACACAAAGGAGTAATGTTCACAAAAATGAGCAACACGAGATCGAGTAGTTACCCCCTTATGAATATCGCCGAGGATGGAGTTCACGGGGTGATCTCGTTGTATTGCTTGATGGACTCTTGGGTGTGGCGGTCTTGTGCCCTCATCATCTTCCTTGTCTTGATCATTAGCATCTCCCCCTTGATCATTGTCCTCCTCTTGAGGTGGCTCCTTTTGATCTTCATTTTCATCATCTTGAGCTTGATCCTCATCTTGAGTTGGTGGAGATGCTTGCATGGAGGAAGATGGTTGATCTTGTGCATGTGGAGGTTCTTCGGATTCCTTAGGACACACATCCCCAATGGACATGTTCCTTAGCGCGATGCACGGAGCCTCTTCATCATCTAGCTCATCAAGATCAACTTGCTCTACTTGAGAGCCGTTAGTCTCATCAAACACAATGTCACAAGAAACTTTAACTAGTCCAGTGGACTTGTTAAAGACTCTATATGCCCTTGTGTTTGAATCATAACCAAGTAAAAAGCCTTCTACAGCCTTAGGAGCAAATTTAGATTTTCTACCTCTTTTAACAAGAATAAAACATTTGCTACCAAAGACTAAAAAATATGAAACATTGGGCTTTTTACCAGTTAGGAGTTCATATGATGTCTTCTTGAGGATTCAGTGAAGATAGAGACGGTTGATGGCGTAGCAAGCGGTGTTGATTGCTTCCGCCCAAAACCGGTCCGAAGTCTTGTACTCATCAAGCATGGTCCTCGCCATGTCAAGTAGAGTTCTATTCTTCCTCTCCACTACACCATTTTGTTGTGGCGTGTAGGGAGAAGAGAACTCATGCTTGATGCCCTCATCCTCAAGGAAGCCTTCTATTTGTGAGTTCTTGAACTCCGTTCCGTTGTCGCTTCTAATCTTTTTGATCCTTAAGCCAAACTCATTTTGAGCCCGTCACAAGAATCCCTTTAAAGTCTCTTGGGTTTGTGATTTTTCCTGCAAAAAGAACACCCAAGTGAAGCGAGAATAATCATCCACAATTACAAGACAATACTTACTCCCGCCGATGCTTATGTAAGCTATCGGGCCGAATAGATCCATGTGGAGTAGCTCAAGCGGCCTGTCGGTCGTCATGATGTTCTTATGTGGATGATGAACACCAACTTGCTTCCCTGCTTGACATGCGCTACAAACCCTGTCTTTCTCAAAATGAACATTTCTTAGTCCCAAAATGTGCTCTCCCTTTAGAAGCTTATGAAGATTCTTCATCCCAACGTGGGCTAGTCGGTGCTGCCAGAGCCAACCTGTGTTAGTCTTAGCAATTAAGCAAGTGTCGAGTTCAGCTCTATTAAAATCAACTAAGTATAGCTGACCCTCTAACACTCCCTTAAATGCTATTGAATCATCACTTCTTCTAAAGACAGTAACACCTATATCCGTAAAAAGACAGTTGTAGCCCATTTTACATAATTGAGAAACGGAAAGCAAATTGTAATCTAAAGAGTCTACAAGAAAAACATTGGAAATAGAATGGTCAGGTGATATAGCAATTTTACCAAGTCCTTTGACCAAACCTTGATTTCCATCCCCGAATGTGATAGCTCTTTGGGAATCATGGTTTTTCTCGTAGGAGGAGAACCTCCTTTTCTCCCCTGTCATGTGGTTTGTGCACTCGCTATCGATGATCCAACTTGAGCCCCCGGATGCATAAACCTACAAAACAAGTTTAGGCCTTGTTCTTAGGTACCCAAACAGTCTTGGGTCCTTTCACATTAGAAACAAGCACCTTGGGTACCCAAACACAAGTCTTTGATCTCTTGTGTTTGCCCCCAACATATTTGGCAACTACTTTGTCTGATTTGTTAGTGAGCACATAAGATGCATCAAAAGTCTTAAATGAATATTAGGTTCATTTGATGCAATAGGAGTTTTCTTCTTAGGCAATTTAGCATGAGTGGATTGCCTAGAACTAGATGCCTCACTCTTATACATAAAAGCATGATGAGAGCCAGAGTGAGACTTCCTAGAATGAATTCTCCTAATTTTGTGTTCGGGATAACCAACAGGGTACAAAATGTAACCCTCGTTATCCTGAACCATGGGAGCTTTGCCCTTAACAAAGTTGGACAATTTCTTAGGGGCATTAAGATTGACATTGTCTCCCTTTTGGAAGCCAATACCATCCTTAATGCCTAGGCGTCTCCCACTATAGAGCATGCTTCTAGCAAATTTAAATTTTTTATTTTCCAAGTCATGCTCACTAATTTTGGCACTAAGTTGAGCTATGTGATCATTTTGTTGTTTAATTAGACCTAGGTGATCATGAATAGCATCAACATTAATGTCTCTACATCTAGTGCAAATAGTAACATGCTAAATGGTAAATGTAGAGGGTTTGCAAGTACTTAAATCAACAATCTTAGCATGTAAAATAACATTCTCGTCTCTAAGATTGGAAATAGAAACATTGCAAACATTTAAATCTTTAGCCTTAGCAATTAATTTTTCATTCTCAATTTTAAGGCTAGAGAGAGATGCATTCAATTTGTCAATCTTAGCAATCAAATTAGCATTATCATTTCTAAGGTTGAGAAGAGAATCATCACTAACATTTAATTTCTCAACCTTAGCAATCAATTTATCATTTTCAAATCTAAGGTTGGAAATAGTGTCATGGCAAGTGCTTAGCTCACTAGTTAACTTTTCACATTTTTCTATCTCTTGAGCATAAGCATTTTTAACTTTAACATGCTTATTATTTTCTTTAATAAGGAAGTCCTCTTGGCTATCCAAGAGTTCATCCTTCTCATGAATAGCACTAATCAATTCATTCAATTTTTCCTTCTGTTGCATGTTTAAGTTGGCAAAAAGGGTGAGCAAATCATCCTCATCATCACTAGAACTAGCCTCATCACTAGATGTTGCATACTTAGTGGAAGCTCTAGATTTTCCTTCTTATTTTTGCCGTCCTTTGCTATGAGGCACTTGTGGCCGACGTTGGGGAAGAGAAGGCCTTTGGTGACAGTGATGTTTGTGGCGTCCTCGTCGGAGGAGGAGTCGATGGAGCTCTCGTCGGAGTCCCATTCCCGGCAAACATGGGCATCGCCGCCCTTCTTCTTGTAATACTTCTTCTTCTCCTTTCTTCTCTCCTTCTTGTCGTTGCCCCTGTCACTATCACTTGATAATGGACATTTAGCAATGAAATGACCGGGCTTACCACACTTGTAGCACACTTTCTTGGAGCGGGGCTTGTAGTCCTTCCCCCTCCTTTCCTTGAGGATTTGGCGAAAGCTTTTGATGATTAAAGCCATCTCCTCATTGTCGAGCTTGGAGGCGTCGATGGGAAGTCTACTTGACATAGACTCTTCCTTCTCCTCCGTCGCCTTCAAGGCGACGGGTTGCACCTCGGGTGTGGAGGTGGTGCCGCGCTCGATGATTTGTTTGGAGCCTTTGATCATTAGCTCAAAGCTCACAAACTTCCCTATCACTTCCTCGGGAGACATTAGTTTATATCTAGGATCACCATGAATTAATTGAACTTGAGTAGGGTTAAGAAAAACGGGTGATCTAAGAATAACCTTGACCATTTCATGGTCATCCCATTTGGTGCTCCCGAGGTTGCGCACTTGGTTTACCAAGGTCTTGAGCCAGTTGTACATTGCTTGTGGCTCCTCCCCTTGATGAAGCATGAAGCGACCGAGCTCCCCCTCGATCGTTTCCCTCTTGGTGATCTTGGTCACCTCGTCTCCTTCGTGTGTGGTCTTGAGCATGTCCCAAATCTCTTTGGCACTTTTCAACCCTTGCACCTTATTATACTCCTCTCGACTTAGAGAGGCGAGGAGTATAGTAGTGGCTTAGGAGTTGAAGTGCCGGATTTGGGCTACCTCGTCCGAGTCATAGCCTTCATCCCTCACGGATGGTTCCTGCGCACCAAACTCAACAATGTCCCAAATACTAGCGTGGAGTGAGGTTAGATGGTGCCTCATTTTATCACTCCACATACAATAATCTTCACCGTAAAAAACCGGTGGTTTGCCTAGTGGGACAGAAAGTAAAGGGGTACGTTTGGAAATGCGAGGATAGCGTAAGGGGATCTTACTAAACTTCTTGCGCTCATGGCACTTAGAAGTGATGAAAGGTGTGTCGGAGCCAGAGGTGGAGGGCGTCGAAGAATCGGTCTCGTAGTAGACCACTTTCTTCATTTTCTTCTTCTTGTCGCCACTCCGGTGCGACTTTACGCGGGGAGGTGATTCCTCCCTCTTCTTGTTGCCGGACTCCCCCGATGGAGCCTTCTCGTGGCTTGTGGCGGGCTTCTCGCAGGTCACCATCTCCTTCTTGGCATGAGCTCCCGACATCACTTCAAGCGGTTAGGCTCTTAATGAAGTATCGGGCTCCGATACCAATTGAAAGTCGCCTAGAGGGGGGTGAATAGGCAAATCTGAAATTTATAAACTTTAAGCACCACTACAAGCCGGGGTTAGCGTTAGAAATAAAAGCGAGTCCGAAAGAGAGGGTGAAAACAAATCACGAGCGAATAAGAACGGATGACACGGTGATTTGTTTTACCGAGGTTCGGTTCTTGCAAACCTACTCCCCGTTGAGGTGGTCACAAAGACCGGGTCTCTTTCAACCCTTTCTCTCTCTCAAACGGTCACTTAGACCGAGTGAGCTTCTCTTCTCAATCAATTGGGACACTTAGTCCCCGCAAGGACCACCACACAATTGGTGTCTCTTGCTTTGATTACAAAGAACTTGGAAGCAAGAATAGAGGAAGAAGAAAAGCGATCCAAGCGCAAGAGCTCAAAAGAACACAAAAGTCTCTCTCTCTAGTCACTAATTTGTTTGGAGTGATTCCGGACTTGGAAGAGGATTTGATCTCTTTGTTTGTGTCTTGGAATGAAGTCTAGAGCTCTTGTATGAGGTTTGATGGCTGAAAACTTGGATGCATTGAAGTGTGGTGGTTGTGGGGTATTTATAGCCCCAACCACCAAAATGACCGTTGGTGAAGGCTTCTGCCGTTTGGCGCACCGGACAGTCCGGTGCGCCACCGGACACTGTCCGGTGCGCCAGCTACATCACCAGGCCGTTGGGTTCTGACCGTTGGAGCTTCTGACAACGGGGCCACCGGACAGTCCGGTGGTTCACCGGACAGTCACTGTTCACTGTCTGGTGCGCCTTCTGGCGCCTGCTCTGACTCTGCGCGCGCAGTCGGCACTGTTCAATGTTCACTATACCGTTGCAGACGACCGTTGGCGCGAGTAGCCGTTGCTCCGCTTGGCTCACCGGATAGTCCGGTGCTACACCGGACAGTCCGGTGAATTATAGCGGAGCGGCCTCCCTAAATTCCCGAAGGTGGCAAGTTTAGAGTTGAGCTCCCTGGTGCACTGGACGCTGTCCGGTGCGCCAGACCAGGGCTGCCTTTTGGTTGCCTTTTGCTCTTTTTATTTGAACCCTTTCTTGGACTTTTTATTGGTTTGTGTTGAACCTTTGGCACCTATAAAACTTATAATCTAGAGCAAACTAGTTAGTCCAATTATTTGTGTTAGGCAATTCAACCACCAAAATCATTTAGGAAAAGGTGTAAGCCTATTTCCCTTTCACTAACGCTAACCCGGCTTGTAGTTGTGCTTAAAGTTTATAAATTTCAGATTTGCCTATTCACCCCCTCTAGGCGACTTTTACTACAACTTTAAATTTTGCAAAACCCACTCCACCAAATCACCCCCACATCCATAACATCCACTAAATTCACCAAATTAATTGCACCCAAATGTAACACACCATCATCCATACCACTATATAATCTACCACTTTAAATTTTGCAAAACCCACTCAGCCAAATCACCCCACATCCATAACATCCACTAAATTCACCAAATTAATTGCACCTAAATGTAACACGCCATCATCTATACCTCTATATAATCTACCACTTTAAATTTTGCAAAACCCACTCAACCAAATCACCCCCACATCCATAACATCCACTAAATTCACCAAATTAATTGCACCCAAATGTAACACATCATCATCTATACCACTATATAATCTACCACTTTAAATTTTGCAAAATCCACTCAACCAAATCACCCCCGCATCCATAACATCCACTAAATTCACCAAATTAATTGCACCTAAATGTAACACACCATCATCTATACCACTATACAATTTTCCACTTTAAATTTTGCAAAACCCACTTAACCAAATCACCCCCTGTTGGGGGCCTTCTTCTCCGCCGAAGGTCCTCTAAGCAAAAACACCTTCGGCAGGACGATATGCAAGCAGATATGACATGAAGATATATGCCGAAGCTACAATTAAAAGAGCTTCGGCATGATGGCATGCCTAAGACAAAGGATGACACCGACTTAAAGAGGAAAAGTCCATGCAGTCCCTGATAATTTGTACTATGATTATAATTAGTTATCAAGGGCATGAATGTAATTTTGCCCAGGCTGTGTCCTGTGCCTACAAATAGATGAACAGTAACACCGTACTGTTCACGCTGGATTGTACTCGCTCTGACGTCATTCCTTACTTTCTTATCTTCTCTCAAACCGAAGGTACAAATGTAATATTAATATCATTGATATTTGTTCATGTTTATATAATTTAGAATATGAATAGTCTGATGATATAAAATGATTATTCATATTCCCTTTGCGTTTCATATGTCCTTATTTACATCCTTGCTTATGGAAATGATGAAGGTATATTCTTCATGACCTTCGTCCGAAGATCATTATATCTGAAGAGAGATAATGCTTCGAAGGACGAAGATCTTTTAACCATTAACATTTGTGTTGCCTTGTTCTTAGTTCATAGCATTTGAGAACAAGTGACCAACATTGGCGCCCACCTCCGGTGAACTCACTTCCACTGTTGTGACGATGGCTTCGTACAACAACCAAGCTGTAGCACCTTTGGTCACAAACCTGGTGCTCCCAATCACAGGTGGTTCAAGCTCAGAACCAGACAACAAGAAGCAGAAGAAGGAAGCACAAAGAAGAGTGCAGCATGTTGGGGTGCAAGGACCCTTCATCAGATCCAAGTGGTCTCGCATCCCAATTACCTTCTCTCAAGAAGATCTTCAGCTTAAAGATTATCCTCACAATGATGCCATGGTTATATCTTGTGTAATCAAGAGATTTCTGGTCCACAATGTTCTGGTTGACACAGGCAGTGCAGCGGACATCATCTTTGCAAAGGCTTTCAGACAGATGCAAGAGCCAGAAGACAGGATACATGATGCAACACACCCTCTTTGTGGCTTCGGAGGAAGATAGATTGTGGCACTTGGCAAAATAACAATGTCAGTTACCTTCGGTTACGTCCATAACACAAGAATTGAACAAGTTGTCTTTGACATTGTTGACATGGAGTATCCATACAATACAATCATTGGTCGAGGGACGCTCAATGCCTTCGAAGCAATTCTTCATCCAGCATATTTATGCATGAAGATACCTTCGGAACAAGGGCCCATTGCTATTCATGGGAGTCAAGAAGCTTTCAGGAGGGCTGAAGGGATTGGACGGATTCAAAGGCTATCCATAACATAGATGAAGCCGAAGCTTGTCAGCAATATAAACACAAAAGAGAGAAGGCTTCTTCGGCAGATCAACCGAAGCCTATGCTTTTGTGTGAAGACATAGCAGACCAAAAGGTACTGCTGGGATCTTAGTTATCTGATGAACAAGAAAACACTCTGCTAAGGTTTTTGTTCAACAACAAAGATGTCTTCGCTTGGACAGCTAACAATCTCTATGGTGTTAATAGAGACGTCATTGAACATTCATTCAATGTGGATCCATCTTTCAGGCCAAGAAAGCAGAGACTTCGGAAAATGTCTGAGGATAAAGCCGAAGGTGCACGAAATGAAGTAAAGAGACTTCTCAGTGCCGGTGTTATCAGGGAAGTAACATATCCAGAGTGGCTGGCTAATACTGTTATGGTGAAAAAGGCTAATTGGAAGTGGAGAATGTGCATGGATTTTACAGACCTCAACAAGGCATGTCCAAAGGATGAATTCCCCTTACCAGGAATAGACTCCCTTGTAGATGCAGCAGCTTCTTCGGAACTCATGAGCTTATTGGACTGCTACTTGGGCTATCACCAAATTTGGATGAAGAAAGAGGATGAGCCAAAGACAAGCTTCATAACTCCCAGTGGTACTTATTGCTACCTTCGGTTGCCCGAGGGGCTCAAAAACGCTGGAGGAAGCTTCAGCAGAATGATTGTCAAGGTTCTTCATTCTCAAATATGCAGAAATGTGCTAACTTATGTTGATGACATTATAGTAAAAAGCACAAAACAAGAAAATTGTGTTGCTGACTTGCAAGAGACATTTGCCAATTTCAGGCAAGTTGATCTCAAGTTGAATCCAGAAAAATGTGTCTTCAGAGTTAAGAAGGGCAAGTTTCTTGGCTGTCTGGTATCAACAAAGGGTATCGAAACTAATCCAAGCAAGATCGAAGCTATCCTTCAGATGGAACCGCCAAATTCAAAGAAAGGGGCTCAACGGTTGGCAGGAAGGCTGGCATCGTTAAACAGATTTATATCAAGATCAGCAGAAAGAAACTTACCATTCTTTGAAATACTGAAGTCAGCCGAAGTCTTTCAATGGGGTCCGACTCAACAGAAAACCTTCGAAGAGTTAAAACAATATCTGATAGATTTGACAACTCTAACTCCACCTTCATCAGGAACTTTGTTACTCCTATATGTGGTTGCCTCCCATTCTGTAGTCAGTGCGACACTTGTACAGGAGAAGCAAGATGGCCAAGTAAAAATACAAGCACCGGTATACTTCGTCTCTGAAGTACTCAGTTTATCAAAGAAAAATTATACAGAATTGGAGAAGGTATTGTATGCTGTGTTGATGGCCTCCAGGAAGCTTCGGCATTACTTTCAAGCATATCATATAATAGTGCCTTCATCACAACCTCTGAAGGATATAATGAGAAACAAAGAAGCTACAAAAAGGATTGGAAAATGGGCTGTGGGGCTTAACGAATTCATCATTGATTATGTACACAAATCCTCAATTCAATCTTAGGTATTAGCAGATTTCATTGCTGATTGGATGCCAGGGGCTCAGGGAGAAGAAGCAACAAAAGATGCCGAAGCCTGGATGGTATTCTGTGACGGCTCTTGGGGAACCTTCGGCGTAGGAGCAGCCGCTGTTCTAGTAGCGCCCTCTAAAGTCAGGACATGTTATGCAGTAAAGTTGGACTTTAGTTGTACAAATAACATTGCCGAGTACGAAGCTCTTCCTTTAGGGCTTCAGAAGCTAAAGGCAATGAGAATAAGAAGGGCAATCCTCAAAACTGATTCTCAAGTTATTTTTGGCCATGTAGACAAAAGTAGCAAGGCAAGGGATCCAAAGCTTGAAAAATATTTGGATGCAGTCCGAAGATTGGAAGCTTCTTTTGAAGGATTTTATATAAAAATATTCCAAGGGGGGAAAATGAGCATGCGGAATTGCTAGCTAAGTCAGCGGCACAGGGGCTCCCTTTGCCTTCAGAAGTGTTCTTTGAAACAATAAAAGCACCTTCACTCAAACTTATGGAGAGAGCAGTGCTTGCAATATCACCTGTACATAGTGAAGATTGGAGGACTGAGATTATATCTTTCCTCCAAGGCAACTGTCTTTCGGATGATGAAGTTTATAACAAAAGAATGGAAGCAAGAACAAGGCCATATGTGATCATAGAAGGGGAGTTATATAAATATGGAGTCTGCTCTCCATTACTCAAGTGTTTGTCCAGAACCGAAGGTCAGGAATTGATGAAGGAAATACATGCAGGATTATGTGGCTATCATATTGGGTCTAGGCCTTTGCTGGGGAAGGTTTTTAGACAAGGATTTTTGTGCAAAAGACCAAAAACAACCTTCGTCTTTAACTCAGCTAATACAACCAACTTGGTCACTGCAAAGGTGATGTCTGGATTTGTTAGGTCCACTTCCACCGGCACAAGGAAATTTGAAATATGTCGTCGTGGCAGTGGAATATTTCTCTAAGTGGATCGAAGCAAAGCCCTTGCCACAATAACTTCAGCCATAGTACAAAAATTCTTTTGGCAAAATATTGTTTGGCGCTTCGGCGTGCCGAAGGCAATAATCGTTGACAATGGAACTCAATTTGATGCTGAAACATTCAAAGATTTTTGTGACCAAATTGGTACAAAAATTCATTTTGCATCAGTAAGGCATCTAGAATCAAATGGGTTAGTAGATAGAGCAAATGGAATTATAATGATAGGAATAATGAAGTTAATCTTCAATCAGCCTAGAGGAAAGTGGCCAGATGAGTTGATCAAAGTGGTGTGGAGCCATAACACAAATGTCTCAAGGTCAACATGTTTTACATCATTCAAGCTCTTGTTCGGTGACGAAGCAATAACACCAGAAGAAGCAAAGACAGGATCAATAAGAACCACAGCTTCAGCGGAGGACGAAGTTGATTCTCAAATAACGAAAGACACTATAGAAGGGACCAGACTTCAGGCCATAGAACACATCAATAAGTATCAGGCCGAAACAATAAAATGGCGTGATAGAAAAGTTCGATTGAAAAATATCAAGCCAGGTCATTTGGTGCTTCGGAGAGTAGCTAACCCAGATACAGTGGGCAAGCTACAGCTGAAGTGGGAAGGTCCTTTTCTGGTAGTATCTT
Organism: Zea mays; assembly: GCF_902167145.1. NCBI lineage: Eukaryota > Viridiplantae > Streptophyta > Magnoliopsida > Poales > Poaceae > Zea > Zea mays. Next base: position 28,937,868 of record NC_050099.1, on the reverse strand, counting down.
CGTCAAGACCTGGTTCTTACAGATTGAAGGATATGGACGGCAACGACATACCCAGATCTTGGAATGTGGATGAGCTTCGGCGGTATTATGTGTAATTGATGTAATCTTTTCCATTTTTTCTATGGCACCCTTTTCCTTTCAGGAGGGGAGAAAGGTTTTTAACGGGGGCCATAGTTTGTAATTTTTTATTCTTATTTAGCCCTATGCAATAGAAGGGCCTAAATCCCCCAAAAAATGTAACATGTAATATCAGAACCCGCACCATCGAGTGCAAAAAGAGAACAGGGATAAGCTCAAAAGTCGTCCCCAAGGGGATGCGGAGCTGAAATCACTCCAAGTATGACGAAGCTATAAAAAGCCATTCCTAAGGGAGCGCAGAGTAAGTTCTGAAACTACAAAAAGTCGTTCCTAAGGGAGCGTAGAGTAAGTCATGAAGCTCAAAAGTCGTTCCTAAGGGAATGCAGAGCCAAATACCACCGAAATATAAGGTGAAAAAGCTCCAAAGTCGTTCATAAGGGGATACAGAGCTTAAATGCCACCGAAATAGAAGGTGAAGAAGCTTCAAAGTCGTTCCTAAGGGAATGCAGAGCTTAAAGACTCCAAAGTCGTTCCTAAGGGGATGCAGAGTCTGGGTGTGGCTTCGTGTGCGTTTGGGACATTCATTTGCATATTACATTACATCATTCATTGCATTCATACAAACATTTATTTAGACATTCGTAGGATCATCATCATCATGACATAAAGTACGAACATAAATATTCCAGCTTCGACGACAAAGTGCTTTGATGAACACGAAAAAGCTTCGTTCCAAACATACAGGCATGCTTCGATGTGTACGAAAAGAAGGGAAGGTGTTTTTTGCATTCGGCTCAAAAGATATGAATTTCGTCCACAGCAAAGCAATTCGTACATGGATAGAAAGGTAAAAATATATTACTAGGTATGGACAAATATACACAGTACTGAGTTTAATTCTCGATTACAATTTTTTGCAAAGATAATGCAAATATTTCCTAAGCTCTATACAGGAAGGCTTAAAGAGAAGCTTCATCTCAGCAACCTTCGGAATGTGCTTTGGGTTATCAACCTTCGGCACTGCTATCCTACAGATAAATAATGGTATAAGGTAAAAGTGATTATAAGAATCAAGGCAAGCAACAGGTATACGTTCCGTACTAGTTTAAGCAGACTTCAGGCTTCGTCTCCAACCAACTCTCGTCCACCCTTAGCCCAAATCTGAGTGATGAATCTATTTCCGATGCTTCGGGCTTCACTAGGAATATCGATCAAATCTAATGGCGACATGCTGAAGGTTGGTCTGTTTACTGTCTTCGCATGCATGCATCCGGCCTTCAAGAATGCAGCAGCTGTGCCGCGAGAAGCTAGCAGATTACAGAAGTCACCATGCCTAGCTATCACTTCATTGAGTGCATCAACTTCATTTTTAATATGCTTGAAGGTATCTAGTATATCTTCAGCCAAAGGGGTAATATCTTCAGAGCTGGCCCCAACCAAGCTGAAGACACCTTTCAACCGTTGCACGCAGCGGCTGCCAAATTCCAAGCATGTATTCCGAAGGTCCTTCAAAGATTTCTGCAGCTTTGTATTTTTATCAGCTTCGACTTCATATTTTGCTTGCAGTTCTTTCTTCTCTTCTTCGAATCCCTCTGATTTTTCTTTTAAGGCTGTTTGACTTTGGAGAAGCTCCTCGCTTAATCTAGCATTTTCAGCTTGAATCTGTGCAAGCGAACCCTCTGTTGCTTGAAGCAGGAAGTCCTTCTTCTCTAGAGAAGCTCTGTAATCCTTAATTTTACTCTCCAAGCCCTCGATTATGATTTCATTTTTCTTGTCCTCGAGGTCTTGTTGCATCCTCAATATTTTACTTAGCAGCATACTTTATGGAAATAAGCTGACATCAGAAAATTTTGATTCGTCCCAAAGATAACAGAAATCTAGGCAAAAAGAATTTTACCTTGAAATTAGAGTAAAACAAACTGCCGACGATATGTTGCCGCCGGTAGCCGCTTATATCAGCCTCAAGCTTCGGGAAACTGACACTCTTTGATAGAGTGCCGATTATTTTTGCCCTGGCGCGATCGCAAATACATCCTAAGGCTCCTTCGTCAATTCCACCAAAGAGCATAGCTCCTGGCTGGTAGCCACATGATATCCCATATTCCTGCAGGTCCTTCTTCTCAGCCTCGGACAATTCTTGACCCACCAGGTTCCGAAGGTCAAAGTCCTTTTCTTCTGAAGCAGCATCAGCAATCTTTTTTCCTTTGTCAGGCACTGCGGCCATGACCTTCTCTGCAGCCGCAACTGTCTCTTCTGCAGCCATATCCGAAAGAAGTTTATCAATTCCTGACAGTGTACTTTCAAAATTGACAGCTTCGGCAACAGCTGCAGCTTCGGCAGTGGCCTCGACACTTGCAATAGGTGCCATTCTGTACGTCGAGGTCAGCGGTGGTGTCCGTTCAATGGCTTGCATAACATTAACGATTCTTCGCTTTTTCTGACCCTCAGTCTTCTCCTTTACGGCTGAGGGTTGATCCTTCTTCTGTAAAAGTTTCGTCAGTTCCAGTCCCAGAGGACTTAGCAGCTTGATGGGTATGGATTCAGTCATTACCTTTAGAATCTCTGCTATTTCAGTAGTTGCAGGTGTTGAAGGAGTCTCTTCTACTACCTCAGTTATCTTCGGCTCTGGATCTTCAGCCTTCCTCTTCTTTGAAACTGTCGCCTTCTTAGAAATTTTCTCATCTTCTTTAACCATTATGGCAGCTTGCCTACTCAGAATGTTGACAATTCTTTTTCTTTTCACCCCTTCAGCACCTTTGTCAAGCCTTTCATAATCAGGGTATTCAAATTTCAAGGCATCCATTACCCGGTTCAATCTTCGTTTCGGCCGGGTACCGGAGGCTGCGGTCATCAATTGATCTTTCTTTTTGGTATAATTCCCAAGTATCTCGTTTCACATGGTCTCAATCATGTCTAGCCATTCTTTACAAGGCTTCTTGAATTGTTTTTCAAATTTGAAACGGTAAGAATGACGAACAAGTTCATGCTTCTTCCCCACTTCTTTCCTCTTCGGCATTCCCCAGCCACTTGACGTCGGATATGTTCTGTTCGCCAAGTATTCTTGCACCAAGTCCCTGGTACTAATCTGCTCAGCTACCATTCTAAATTCTACTTCAGACAACTGACAGGGTGACCCCAATTGCATATTGCATAAGGGCCTGGTCATTCCGAAGCTCAAACTCAATGGACTCATAACCATGGTCATCAACTTCTCCCTCTTTTTCTCGTCAGCCTTCATATAGAACCACTCATTTTCCAACTAGTTGGCCACTTCGTGCAGTAGCTAAGGACTGGTGCCTTTGTATCCTTTCGATACGCAAAATTGTAACAGCCAAAATTTTCATGAAGGCCATCTGCCCTGGCCTTTGTCTGATAGTGCAGCTCGTGCACTCGACAGAAAGCTTGGGCATCTGTGTTCATCCCTTGGCTTCGGAGGGCCCAGATATAGACGCTGAGTCTAACAATAGTGTTGGGAGTCGGCCGACGAAGATATATTTCAAAGTTCTTTAAAACTACCCCTATCATTTCATTCAAGGGGAATCACAGCCCTGCTCTGAAGAAGCTCTTGAAAACGACAACTTCATCCTTCTTCGGCTCTGGGATAATTTCTTCTCCAGCAAATTGAACAAGTTTGCTCTCAGCCTCTCCAAAATAGCCCAATTTCATCATCATAGTCATGTCATCTTCCGTCACAGTAGATTTTTCAAAATCTAGATGACTAGGCTTCGTTGGGATCAGAATGTTGTAGTCTTCTTCACTCTCACCAACATTTTCACCTTCAACCACAGTTTGTTCAGCTTCGGCATTAGAAGCACATTCGTCAGCCACAACCAGACCTGATCGCTTCATTACTTCTGAAATCGGTGTTGTTTCAGCGTCCGTGGTTTCGTCCCCCTCACGAGACACTCTAGCAGTTGATCGCACTCTGGCCATTTCGATGGCTTTTATCGTTTCACGAAGCTAACCTTAAACGATGAAGCGTTTGCTCGAAAGCGCAATGCAGAAAGCTTCGGCTATGGTTAAATTCTTTTAACAGCACAACAGTGCAATGCCAATGAATGTTGTGGTAACTCCTCACCAACCCGTCAGTTTATATAGTGCTGCAGGGGGGAGGTGAACCGCCAGGCCGTTTGCACTCGCTGAACGGTGGACCACTCGACCCTTGGAATATTATAATCGTTTCTTGGCAACGAGCTCAGGGAAGGTGTTTTTCGGACCTTCGGCATTCCAGAGCCTTCGAGTTTTTCGCGGATCGAACTCGTTACGAAAAATGATCTAGCACCGCGAAGGGCTACTGTTGGGGGCCTTCTTCTCCACCGAAGGTCCTCTAAGCAAAAACACATTCGGCAGGACGATATGCAAGCAGATACGACATGAAGATATATGTCAAAGCTACAATTGAAAGAGCTTCGGCATGATGGCATTCTAAGACGAAGGATGGCACCGACTTAAAGAGGAAAAGTCCATGTAGTCCCTGATAATTTGTACTATGATTATAATTAGTTATCAGGGGCATGAATGTAATTTTGCCTAGGCTGCGTCCTGTGCCTATAAATAGATGAACAGTAACATCGTAATGTTCGCGCTGGATTGTACTCGCTTTGACATCATTCCTTTGATTCTTTTGGAATTCACTTAGCTGAGTCCCTGGCACTTAGATAAGTATGTTTAGCACATAAAACAACTGACTAAGTGTCTAGAACTTAACTTTATTCTTGATCCATCTAAATATACCTTTGCTTAACTTTTGTTAGTTCTCACCTAGTGTGTTGTGCATCTAATCACCAAAACAATATAGAAATAGCCCAAGGGCATATTTCTCTTTCAATCTCCCCCTTTTTGGTGATTTATGCCAACACATTAAAAAGCAACTCGTTTCGAAATAACGTATCTAGAAAAACTAAAAAATGCAAATTGAAGACCAATAAGATTTTTATGGAATTTGGCATATTTGGATCACTTTTGCCACCACTTGGTTTATTTTCACAAAACAAATTCTTTTTCTTATCTCTAATGTCAGACACACTTGTTTTGGCAAATCAAGAGATCTTTCAAGAGTAAATTTGATCAAATACCAAAAACTCCCCCTTTCCCCATAATCGAAATTCTCCCCCATAAGCGAACAATTTTTGCAATAAGAGGGTTTTGATCAAACACAAAGATTCTAACTCTAAAAATTTGAAATTCACGAGTGGTTGGTTGATCCATTTGCTTTGGCCTTAATTTCTCCCCCTTTGGCATTAAGCACCAAAACAGGTGAACTTTTGGCCCTTTAACCCCATTGCCGCACCAAAATGTCAAATAAGAGCAAAAGGCAATGAGATCACAAGTACGAACTTGGGACACGATACATTGATACCGAAATGCAGTGGAAGCCCTCTCTTTGTCCAAGTTCATTTTGCCCTTTCAATATAACTTTGAGACTATATCAAGAGTACTCAACAAACAAGTTAGTCTCAAGGGAGTCAAGTTGTAGCACATCCTCCCCCTAAACATGTGCATTATTTGCATAGGGACTTGCGAGGTCCGGGGATGACTTGTACAACTTGAGCACCAAAAATAAGCAATTAAAGACATTAATGCTTAAAGTAACATGATCAAAGGCATAGAACACATGTATGCTATAGATCAATCCAAGTTACGCGAATCTAAGACATTTAGCTCACTACACAACCTGCAAAACCTTTTCTCATCTAAAGGCTTGGTGAAGATATCAGCTAGCTGGTTCTCAGTGCTAATATGGTAAATATCGATATCTCCCCTTTTGCTGGTGGTCTCTCAAAAAATGATGTCGGATGTCTATGTGCTTAGTGTAGGGATGGCAATGGGTACCCGAAACCCGATGGGTAAAAACCCTATTAGGGCACGGGTATGGCGGATTTTGATACCCATGGGTATCTTATTGGGTCATTTGTTATGCCCATCGGGTACGGTGGGCGTGGGTATGTTCTCTGTTGTCCCATACCCGCTACCCGATGGGGAACCCGCTAATATATGACACGTGGGTCCGAATTTATATGTCTCATATAAAATGAATTTGCTCTCGCTATTTGCTAACTCTAAGACCCTAACGCGACCACCAGGGCACCACGCACCAGACACCAGGCCGGCCAGCCGCCAGACGGACCATCCAGAAGTTTTATATATTCAAATATTAAGTATTGTGTATTGAACAATTAGATTTGAAGGCATGATTTTGTCCACAGTTTTGTAGAATCAATGCTATGTTTTGTGTGATTTAAAGGCATGATGTTGCCATTTAATGTTGAATATTGTTGAACCTGTGATAAAATTATGTTGGGTTCAATACATCTGTTATGCTGGTACTTATTTTTGCGATTCAAATGATCATGTCTATCGTAATGTTAATGGGTATGGGTACCCGATGGGTACCCGCTACCCATGGTGGGTATGGGTATGGCGTAATTTTGTACCCATGATGGGTAGTGGGTATGGGTATGGGTCAATTTTTTCCTAGTGGGTATGGGTATGGCTTCGTGTGCCCACTGGGTACCTTACCCACTGCCATCCCTAGCTTAGTGCAGCTGTGTTCAACAAGATTATTCGCCAAGCGGATCGCACTCTCATTATGACATAGGAGTGGGACTTTGCTCAGATTGTAGCCAAAGTCCCGGAGGGTTTGCCTCATCCAAAGCAGTTGCGCGCAACACTGTCCTGCGGCAACATACTCGGCCTCAGCGGTGGATAGGGCAACATAAGTTTGTTTCTTAGAGCTCCAAGACACCAGGGACCTTACCAGAAACTGACAAGTCCCTGATGTGGTCTACCTATCAACCTTGCACCCGGCATAGTCAGAATCTGAGTATCCGATTAAGTCAAAGGTAGACCCCTTTGGATATTAGATCCCGAAGCAAGGCGTAGAAACCAAATATCTAAGAATTCACTTAACGGTCACAAGGTGACACTCCTTGGGGTCGGATTGAAATCTAGCACACATGCATAAACTTAGCATAATATTCGGTCTACTAGCACAAAGATAAAGCAAAGATCCTATCATAGACCGGTATGCCTTTTGATCAACATACTTACCTCCTTTGTTGAGGCCCAGATGTCTGTGTGTTCCCATCGGTGTCTTTGCAGGCTTTGCATCCTTCATCCCAAACCTCTTGAACAGATCTTGAGTATACTTCGTTTGGGAGATGAAGGTTCCTTCCTTGAGTTGCTTCACTTGAAATCCAAGGAAGTAGTTGTGAGCACCTAGAGGGGGGGGGGGTGAATAGGTGATCTTGCAAAATTCAATACTAATAACACAAACTTGGTTTATAATATGTTAGTTAGATTAAACCAGGTGGTTATAAAGCGAGTTCTTGAGATAGAATCAATCACACAAAAAAGCAACACAAGAGACACGCTATTTTTATCCCGTGGTTCGGCCAAGTAATACTTGCCTACTTCCACGTTATGGCGTCCCAATGGACGAGGGCTGCACTCAACCCCTTTCAAGTGATCCAATGATCAACTTGAATACCACAGTCTTTTCTTTAGAGTTTTCTTCCCGTTTGCAAGGGATCTCCACGAGTTGGAGCCTCTCTCCCTTACAATGTTGATCACCCAAGAAGCACAAAAGTAAGGGAGGGAAAGCAACACACACAAAACTCAAATCGTAGCAAACACACGCACAAAAGCCAAGACATGAGCACGAGATCATGGCGCAGGGAGTTTACAACTCGAACGGTGCTCAAATCTCTAACACTATGAACTGGTTGCGTGATTGCGGAGTCTGGGAGTCTTAGGATGTTTAGTGAATGCTTGGTGTATTGCTCCATGCATCTAGGGGTCCCATTTATAGTCCCAAGGCAGCTAGGAGCCATTGGAGATCAACTTGGAAGGCAATTCTTGCCTTCTGTCGGGTGGTGTACCGGACAGTCCGGTGCACCACCGGATATGAATAGTACATGTCTGGTGCTCGATCTCCTTCCTTTTCTGGTGAAGCCGACTGTTGGATCTTTGGTCTCGTTGGCGCACCGGACACTGTCCGGTGCACACCGGACAGTCCGGTGTGACCATCCGACCGTTGGCTCGACCATGTGTCGCCCGTTGATCGCACAGACTACCGTTGGCCGCGGGCGCCGTTGGCTCACCGGATAGTCCGGTGTACCACCAGACAGTCTGGTGAATTTTAGCCGCGAAGCCTTCTCCTTTTCCCGAGAGCGACGAGTTCGTCGCCGAAGGGCTTGGGTGCGGGCGCTGAAGACTCACTGGACAGTCTGGTGCACCACCGGATAGTCTGGTGATTTATAGCCACGTCGCCCCCGCCAAATCCCGAGAGCAGCCAGTTCGCCGCCGGGCCAGCCTGGGCACCGGATAGTCTGGTGCGCCACAGGCTGGTGCTGGTTGGCTGAACCGAGCCAAACCTCCTCCATCTCTTTTACTCTTTCTTAGCTATGTCTCTAGCACTTAGATAAACATGTTAGTACCCAAAAAATTTTACTAAGTCTAGAAAGATACATTATTCTTTGATGTGCACTTTTCACCTACTTAGCACATGTGAGTTTAAACCAATGTGTTGGGCATTGAATCACCAAAACAATTATAGAAATGGCCCAAGGGCACATTTCCCTTTCAATCTCCCCCTTTTTAGTGATTTATGCCAACACATTAAAAAGCAACTAAAAATGTCAAATTGAAGACCAAATTCTCTTTACTTAGGATTTGGCATATTTGGATCACTTTTGCCACCACTTGGTTTGCTTTCTCAAATCAACTTTTTTCCTATCTCTAAGTCAAGCACACTTGTTTGGGCAAATAGAGAGATACTCCAAGAGTAAAATTGGATCAAGTGCCAAAAACTCCCCTTTTTCCCATAATCAAAATTCTCCCCCATAAGAGACCAAATTTTGCAATAAGAGTTATTTGGACAAAATACAAATTCTAACTCTACTATTTTCAAAATTCACAAGTGGTTGGCTGATCCATTTGCTTTGGCCTTAATTTCTCCCCCTTTGGCATTAAGCACCAAAACTGGAAAACTTTTGGCCCTTTAACCTCATTGCCTCACCAAAATGTCAAATAAGAGCAAAAAGGCAATGAGAGCATTAGTATGAACTTGGAATCAAATACACGTATACCGGAGTGCAGTGGAAGTCTTTTCGTCGTCCAAGTTCATTTTCCCTTTCAATGTTACTTCGAGATTACTTCAAGTGTACTCAAACAACCAAGTTAGTCTCAAAGAAGTCAAGTTGTAGTTCATCTCCCCCTAAATATGTGCATCATTTGCATACGGACTTGTGAGGTCTAGGGATGACTTGTACAACTTGAGCACCACAAATAAACAATAAATGATGTAAATGCTCAAAGTAACATGATTGAAGGCATGAAACACATGTATGCTATAGATCAATCCAAGTTACGCGAATCTAAGACATTTAGCTCACTACGCAACCTGCAAAACCTTTTCTCATCTAAAGGCTTGGTGAAGATATCGGCTAGCTGATTCTCGGTGCTAATATGGTAAATGTCGATATCTCCCTTTTGCTGGTGGTCTCTCAGGAAGTGATGCCGGATGTCTATGTGCTTAGTGCGGCTGTGTTCAACAGGATTATCCGCCAAGCGGATTGCACTCTCATTATCACATAGGAGTGAGACTTTGCTTAGATTGTAGCCAAAGTCCCGGAGGATTTGCCTCATCCAAAGCAGTTGCGACAAACACTGTCCTACGGCAACGTACTCGGCCTCAGCGGTGGATAGGGCAACAGATGTTTGTTTCTTGGAGCTCCAGGACACTAGGGACCTTCCTAGAAACTGGTGCGTCCCTGATGTGCTCTTCCTATCAACCTTGCACCCGGCATAGTCAGAATCTGAGTATCCGATTAAGTCAAAGGTAGACCCCTTTGGATACCAGATCCCGAAGCAAGGCGTAGAAACTAAATACCTAAGAATTCGCTTAACGGCCACAAGGTGACACTCCTTGGGTCAGATTGAAATCTAGCACACATGCATACACTAAGCATAATGTCCGGTCTACTAGCACAAAGATAAAGTAATGAACCTATCATTGACCAATATGCCTTCTGATCAACGGACTTACCTCATTTGTTGAGGTCAAGATGTCCGTCAGTTCCCATCGGGGTCTTCGTGGGCTTAGCATCCTTCATCCCAAACCTCTTGAGAAGATATTGAGTGTACTTCATTTGGGAGATGAAGGTGTCGTCCTTGAGTTGCTTCACTTGGAATCCAAGGAAGTAGGTCAATTCGCCCATCATCGACATCTCGAATTTTTGCATCATTACCCTGCTAAACTCCTCACAAGACTTTTGGTTAGTAGAACCAAATATTTTGTCATCGACATAAATTTGGCAAACAAAAAGATCACCATCGCAAGTCTTTGTAAAGAGAGTTGGATCAGCTTTCCCAACCTTGAAAGCATTAGCAATAAGAAAATCTCTAAGGCATTCATATCATGCTCTTGGTGCTTGCTTAAGTCCATAGAGCGCCTTAGAGAGCTTATATACATGGTCGGGATACCTGTCATCCTCAAAGCCAGGGGGTTGTTCCACGTATACCTCCTCCTTGATTGGTCCATTTAGGAAAGCACTCTTCACGTCCATTTGGAACAACTTAAAGGAATGGTGAGCGGCATGGGCTAATAAAATCCGAATTGATTCTAACCTAGCCACAGGAGCAAAAGTCTCCTCAAAATCCAAACCTGCGACTTGGGCATAACCTTTTGCCACAAGTCGAGCCTTGTTTCTTGTCACCACTCCGTGCTCGTCTTGCTTGTTGCGGAACACCCACTTGGTTCCCACAATGTTTTGCTTTGGATGTGGCACCAGGCTCCAGACTTCATTCCTTTTAAAGTTGTTGAGCTCTTCCTGCATGGCCAACACCTAGTCCGGATCCTGCAAGGCCTCTTCTACCCTGAAAGGCTCAATAGAAGAGAAAAATGAGTAATGCTCACAAAAATTAGCTAATCGTGAGCGAGTGGTAACTCCCTTGCTGATGTCACCCAAAATCTGATCAACGGGGTGATTTCTTTGGATCGTTGCTCGAACTTGAGTTGGAGGGGCCCGTGGTGCTTCTTCCTCCATAACATGTTCTTCATGTGCTCCCCCTTCTTGAGATACCTGTTCATTGTCTTGAGTTGGGGGATGCACCATTGTCGAGGAAGAAGGTTGATCTTGTTCCTGTAGTTCCTGTGGTCGCACATCTCCTATCGCCATAGTTCGCATTGCGGCCATTGGAACCTCATCTTCATCTATATCATCAAGATCAACTTGCTCTCTTGGTGAGCCATTAGTCTCATCAAATACAATGTCGCTAGAGACTTCAACTAATCCTGATGATTTGTTGAAGACCCTATACACATTTGTATTTGAGTCATATCCTAGTAAAAACCCTTCTACTGCCTTGGGAGCAAATTTTGAACGTCTACCTTTCTTCACCAGAATGTAGCATTCGCTCCCAAATACACGAAAATAAGAAATATTGGGTTTGTTACCAGTTAAGAGTTCGTAGGAGGTCTTCTTGAGAAGACGGTGCAGATAGAGCCGGTTTAGGGCATGACAAGCTGTGTTCATAGCTTCTAACCAAAACCGCTTAGGCGTCTTGTACTCTCCAAGCATCATTCTCGCCATGTCAATTATCGTCATGTTCTTCCTCTCTACCACACCATTTTGTTGTGGTGTGTAGGGAGCGGAGAACTCGTGCTTGATGCCTTCCTCCTCAAGATACTCTTCAACTTGCAAATTCTTGAACTCGGACCCATTTTTGCTTCTTATCTTCTTCACCTTTAGATCAAACTCATTTTGAGCTCTCCTTAAGAAGCGCTTTAGGGTCCCTTGGGTTTCGGATTTTTCTTGCAAAAAGAAAACCCAAGTGAAGCGGGAAAAATCACCAACTATCACAAGACCATACTTACTTCCCCCGATGCTGAGGTAGGCAACGGGACCGAAGAGATCCATGTGAAGAAGTTCCAGTGATCTTGATGTCGTCATCACATTCTTGCTGTGATGAGTGCTTCCCACCTGTTTCCCTGCCTTAGTTCCCATCTCCAAAGATAATAGTATCCTAGGAATCCTTGTTCTTGACATAGGAGGTGAACATTTTCTTCTCCCCCGTCATATGGTTTGTGCATCCGCTGTCGATAATCCAACTTGAGCCCCCGGATGCATAAACCTGCAAGGAATTTAAGCTTGGGTTTTAGGTACCCAACTCTTGTTGGGTCATACAAGGTTAGTCACAACAATTTTTGGAACCCAAATGCAAGTCTTGTCTCCCTTGCATTTAGATCCCAATTTTCTAGCAACTACTTTGGCATTTTTACATGAAAGCACAAACGAAGTATTGCAGGCATGATAAACAGTAGTAGGACCATTGCAAACTTTCCTAGGTGCATGGGACATAGCATGATTACGCCTAGGCCTATTTCTACCATAAGCATAAGTAGAGCTAGAAGCAACCATAGCATGAGAATTATGATAAACAGGTAAAACAGCATGATCATAACTCCTATCATGATGAGAAACTTTCTTAGCATGAGTATGAAGATAAGCATGGTTCTTTTGATCATGTGAAGAATATGAACTACTAGCTGTAGGAGCCTTCCCTTTCCCCTTGTTGAGATCGGAAGTCCTTTGGCTTGTTAAGTTCTTGGTTTCCTTTCGAAAACCAAGTCCATCCTTAGGTTAGGGGTGTCTACCAATGGTGTAGGCATCCCTAGCAAATTTTAGTTTCTCATAATCATTTTTGCAAGTCTTAAGTTGATCATTAAGAATTGCAACATCATTATTTAATTTGGCATAGTGGCAGCATGTTCATCAAAATCAATATCTTTACACCTATTGCAAATAACTACATGTTCTACAATGAACTAGTTGCATTTACTTTCTCTAGCTTAGCATTCAAATCATCATTTAAATTCTTTAAGCCAGAGATAGATTCATGACATGTAGACAACTCAGAGGATAGCATTTCATTTCTCTTAATTTCTAGAGCAAGAGATTTTTGAACACTAATAAATTTATCATGCTCCTCATACGAAATATCTTCTTGCTTTTCTAGCAATCTATCTTTTTCATTAAGAGCATCAATTAATTCATTTATCTTGTCTACTTTAATTCTATCTAATCCCTTGAACAAATCAGTATAGTCTACTTCATCATCAGATGATTCTTCATCACTAGAAGAAGTATACTTGGGAGTGTCCCGAATACATACCTTTTTCTCCTTAGCCATAAGACACATATGGCATTCGTTGGGGAAAAGCGAAGATTTGTCGAAGGCCGAGGTAACCAGTCCTTCATCGTCGAAGTCGGATGAAGAACAGTCAGAGTCCCATTCCTTTCCAAGGTGCGCCTCGCCCTTCGCCTTCCTATAGTTCTTCTTTTTCTCCTTCTTCCCATGCTTTTCTTGTGCCTGATCATTCTCATTATCGGGGCATTGAGCTATAAAATGACCAGTCTTACCACATTTGAAGCAGGAGAGTTTTCCCCTTGACTTGTTCTTGTTGGGGTATTTCTTTCGTACTTTTAGTGCGCTCTTGAAACGCTTGATGATGAACGCCATTTCATCTTCATTGAGCCCGGCAGCCTCCACTAGTGCTACCTAGCTAGGTAGTGCCTCCCTGCTGCTGGTTGCTTTGAGAGCAACGGGCTGCGGCTCGTAGACGGGAAGTGGACCGTTCAAGGCGTCATCCATGTATCGTGCCTCCTTCACCATCATGCGCCCGCTCACGAATTTTCCGAGGATTTCCTCGGGCGTCATCTTGGTGTACCTGGGGTTCTCACGAATAAGATTTACAAGATGGGGGTCAATAACTATAAATGACCTGAGCATGAGTGGAACGACATCATTATCCGTCCATCTTGTACTCCCGTAGCTTCGGATTTTGTTGACTAGGGTCTTGAGCCTGTTGTAGGTCTGTGTTGGCTCCTCTCCCCTGATCATCGCGAACCTCCCCAGCTCGCCTTCCACCAGTTCCATCTTGGTAATCATGGTGGCGTCATTACCCTCATGTGATATCTTAAGAGTATCCCAGCTTTGCTTAGCACTGTCCAAACCGCTCACTTTATTGTATTCATCCCTGCAAAGAGATGCTAACAAAACAGTAGTAGCTTGGGCATTTTTGTGTATTTGTTCATTAATGAATACATGGTTATCAGTGCTATCAAAGTGCATTCCATTTTCTACAATCTCCCAGATACTAGGATGGAGGGAGAACAAATGACTACGCATTTTATGACTCCAAAAAGAATAATCTTCTCCATCAAAGTGTGGAGGTTTTCCAAGTGGAATTGATAGTAAATGCGCATTTGAATTGTAAGGAATGCGAAAATAGTCAAAAGAGTAATTCTGATTAACCGTTTTCTTTTTCGACGAGGAGTCGTCGTTGTCATCCCTTGGTGAAGAAGAGGAGGCGTCGCTGTCATAGTAGATGATCTTCTTGATGCGCCTCTTCTTCTTCTCGTCTCTCTTCTTGTGACTCGAGCCTGAGTCAGTGGGCTTCTCGTCTCTTGGCTCGTTGAAGAGGGACTCCGTCTCCTTGTCGTTGATGACCATCCCTGTGACGGAACCTCCCAAGTAATTAGGCCCACCTACAGTTGTCCTTGTCCAACGGACCTCAGACAACCCTGTAGGTGCCCCTAAACTACTTGACAAGTTCGGTATCTTTCCTTACCTTACTAAGAACGTCTCACCCGTCTTGTAGACATTACAGAACATCGGAGATAAAGAAATGCGGAAGCGATTACATAAACTTACATTTATTAAAAAGTAAGATCAAGTTGGTTATTACAGACCAGAACTAAAAGCGAGTGCTGAGTAGTATTATTACACATACCAAGGGAGGCACAAACTCCTCCCGATAGTTTTTCACAAAAGTTTTCTATATGGAGGACCAAGTCCTCCCGCATCTTCACTCTTGTTTCTCCTCCTTAGGAACCACCTTGGTACAGAAGCAACATAAATCTGCTACTTCCTCACCTAAAAACAACAAAGGGATAAACCCTGAGTATGGAATTACTCAGCAAGTCTTACCCGACTAAAGAAAAGACTCTCAAGGGTATGCTGGTTATATGGGAGTCAAGGTAAGGCTTTTCAATAATCAAAGACTCTGTTTTGCAGAAATGCTTACTAAAGTGGATCCTTAAAAGTCCAATTTTATTTGTCAAGTTAAGTACAATTACCTGCAACTAGAGTTCTTTCTACCCTAGTTCAATCACTGGTCCTGCACTAGCCAATTTCTTAACAAAAACCCATCATCTTTAGTGGAATGCTACGTGTAGGTCAGTGACCAAGTCTTCATAACCGCGAAGGTACGGCGATCCGAATCGATTATACTCAGCTGAGGATCTCCAATCACACGACATATGTAGCACTTAACCCTTGCATATGTCAACCCGCCACCGGGGTTCTTAAGACCAGATCAGGTTCACGCAAACCGAGAGCACAGATACACCACCGTCCAGCCTCTTGCCACGGAGGGTACACGCTACTCTCGCCACCGCTCTACGCCCATTTCGTGTTATCTTATTCTGGTCTTAGTCTGCCCGAGGCAAGGCTTACCCATGACGAGGCATGTGACCAGTTAAAGGGTCCTCGATCATCAAGCCTACATCGAGACGGTCCTTAATCGACTCGGACGGAGACACTACACCGAGACTCCTTTCTCGTGCAAGTCACCCGCCCGGTCTCAGCTTAATCATTTAAACCCAAATCTTGGTACCTGGCAGAGGTACATCTTTTCCGATGTTGAACCCATCATGGCCATGATGGATCCACCATCAAGTTTTATTTTTGAAAACAACCCTCCCACTTTGCCAAACATCTTTTGTAAAACAAATCCTTTTGTTTTTCTAGAGCAATACTAAGCATAGTAAAATCTTTTTGTAAAAACAGGGTTTCAAGGAAGGTAATCAAGTTCAAGGAAGGTAATGCAAGAATTGTTTTATCAAACAACTCCTATCACCTAATGCAGCAAGCAAGTGAGAAAGATTTTAAAAACATCAAGGGAGGTGGCAAATGCACCGGGGCTTGCCTTCGTTCACAGGTGAGTCAGGCTCGGATCCACAAATATCAAAGTAGAAGCAGTTGCCTGCCTGAGAATCCGAGGGTGGTGGTGTCCTTTCTTCGGTGACTTCCACTTCTTCTTCACGTTCTAACATAACCATATATATACATATATAAGAATGAATGCCATGTAATGCGCATGAGAGTGCGAAGATAATAAAGATTTATTATCTAAGTCTTGAATACAACTTTCCTTCACGGAACTCCGAGAACTTAGGGTTTCCGAAGTCGGTAAAGGAGTTCATAGGGCAGGGGGGTGTTTTGGGTTCTAGTTATCAAACATGGTCCAAATCAACTCAAACCCTACCCAAGGCTTCTAAATATTGCTTTAAGTTCCCATAAAAAGTTTGGGCATTTTTGGACTTACCAATTATTTTCTAAAAATCCATAACTAATACTTTTAACTACTTTAAATGCCCTAAAATTTCTTATTTCTACTAAAAATCACAAAACTATTTTTATTAAATTCTAGGGAAAATAACAAGCCTAGGAAAATTGGTTTCACAATTTTAGGATTTTTCTACAATTTTTAACATATTTCCAAAGCTCTGCTGAAAAAGAAAAAGGAAAAGGCTTCAACAGTAATGGGCTGGTTTCAGCCCAGGCGGCCCAGTCCAGAGGGGAAAGCGCACGCGCGCGCCCGCGCCCTGGAGGTTTTTGCAGAACGGCCCCCGCGTTTCTGTCAAACTGCGAATGGGTTCAGACACTATGTGTAACAGTCACTGACAACTTGCACCGAGGTCCGTGAGGTTTTATCTCTTTACCGCGGTAGGTCCCCGACGACGGCAGCGCGCGGAGGAGCTCCGGCGAGCCCACGGTACTGGCCGAACGGGGCAACAACTAGGGTTCCCGAGCAACTAACACCTAATTGAATCCATCCCGAGCCTTTCCCCCAACCCAATTTCACAAATGGTGACAAGGATTGCTCTGGCCACGGTGGTCGTGACCATCGCGGCAAGTCAGTCGTGTTCCTGGCGAGTAGTGGGCTCCTAATTCAATTGGATGGGTTGGCGAGTATCACAGCCGCATCAGAATGCTTAAACAAGGGAGCAGAGGACGAGGACTGACCGGAGTACGGCTGGCGACGGTGAAGCTCGTTTCACGGTGGCAAAGAGTGGATTTGGGGGGAATTGGAAATTCGCGCGTGTTGGTGGATGATCGAGGGTGGGAGCGGGTGCTACAGCTTCACGACGACATGGCGCAGCTACGGGCGAGGTCAATTTATAGTGCTAGAGGGCGGTGGCCGCGAATTTTGAGCAAGACGCGCGGCGGCCGGAGGTAGGGAAGAACCCTGGGCGCGGTGAATACGTGTCCAGAGGCGTGGCAACCTCATCGACGATGATGGGACGGCAGTAGGGAATCACGGTGGTGCCGTGGAAAGGCTCGGACACACGGCGGGCACAGAGATTGCACGACGATGGCGAGCGGCTTTTTCTACGGCGGTGAGCAAAGGGAAGGGGTACCGCGGCTGACCGGGGTGGCTTCCAGCTCGACGGCGACGACGATCTTTTAACCACGCAGCGTTATCCGATTGTCAGCGAACGTTAATCTTAACGCGGCGGCGCGAATCCTTGCGCGGGGGAGGGTCATCGGCGGCGAGCAAGCCGCGCTGGCGTCCTGATCCACTCAAGCTACTGTACCATGGTGATCCCCCCATTCAGTTGCCTGATAGAGCAAGTTTAAGCCACTTTTTCTCTGATTTTCCAATGGCAACACATCCAGTGACCTATAGCAAAGTTGTAGAGCTATATACCATCTACAATTCGACTATAGGAACTGAGCTCATTTGATCACTAAATCAAGGTGGAATTTATACTCAAAGTTCATCCCATCACACTGTTAATCTGAATTTCAGACTTCAGGCAGTCTGACAGTCCAACTTCAGGCTCAATTATCTCCAGTTTTTCCTTAACAACAATGCTCACACCTTTAAGCAAAGTTGTTCTCCTATGATTAGGCTATAATTTTGATGTGGTGACCTAGGGCAAAAACTCTATAGTTTGAAAGTTACAAGGCTCCAAAGTTGAGCCAATATCACTGAAATCAGACTTAGGCATTTGAGAAAGAGTGTGGCTCTTTTGCACATAAGTCCAAATCTCAGGGTTTAACTTGCAAACTCACATATTTGTGGCCCAAATGACTTAAGATACTTATTTAACTTGGTTTTTGCACTTTAGTCCCAAAGTGGACTAATTTTGCACATAGGCCCCTAGGGTTTAGTTTTAGGGTTTTCCAGGGTTCCAATTAGGGTTTCTGGTATCCCAGGGGTATAAATGTGATTCAACTTTATTTTTGGGGATATTTTATAACTATTTCCCTAAAGTCTTTAGGTTTTCTCAACTTGGGTTAAGTTTTACCCCCTTAATCCCTATTTAGGGTTAAGTTTCCTATCCAGGGTTCTATTTGCAAAAACACTTAAACAATACAACTTGTTTGAAATTTTTGCCTAGTGAATGCACTCTAGGTGTGTCAAACATATGCAATGCCAATGCTTATGATGCCATGCTCAAGTTTTAGTTACAGTAACACCAGGGGTGTTACATCCTTCCCCCCATAAAAGAATCTCGTCCCGAGATTAAAAATCCTAGGGTAAGTAATGGAAAAGGAAACGCGGCATACTTTTATTTCCTTATTTCTGGTACAAGGCAGGGGTGATGTGAGGGTCACTTCTTTTATTACACAGTTAAACAGGCTTTTACAATTTACAAGAGGCTAAAAAGCCTGGGAAATTCTTATCTAAAAAGTCTTGAGTTTCCCATGTAGCCTCATCTTCGGAATGCTGGTTCCACTTTATTTTATAAAACTTGAGAGTTTTTCTCCGGGTAACCCTGTCCTTTTGATCCAAGACTCGAATAGGGTGCTCAGAGTATGTCAAGTCCGGTTCAAAGACAACATCTGTCACTTCAACGGTTCGATCAGGAATCCGAAGACACTTCTTCAATTGTGACACGTGGAACACATTATGCACAGCAGACAATGTTTCGGGTAGTTGGAGTCGGTATGCCACTGGCCCATATCTTTCTAGAATAAGAAAAGGACCAATATATCGTGGTGCAAGCTTCCCTTTAACCCCAAAACGCGATACTCCCTTCATTGGTGAGACCTTCAGGTAGACATAGTCTCCATCCAGGAAATATAAGGGCATTCGCCGTTTGTCTGCATAACTCTTCTGACGAGCTTGTGCTTTCTTCATATTATGAATAATTTCCTGAACCTTATCCTCGGCCTCCTTCACCATATCAGGCCTAAAGAAGCACCTTTCCCCAGGTTCAGACCAATTTAGCAGAGTACGACATCGTCGTCCATATAAAGCTTCGAAGGGTGCCATCTTGATACTTGATAGCTATTATTATATGAAAAGTCCACCAAAGGCAAACATTCATCCCATTTCTATGAGAAGTCCAGAACACATGCCCGCAGCATATCTTCAAGTATTTGGTTCACTCTCTCAGTCTGTCCACTGGTTTGAGGATGATAGGCCGAACTGTGGAGTAACTTAGTACCCAAGGATTTATGAAGTTCTTCCCAGAATTTGGATACAAATTGTGGTCCACGATCCGACACTATAGTCTTTGGAACACCATGCAAACTGAGAATACGGGCAATGTACAACTCCGCATAGGTAAGTACCGGGTAATATGTCTTGACCGGCAGAAAGTGAGCAATCTTTGTAAGTCGATCAACAATCACCCAAATAGAGTCATATCCTTTTGCGGTCCTGGGCAATCCCACAATAAAGTCCATACTGATGTCTTCCCATTTCCATGTCGGTATTGGTAGTGACTGTAATGGACCGGCAGCTTTCAAATGTATGGCTTTGACACGTCTGCAGGTGTCACATCTCGCCACATAGCGTGCAATTTCGATCTTCATCTTTGTCCACCAGTAATGTTGCTTCAAGTCTTGGTACATCTTAGTGCTTCTGGGATGAATAGAATAGCGGCTAAGATGTGCTTCATCAAGAATCTGCTGGCGGAGCTCTTCATTCTTTGGCACCACTATGCGGTTATTAAACCATACAATGCCTTGTTCATCTTCTTTGAAGCATTTGACTTTTCCAGCCCTTAACTTCTCACGAATGTGTTTCATGCCCTCATTATCCTTTTGGGCATCAATTATCCTTTGCAAGAGGACTGACTCAAGCTTTAGCTGATTCAAAGTTCCTTGTTGGACCATTCCCAGGTTTAGCTTCTCCATCTCTTGACATAAAGTGTTGTCAGAGGTCTTCATTGTAAGACAATGATAGGCAACCTTACGGCTTAGCGCATCTGCCACAACATTGGCTTTGCCTGGGTGATAATGAATTTCCAGTTCATAATCCTTAATAAGCTCAAGCCATCGTCTCTGCCTCATATTCAATTCTGACTGGGTGAAGATGTACTTCAAACTTTTATGATCTGTATAGATATGACAGATATTTCCCAGCAGATAGTGACGCCAAATTTTCAGGGCATGGACCACAGCAGCTAGCTCCAGATCATGAGTTGGGTAATGCTCCTCATGTCGGTGTAACTGCCGTGAAGCATACGCAATTACTCGGCCCTCTTGCATTAGTACACAGCCGAGTCCACTGCCAGATGCATCACAATATACATCAAAAGGCTTGGTGATGTCCGGTTGAGCCAATACCAGAGCAGTGGTTAGTAATGTCTTCAATTGTTCAAAGGCTTCATCGCACTTCGAAGACCAATTGAATTTAACATCATTTTTCAATAAACTTGTGATTGGCTTCACAAGCTTAGAAAAGTCTGGTATAAATCTACGGTAATATCCAGCCAGTCCAAGGAAACTTCGGACTTGATGAACAGTGGTCGGGGGTTTCCACTCCAAAATGTCCTTGACTTTGCTGGGGTCTACCTCAATCCCTCTGGCAGATAGAACATGTCCTAGAAATTGAATTTCCTCCAGCCAAAACGCGCATTTGCTGAACTTGGCATACAACTGATGTTCCCTCAGGCGCATTAACACGATCCGTAAATGTTGGGCGTGCTCCTCTTCATTCTTGGAGTATATCAAAATGTCATCAATGAAGACCACCACAAACTTGTCTAGCTCGGGCATGAACACCGAGTTCATCAAATATGTGAAGTGGGCCGGAGCATTTGTTAGCCCGAAAGACATTACCAGATATTCAAATAATCCATATCGCGTAGTGAACGCGGTCTTTGGTATATCTTCAGGCCGAATACGGATTTGGTGATAGCCCGATCGGAGATCAATCTTTGAAAATACCCTAGCTCCAGTCAGTTGATCAAATAGAATATCAATCCTTGGAAGAGGGTACTTGTTTTTGATGGTGACCTCATTCAAGGGCCGATAATCCACACACATTCGTAAGGTTTGATCCTTCTTTTTGACGAATATGGCTGGACAACCCCACGGTGATGAGCTTGGCCGGATAAATCCTTTCTCCAGGAGATCTTGTAATTGAATCTTCAACTCTGCCAACTCATTAGGAGGCATACGGTACGATCTTCGAGAAATGGGAGCCGCACCGGGCTTCAACTCTATGACAAACTCTACCTCCCGCTCTGGTGGCAATCCCGGCAAATCCTCGGGAAAGACATCAGGAAACTCACATACTACCGGGATATCCTTGATTTCCGGTACCATGGCTTCATAAACTCTGCCAGTAACTTTGTTTGGAATAGGGATGGACAAAAGAATTTCTTCTTGATTATGACTCAACCTGATGGTTCTTTGATCAGTATTGAGTGTTGCTTTATGTTTGGCCAACCAATTCATACCCAAAATAACATCTAAGTCTTGGCCTTTCAGGACGATCATATTGGTAGGAAAGTCCCGTCCGGCTAATGATACGGGCACTTGATAGGCCACTTCTCTAGTAAAGATTTGTCCCCCAGGTGAGTGTATTTTAAATCCCTTTTTTGATTCATGGCATGCAATGTGATGTTGCTCCACAAACTTCTTGCTAATAAATGTATGCGAAGCACCAGAATCGAAAAGAATAATTGCAGGGTGACTGGCCACGAGAAACGTACCCATCATCACCGGTTCTCCTTCCGGTGTAGTGGCCACTTGAGTATAGTACACGCGTCTCGTCTTCTTGAAATTTTTGCCCTTAACATTTCCCTTGTTTTGCGATGAATTCCCCAATCCTTGCTGATTATTTGCTTGATTCTGCTTGGGATATGGGCAATCTTTGATGAAATGTCCAGACTTGCCACAATTAAAACATCCGGTTGAAGAGCTAGGCAAGGCAGGGAATCGAGTGCCTGGGGCACCCGACTGACTTGGGGCAGTGGAGGCTTTATTGGGACGAATAATTATCGACTGCTTGAAAGGGAAGGTTGGTGCACGTGGAGGAGTCTGATTAGAAGGCCGGAGAATAAACCGTTGCCTTTTTGCCTGGCCCTGATTAGTCTTCTCACCACCAAATCCCTTGTTCTTTCCGAATCCTGCATATTTTGCTTCAACAGATAGGGCTGTGCTGACAGCCTTTCCATACGTCAAGTCAATACAAGCAGCCATTTTTCTCTGTAGCCGATCATTTAGTCCTCTCATGAAGCAATTTCTCTTTTTCAGATCAGTGTTCACCTGATCAATTGCATATTGGGACAGGTGATTAAACTTGTTGAGATACTGATTGACAGTATCTCCTCCTTGTTTTAGCTTCATGAACTCTTCTTGCTTCATATGCAGAACGCCTTCGGGTATATAATGCTCACGGAATGCCACTTTGAATTCCTCCCAGGTTACTTGATGATTGGTCGGCTGAACGGCCACAAAATTTCCCCACCAAGTACTGGCAGGGCCGCGTAGTTGTTGCGCTGCGAATAATGGCTTCTGTGTCTCTGAACAGCGCAGAAGACCAAATTTCTGCTCAATAACCCGTATCCATTCATCGGCTTCTAGTGGATCTTTAGCTTTAACAAATAGTGGTGGACGGGTTTCCGAGAAATCCAGATAAGTAGTTTCGCGGGGGTCTTGTTGATAGCCTCGCCCACCAGGCTGCTGGAATTGTTGGCCCGCCATTTCTCTTAGGAAGCGGGTATTGTCAGCAGTTGCGTTCACTAAGGCGGCAATTGCATCCGCCAATGTCGGAGGAACATGGGGTGGATTGGGTGTAGATTCCCGCCCTCGGGAGGTACCAGCTCCGTCCTGAGCTCGAGTCTTGGAAGGCATCTGTGGCAACAATATTTGAAAACAATATGATATGCCAAAGAAAAAGCCATTCCATTTTACATTACCAAAAGTAATGTTACAGACTCAAGACTCTTACAACAGGGTACAGACAGCAAATTACATTACAGATGAAGAGCCATTACCTATTATACACCAGTACAAACTACAATACACTACACTACTTCTACTTCTATTATACCATTACTCCTGCTTCCCATTACTCTTGGCGGCCTCATCGTCAGGTGTGGGAGTCCATACGTCAACCAGCCTCATGGAAGGAGGGGGTTCAAAAAGATCTAACTCCCCACCCAGCGCGTGTCCCGCAACGTGGGAGGGTCCGGCTTCCGCCTCAGCAGGGTGCGCAGGTGCACTAGGGTGTAATTGCGAATACAGTACATGGACTTCCTCATGCAACGTATTGCAATAGACCTGCAGGTCGTCGACAGTTGAGCTAAGTTCCTTGAATCGGGCCTGAGCCCTTGCTTCCTTAGCACATGCCAGCAAACAGGACTGTACTGCCCAGTCGAGTGCTAAGTCCCGATCAGCAAGCTGATCCCGCAGGTGACGGATGTCCCTTCTTAGTTCATTTATTCTATCTCCGTCCGCAACCCAAGCGTTGGTCCTATGTTGCAGCTCCGCTTGAAGTCGGCTTACTCGTGCTTCAAGATCTCCTATTGGGTCATTACTCCCGCTGGTACTGTTCTCATGTCGAGGGGCCAGTTGATGTCGGGGCACACCGATTGGTCGAGTTGACTTGCGCGCCGTTAGCCTTGTGCGTGGCGGCATCTTTCTAAGGGGGAAAACTTTATTAGTATAATTCTTAGCATGATGCATGTGTAAGTACAGAATCAACCTTAGTTGATTCAACCTTCTATACATTGCACTCTTCCTATCTGGTCTTTAAGATAGACTCTTCAGAATACTTAGGTAAGAAGAGAAAAGAGTTTTTAGGTAAGACTTTTGAAAATCCTTTTGAAGATGCCTCATAATATCTGCAAAGAAGGGCTTCGCTCCGATACCAGCTGTGACGGAACCTCCCAAGTAATTAGGCCCACCTACAGTTGTCCTTGTCCAACGGACCTCAGACAACCATGTAGGTGCCCCTGAACTACTTGACAAGTTCGGTATCTTTCCTTACCTTACCAGGAACGTCTCACCCGTCTTGTAGACATTACAGAACATCGGAGATAAAGAAATGCGGAAGCGATTACATAAACTTACATTTATTAAAAAGTAAGATCAAGTTGGTTATTACAGACCAGAACTAAAAGCGAGTGCTGAGTAGTATTATTACACATACCAAGGGAGGCACAAACTCCTCCCGATAGTTTTTCACAAAAGTTTTCTATATGGAGGACCAAGTCCTCCCACATCTTCACTCTTGTTTCTCCTCCTTAGGAACCACCTTGGTACAGAAGCAACAGAAATCTGCTACTTCCTCACCTAAAAACACCGAAGGGATAAACCCTGAGTATGGAATTACTCAGCAAGTCTTACCCGACTAAAGAAAAGACTCTCAAGGGTATGCTGGTTATATGGGAGTCAAGGTAAGGCTTTTCAATAATCAAAGACTCTGTTTTGCAGAAATGCTTACTAAAGTGGATCCTTAAAAGTCCAATTTTATTTGTCAAGTTAAGTACAATTACCTGCAACTAGAGTTCTTTCTACCCTAGTTCAATCACTGGTCCTGCACTAGCCAATTTCTTAACAAAAACCCATCATCTTTAGTGGAATGCTACGTGTAGGTCAGTGACCAAGTCTTCATAACCGCGAAGGTACGGCGATCCGAATCAATTATACTCAGCTGAGGATCTCCAATCACACGACATATGTAGCACTTAACCCTTGCATATGTCAACCCGCCACCGGGGTTCTTAAGACCAGATCAGGTTCACGCAAACCGAGAGCACAGATACACCACCGTCCAGCCTCTTGCCACGGAGGGTACACGCTACTCTCGCCACCGCTCCACACCCATTTCGTGTTATCTTATTCTGGCCTTAGTCTGCCCGAGGCAAGGCTTACCCATGACGAGGCATGTGACCAGTTAAAGGGTCCTCGATCATCAAGCCTACATCGAGACGGTCCTTAATCGACTCGGACGGAGACACTACACCGAGACTCCTTTCTCGTGCAAGTCACCCGCCCGGTCTCAGCTTAATCATTTAAACCCAAATCTTGGTACCTGGCAGAGGTACATCTTTTCCGATGTTGAACCCATCATGGCCATGATGGATCCACCATCAAGTTTTATTTTTGAAAACAACCCTCCCACTTTGCCAAACATCTTTTGTAAAACAAATCCTTTTGTTTTTCTAGAGCAATACTAAGCATAGTAAAACCTTTTTGTAAAAACAGGGTTTCAAGGAAGGTAATCAAGTTCAAGGAAGGTAATGCAATAATTGTTTTATCAAGCAACTCCTATCACCTAATGCAGCAAGCAAGTGAGAAAGATTTTAAAAACATCAAGGGAGGTGGCAAATGCACCGGGGCTTGCCTTCGTTCACAGGTGAGTCAGGCTCGGATCCACAAATATCAAAGTAGAAGCAGTTGCCTGCCTGAGAATCCGAGGGTGGTGGTGTCCTTTCTTCGGTGACTTCCACTTCTTCTTCACGTTCTAACATAACCATATATATACATATATAAGAATGAATGCCATGTAATGCGCATGAGAGTGCGAAGATAATAAAGATTTATTATCTAAGTCTTGAATACAACTTTCCTTCACGGAACTCCGAGAACTTAGGGTTTCCGGAGTCGGTAAAGGAGTTCATAGGGCAGGGGGTGTTTTGGGTTCTAGTTATCAAACATGGTCCAAATCAACTCAAACCCTACCCAAGGCTTCTAAATATTGCTTTAAGTTCCCATAAAAAGTTTGGGCATTTTTGGACTTACCAATTATTTTCTAAAAATCCATAACTAATACTTTTAACTACTTTAAATGCCCTAAAATTTCTTATTTCTACTAAAAATCACAAAACTATTTTTATTAAATTCTAGGGAAAATAACAAGCCTAGGAAAATTGGTTTCACAATTTTAGGATTTTTCTACAATTTTTAACATATTTCCAAAGCTCTGCTGAAAAAGAAAAAGGAAAAGGCTTCAACAGTAATGGGCTGGTTTCAGCCCAGGCGGCCCAGTCCAGAGGGGAAAGCGCACGCGCGCGCCCGCGCCCTGGAGGTTTTTGCAGAACGGCCCCCGCGTTTCTGTCAAACTGCGAATGGGTTCAGACACTATGTGTAACAGTCACTGACAACTTGCACCGAGGTCCCTGAGGTTTTATCTCTTTACCGCGCTAGGTCCCCGACGACGGCAGCGCGCGGAGGAGCTCCGGCGAGCCCACGGTACTGGCCGAACGGGGCAACGGCTAGGGTTCCCGAGCGACTAACACCTAATTGAATCCATCCCGAGCATTTCCCCCAACCCAATTTCACAAATGGTGACAAGGATTGCTCTGGCCACGGTGGCCGTGACCATCGCGGCAAGTCAGTCGTGTTCCTGGCGACTAGTGGGCTCCTAATTCAATTGGATGGGTTGGCGAGTATCACAGCCGCATCAGAATGCTTAAACAAGGGAGCAGAGGACGGGGACTGACCGGAGTACGGCTGGCGACGGTGAAGCTCGTTTCACGGTGGCGGAGAGTCACTACAACACTTGTGACCTTTTGTGACGTTCCCTTTATGTTACCAAACTTTGAATTTATGTCAATTTTTGAAATTTATGACATATCCGTGACGAAAATCGCTTTGTCACCTATCATGCGTGGCATTGCATCATCTGTGACGTTTCATGTTTTTCCGTCATAAATTTAGTGACATGTTATATGTCGTCATAGTTTTATGACACGCTATTTTCGTCACTAACCATCTCTAAAAAATGCCACATCATGCTTCCACGTAGGATAGAAAACGTCATAAAAGTAAACATGCAAATGACATGGCATGACAAGAATCTTACGTGGCATCTATGATTATGACAATTTTATTCGTCATAACATATTTAGCCGTAAGCCAATTTGTTTCACCATATTTTTTTGCATTTTTATTTTTTAATCTGGTAGCCTAGCGTAGAAATAATGCAACCAATTTATTTTACCCTATTTTTGACCTTTTATTTTTAACTATGTAGCCAGCAGCTGTTAACCGGCATAGAAAATGTAGCACCCTGCTGGAACCAGCGGTGGGTTGCAACAGCCAATTTGTTTCACAAATCACAATGTACTATAAACAAAATCTATTGTAATTAAACAAACAATCAATGACCATCACATATACTTAGCAACATATGATCGTAGATATCATTTATCAATAAACAAATCCTTCAAAATTGTCAATACAAGCATCGTGTTTCATCACCAGCATCATGTAGTGTGCCGATAAGAGTACCAAAATAAAATAGCAAAATCAAAAATGTCATCATGTTTTCATCACACTAGCTGCAAAGGATAGTACCAAAAGAACAGCAAAATAAGGGCCATACGGTAGCAAAGGGCCACACAAAAATGAATCGTCCAACTACTTATTGAGGCTAAAGAGACGACGAAGGAGAGCATTGGTCTCATCTGCTCCTTTTTGTAGATCATTAATCTTTTCTAACTCCTTAGCCCTTGCTTCTTCTGATTCTTCTACCTTCTTCTTGAGGGCATTTAACTGAGCTCTAACCTCTAATGAGTTTTGCTTCTCTGATTCAAGTTCTATGGATGGCAAAATTATTTTAGTGCCAAAAACAAATCAATGTTGCAACAAGGTAATAGAAGTGAAAAACTTTGTAAATTATAATTGTATTATTGTTATGCCACCACTTACCACTATCAAACAATATGCCTTTTCTATCTACCGAATCCAACCACCTTGAATACACTGACTACATAGAACAACAAACATCATTATCTCATATATCCTTAACCACTCCACCATATTGTTAATTGTAGTACCTATTTCATATAAAATAGATCTACATTGTTAAAGTAATCCTCACCGGGGGCAGCAAACTGGTGATGTACGTCAATGCCGAGGATGAAATCTGGTAGCACTGGTAGACTGCAGCACGGGCAAATCAGATCAATCATTGACGTTCCCTACGGGCTGCCTACTCCGGTGGCAGCTGCACAACAAGCCACCCCAGTCCCTTGTGGTAGCACCCACGGCTCCGGCGGCGGCTGCACAGCAGGCCATCCCAGTCCCTTGTGGTAGCGCCCAGGGCTCGGCCGGCGGCTGCACAACAGGCCCTCCAGCGGTGTGTGATGTGACGACGAGCACTAGACCTACGTACCTGCGTGGAGGAGGAATCTCAGCCAACAACGATGATGTAGATCTCGCCAAGATAACGGCGTGGTGTCGAATGAACACCCAGAACAGACAGATTTTGTTTGGAGGATGTAACTAATACCCGTAATACACGTATAGTAATATGATGTCCATACCTATCAGAAATCCTTGGTTAGTGAAGTGGTAAGAGCAAGTTTTTCTGCCCAAGACGTTGGGAGTTTGAATCCTTAAATCATGGATGTTTTTTCGTACGTTTTATTCTCATTTAAACGTTTTGATTTTTTTAGAGAATTTTTCCTCGATTTTGTAGCATAGTATGATCGCCGGTTAAAAATTATAGCCAATTTTCAACATATATATTGATTTTTATTAATAACTACAACGGATATTTTAAACCATTAATTATTTGTAATATTTATGATGATATAGAATTGTCATATAGTTATGATGTTTACTTCTAGTATCTTATGACAACAAGATGTTTGTTACGATACGGCGATTGACTAGTGTTGTGACGATTTCTCAATGCTATTAGTGATGCTTGCATAAATTCATCATAAAGTTGTCTTGCCACAAAAAAAACGTCATAAAACAAATTAGCCAATGACAAAAACTTTCATTGTCATGGGGTATTCGTCATAAAAGGCTACATGTGTTGTAGTGAGTGGATTTGGGGGGAATTGGAAATTCGCGCGTGCTGGTGGATGATCGAGGGTGGGAGCGGGTGCTACAGCTTCACGACGACATGGCGCAGCTACGGGCGAGGTCAATTTATAGTGCTAGCGGGCGGTGGCCGCGAATTTTGAGCAAGACGCGCGGCGGCCGGAGGTAGGGAAGAACCCTGGGCGCGGTGAATACGTGTCCAGAGGCGTGGCAACCTCATCGGCGATGATGGGACGGCAGTAGGGAATCACGGCGGTGCCATGGAAAGGCTCGGACACGCGGCGGGCATAGAGATGGCACGACGACGGCGAGCGGCTTTTTCTACGGCGGTGAGCAAAGGGAAGGGGTACCGCGGCTGACCGGGGTGGCTTCCAGCTCGACGGCGACGACGATCTTTTAACCACGCAGCGTTATCCGATTGCCAGCGAACGTTAATCTTAAAGCGGCGGCGCGAATCCTTGCGCGGGGAGGGTCATCGGCGGCGAGCAAGCCGCGCTGGCGTCCTGATCCACTCAAGCTACTGTACCATGGTGATCCCCCCATTCAGTTGCCTGACAAAGCAAGTTTAAGCCACTTTTTCTCTGATTTTCCAATGGCAACACATCCAGTGACCTATAGCAAAGTTGTAGAGCTATATACCATCTACAATTCGACTATAGGAACTGAGCTCATTTGATCACTAAATCAAGGTGGAATTTATACTCAAAGTTCATCCCATCACACTGTTAATCTAAATTTCAGACTTCAGGCAGTCTGACAGTCCAACTTCAGGCTCAATTATCTCCAGTTTTTCCTTAACAACAATGCTCACACCTTTAAGCAAAATTGTTCTCCTATGATTAGGCTATAATTTTGATGTGGTGACCTAGGGCAAAAACTCTATAGTTTGAAAGTTACAAGGCTCCAAAGTTGAGCCAATATCACTGAAATCAGACTTAGGCATTTGAGAAAGAGTGTGGCTCTTTTGCACATAAGTCCAAATCTCAGGGTTTAACTTGCAAACTCACATATTTGTGGCCCAAATGACTTAAGATACTTATTTAACTTGGTTTTTGCACTTTAGTCCCAAAGTGGACTAATTTTGCACATAGGCCCCTAGGGTTTAGTTTTAGGGTTTTCCAGGGTTCCAATTAGGGTTTCTGGTATCCCAGGGGTATAAATGTGATTCAACTTTATTTTTGGGGATATTTTATAACTATTTCCCTAAAGTCTTTAGGTTTTCTCAACTTGGGTTAAGTTTTACCCCCTTAATCCCTATTTAGGGTTAAGTTTCCTATCCAGGGTTCTATTTGCAAAAACACTTAAACAATACAACTTGTTTGAAATTTTTGCCTAGTGAATGCACTCTAGGTGTGTCAAACATATGCAATGCCAATGCTTATGATGCCATGCTCAAGTTTTAGTTACAGTAACACCAGGGGTGTTACAATCCCCTTGCCCTTAGGATCCATCTCTTCGAGCAGTTAGTCTCTAAGATGAAGAGTACGACTCCGATACCAATTGAGAGCACCTAGAGGGGGGTGAATAGGTGATCCTGCAAAATTCAATACTAATAACACAAACTTGGTTTATAATATGTTAGTTAGATTAAACCAAGTGGTTATAAAGCGAGTTCTTGAGATGGAATCAATCAAACAGAAAAGCAACACAAGAGACACGCCGTTTTTATCCCGTGGTTCGGCCAAGTAATACTTGCCTACTTCCACGTTGTGGCGTCCCAATGGACGAGGGCTGCACTCAACCCCTTTCAAATGATCCAATGATCAACTTGAATACCACAGTCTTTTCTTTAGAGTTTTCTTCCCATTTGCGAGGAATCTCCACAAGTTGGAGCCTCTCGCCCTAAAATGTTGATCACCCAAGAAGCACAGAAGTAAGGGAGGGAAAGCAACACACGCAAGACTCAAATCGTAGCAAACACACACATGAAAGCTAAGACGTGAGCACGAGATCACGGTGCAGGGAGTTTACAACTCGAACGGTGCTCAAATCTCTAACACTATGAACTGATTGCGTGATTGCAGAGTCTAGGAGTCTTAGGATGTTTAGTGAATGTTTGGTGTATTGCTCCATGCGCCTAGGGGTGCCTTTTATAGCCCCAAGGCAGCTAGGAGCCATTGGAGATCAACTTGGAAGGCAATTCTTGCCTTCTGTCGGGTGGCGCACCGGACAGTCCGGTGCACCACCGGACCTAAACAATACATGTCCGGTGCTCGATCTCCTTCCTTTTCTGGTGAAGCCGATCGTTGGATCTTTGGTCCCGTTGGCGCACCGGACAGTCCGGTGTGACCATCCGACCGTTGGCTCGGTCACGTGTCGCTCGTTGATCGCGCAGACAACCGTTGGCCGCAGGCACCGTTGGCTCGCCGGATAGTCCGTTGTACCACCGGACAGTCTGGTGAATTTTAGCCACGACGCATTCTCCTTTTTCCGAGAGCGACGAGTTCGTCACCGAAGTGCTTGGGCACGGGCGCTGAATACTCACCGGACAGTCCGGTGCCCCACCGGACAGTCTGGTGATTTATAGCCACGTCGCCCCCGCCAAATCCCAAGAGCAGCCAGTTCGCCGCCGGGCCAGCCTGGGCACCGGACACTGTCCGGTGCGCCACAGGCAGGTGCTGGTTGGTTGAACCGAGCCAAACCTCCTCCATCTCTTTAACTCTTTTCTTGGCTATGTCTCTAGCACTTAGATAAACATGTTAGTACCCAAAAACAATTTACTAAGTCTAGAAACATACCTTGTTCTTTGATGTGCACTTTTCACCTACTTAGCACATGTGAGTTTAAACCAATGTGTTGGGCATTCAATCACCAAAACAATTATAGAAATGGCCTAAGGGCACATTTCCCTTTCAGTAGTTCAACTCGCCCATCATTGACATCTCAAATTTCTGCATCATCGACCTGCTAAACTCTTCACAAGAATTTTGATTAGTAGAGCCAAATATTATGTCATCGACATATATTTGGCATACAAAGAGATCACCATTACAAGTCTTAGTAAAGAGAGTAGGATCAGCTTTCCCAACCTTGAAAGCATTAGAAATAAGGAAATCTCTAAGGCATTCATACCATGCTCTTGGGGCTTGCTTAAGTCCATAGAGCGCCTTAGAGAGCTTGTAGACGTGGTCGAGATACGCGTCATCCTCAAAGCCAGGGGGTTGTTCCACATACACTTCCTCCTTGATTGGTCCATTAAGGAAGGCGCTCTTCACGTTCATTTGAAACAACTTAAAAGAGTGGTGAGCAGCATAGGCCAATAATATTCAAATTGATTCTAGCCTAGCTATAGGAGCAAACGTCTCCTCAAAATCCAAACCTGCGACTTGGGCATAACCTTTTGCTACAAGTCGAGCCTTGTTTCTTGTCACCACACCGTGTTCATCTTGCTTGTTGCGGAACATCCACTTGGTTCCCACAACAT
Source organism: Zea mays (assembly GCF_902167145.1). Classification (NCBI taxonomy): domain Eukaryota; kingdom Viridiplantae; phylum Streptophyta; class Magnoliopsida; order Poales; family Poaceae; genus Zea; species Zea mays. The sequence continues at coordinate 28,905,263 of NC_050099.1, read as the reverse complement.
TTTGCTTCGGACGTGGCACCAGGCTCCAAACTTCATGTTGGGGGCCTTCGTCTTCTGAAGGTCCTCAAAAACATGATTTAACAATGTTTCCCAAGTGTAATATATGAACAGGTACCTTCGTACTTGGAATAAAACTGCACACAATGTGAAAAGCATGGTCGAGACGAAGGTTGATGCAGCTCCGAAGCTACGTGCAAGGGAGCTTCGGCTCAGCGGCAGAAAAAGGAACTGACTTAAAGGGAAAAAGGCTATCTAGACCTTGTTGGATTGTCCTTAAGTCAATAGTAAACATAAAGGGCATGAATGTAATTTTACACAGGCTACGCCCTGTGCCTATAAATAGATGAACAGTACCATCGTACTGTTCACGCTGACTTGTATTCATTCGTGCATCATGCTTGGACTTTTGCCTTCTGTCAAGCCGAAGGTACAAATGTAATTCAATATTGTTCATATTCATTTATGATGATTTATTAAAGATACATTAAAGATGTCATATAATTATTCATCTTATCTCTCATGTTTCATATGTTTCTTCTTTCATTAATATATACTGCGATGATGAAGGTACGTCCTTCATGACCTTCGTCTGAAGATCATTATATCCTAAGGGAGATAATGCTTCGGAGGACGAAGGGCTTTAACCATTAACATTTTGTGTTGCCTTGTTCTTAACTCATAGCATTTGAGAACAAGTCCCCAACATTGGTGCCCACCTCCGGTGTACTCACTTTTACAATCTTCGGCAAAGCATCAACCTTCGTCATGCCGCCGAAGAAGATAACAGCGCCAGGGGCTGCACTGCAGCCACTGGACACAAACCAGGAGACTCTCTCTCTCCGAGAGGCCAGAAGCCAAAAGAGAAAGGCCACCAGTCCAACACTTCAGGAGGAGGAGTTGGACCAGGAGATCAGGGACCTAGAAATCATTCACCAGCAGGTGCAAAGAAAAAAAAGAAGATGGCCCGGCTGGCTGACCTTCAGAAGAAGATCGACGAAGCTGCTGAGGAAGTGCGTCATCTTACTCAAGATGATCATGACCGAAGGCCCCAACACAGGGAGCTTTGTCAAGAGGGCTCATTCAACGAAGATGAATGGTACGATGACTTTAATCATGGTAGCTTTACTTTTGATGATGCTTCTCCCCTGGCAGCAGAATCGCAGGCTATCCCATGGCCACAATCCTACAAGCCACCTTAGCTACCCATGTACAATGGGCACTCGGACCCAAAGCAATTCTTGATGAGCTATGAGGCAACAATATCCTCATATGGAGGCAACACAGCTGTCATGGCAAAGTCCTTCGTCATGGCAGTCCGAAATGTGGCCCAGACATGGTACTCTTCTCTCCGGCCAGGGACAATCACGTCATAGCAGAAGCTCAAGGACATGTTGGTTACCAGTTTTCAAGGCTTTCAGACGAAGCCAGCCACAGCTCAGGCCTTGTTCCAGTGCACACAAGACCATGAGGAATACATTCAGACGTATGTACGAAGGTTCTTGCGACTGAGAGCACAAGCGCCCACAGTGCCCAATGAAATCGTCATTGAGGCCATGATCAAGGGTCTTCGGCCAGGACCTACGGCCCAATACTTTGCCAGGAAACCCCCCAGACTCTAGAGAAGCTGCTTCAGAAAATGGATGAGTACATCTGGGCTGATAATGACTTCTGACAAAGAAGGGAGGAAGCTTATAGATTTTCTGAGATGACTAGGGGCTTCGCAGGGAGAATCCACCATAGGCATGTCAGATCAATCCACAGCTCCAGTCAAAATGATGACAGAGGAAGCCAGCTTTAGAGGCCACAGCACACCTCACAGTCTTCAGGACAACAGCAAAGCTCCTTCAGGCCACCAGCTCCAAGGGGCAGAAGTGGCAGGGGCTTCAGAGGAAGATATGGGGATCAGCCCAGGAAAATCTATTGCTTATTTTGTGGTGAGGACAAGGGCCACACTACAAGAACGTGCCAGATCACTATTCTGAAGCAAAAAGAGATTGCCGAAGCAGAAGCTCGGCAGAATCAGTCGAAGCAGGTTTTACATACTGCTTCGTGCCACTCTCCTTACATACCAGAATATGTGGGCAACCAATCTGCAGCTTATGTTGCTTCAGCAAGCCATTCACAAGCTTCTTGGCCTCAGCTCCCACCACCACCACTGCAACCTACTTATTCCCGAAGCCAGCAGCCAGAAGGGCGCCAGCACTCCCAACAACAACGTGAATTCAGGGAGGAGTCTGAAGCTCGTACAGTCAATAGCACTATACCAGAATCAAAGCACATATACTGAGCAATATCCTGTTTCTGAAATACTTTTATCTCCTATGCCATTTTGCTTTTTGAATAAGGAACAAGCAATAGAAACTTAGTTTAAATTTCTTGTAATGATTTTGCTTCTATCAGAATGAAATACATCTTCTTCACAGATTTAAGAAGTTCAAAAGTCTTCCTAAGGGAATGCAGAGCCAAAATTGCTGAAGCTACAAAAAGTCATTCCTAAGGGAGCGCGGCGTAAGTTTTGTGCTCAAAAGACGTTCCTAAGGGAATGTAGAGCCAAAATTGTCGAAGCTACAAAAAGTCGTTCCTAAGGGAGCGCAGTGTAAGTTTTCTGCTCAAAAGCCGTTCCAAAGGGAATGCAGAGCCAAATACCACCGAAATATAAGGTGAAGAAGTTCAAAAGTCGTTCCTAAGGGGATGCAGAACTTATACCGCCAAAATAGAAGGCGAAGAAGTTCAAAAGACGTTCCTAAGGGGATGCAGAATTTATATCACCGAAATAGAAGGTGAAGAAGCTCAAAAGTCGTTCCCAAGGGGATGCAGAGCTTGTGTGTTCCAGTGTGGGGGTGTGGGTGTGTGTCTTCGGCATTCTCATCATTTTGCATCATATCATCACATCATTTCGCATAACATTACATCATACATCATATTGCATCAACGGTACAAGAATCGAATACGAAGCCAATCTTCGGCAAATGCTTCGTTAAAATGAAAATGTGCCGAGGCACGAAGTAAGATTTGGGAAATACAGTTTTATCAGCCTCGTCACAAGAAGTGATCTCTTTCTTTACGAAGCATGAAAAGAAGGGAAGGTGTTTTTTCGCTGAAGGCTCAAAAACGGTATGTGCATAAGTTTCATGCATCACAAAGAAATAAATTACAATAATTTACATATTCCATTCAAAGTTACATACATCAAATATTACATAGTCTTGTTACAATAGAAGCTTAACGTTCATTCCATTGTCCCATACATCAAGCATTCCAAAATATTATTACAATGAAGTCTATTCTTCTCTGAGAACTTTTTCCGCAACTTCGTTTAAAAGTTTATCGACAACTTCGTCGATAATGGAGTCCGCCATGTTTATAATGTCCAGCGCTTCTTTCATTTCTGGATCAGCTAGGGGATTGTACGGTTACGGCGGCATAGATAGTTCAGCTGAAGTAGGTAAAATTGATTAGTCTGAAGCCACAAAACAAGTACCGAAGCTAAAAACCAAAAAAAAAATAATACTTATACGCCTTTCGCGTTCTGCAGCCTCTTTAGCTTGTTTTGCTTCTGCTCGGGCATCATGGGTGTCTTTTTCACTCTTTTTTACAATCTCATGGGCCAGCTCTTGGCCACCATTCACCCAGACATCATTATAAAATTTCCCGCCCATTAAAGTTGCTTCAGCTGAAGGATCCTTCGTATCATCTACGGAGAAGGCAGCTTCGGCCTGGGCTATGGCTTTAATGTGATCACATCCGACCTTCTCCAAGATGGCTGAAATTCCCCGCGCACTGGAAAAAGCGCAGACATCCCCGCGATCACTCAAAATTTCTTCGAAGACTTCGGCTTCTCCACTTATCCATTCAATGACGCCCTCGGGATCGCCTTGTATGAAGTTTTCTTCATCAGAGTAGGCACCCACTTTGGTGAAGCTAGTTTTCAATTTCTTCACACAATCCAAGGATTTCTCGAAGCACCTTTCCTTGGATTCGCGAAGTTCTTCGATATTTTTCTCTAGATAATTTTTCTAGTACTCGCTGATCTCTCGGTTAGCCTGTGCAAGCGCGCAATTTTCTTTAGCTTCGGCCAGCTGTCTCCGAAGATCTTCAATTTTGGTTTTTCGGGCTTCGACCTGAGCTTTATAATTAGCTTCGTCTTCCTTTAATTTGTTTACCAATGAAATCAAAATTTTATCTTTCTCTAGACCTTCGTTTCTTAGTTCAATCACCTCCGACCGAAGGTTGTTAAGAGCCATTGTACAACCTTCGTCTTCGGCACTCTTCTGAGCCCTCAAGGCGTTACTAAGAATTAATCCCTAAAAAGAAGAAGAAAGAATTGAGTATAACAATAAAATATTTCGCTTCTAACTTCAAAGTCAACTTTTATACCTTTATGCTATTGTACGCGAGGCTGTCAGCAAGATCATCCTTCGATAAGACCGAAAGGCCCTCTTCAAGCTTAGGAAATCCCATACTCTTAGCTATCTCCCGGCAAAAGGATATTTCTTTGTTATCCAGGAGACAGTACAGAAAATCTTCTTCGTTACTACCATTGAACACTAAGGCCCCCTTCGGATATTTCAATCTTTGGGCGAAGTGTCTGGCTTCTAGTATTCCTTCTTGGGATAGTTTCTTCCCCGAAGCATGTCGAATGATGTAGTCAACGTTTTCGTTCGGAGCTTCGGGGGCAGGAGCTTCGATCTTTTCAGGTGCAATCTTGTAATATCCCAAAAAAATTTTGACCCAAAAGTTGATCTTCGGTGAGTGGATATGGGAAAAAGGGTTGTGGGCCGTTGGATGCTGCATTAGAAGTCATATGAGGCGTCACTTCTTTTCTCCCACAAAATAAACCCTATGTGGCCACCCTCTTCCCCTTCTTGGCCGCCACCCCCTCCCCTTTCTTGGCCGCCTCACTTTTCCCCCTTGGCTGGTCGCCCCCTCTCCCCCCATTGCAGCAGCCCTCCAATACTTCTTCCTCCCTAAATCTCCCCCCCACGCAACAAGGATCAAGAAGAGGAGGAACAAGATGGATTGAAGAGGAAGAGAGGATCAAGGAGATGTGCTACCCCCATCTCTTGCAGATTTTTCTTAGGGAAAACCCTAGGTAAGGATGGGATCCTTGTTTCTCCCTATAATTATGTGCTTTTGGAGGTTGTGGATCATGTGGATTGAAGGATTAGAGGTTGGATTAGGTGTGGGGTTAGGTTTTGATTTTGAATTTAATTTCTGCAGAATGGCAGATTCGACAGTTTCTGTTCATACCAGTTTTCCGTGATCTTAGTGGCCTCAAAAAAATAAAAAGTCTATATATGAGTCGTAGATAATTTGTAGATCTTTCCGTGGCCGCGAAGAACACCTCAATCGGACATCAGAACAGAATGTTATGACAGTTTGATTATAGCAGTTTTTCAGTCTCATAATTCTGTGCAGAATCTGTTCTCTTAAGAGTTAGGCAATTTTATCAACAGAATTAAACTGTGGGTTGGTAAAAGAAGTTGTAGATAATTTCATAAGCTTTCCAGATTGTTAAAGAGTGCATTCATATGATTGGTGAAACTCCAGTTATGTTTGTTTTACTGTGGCTGTTCCGGTTTGCCTGACAAAAATGAGTGGGTCTGTTCACTGGTGGGTTTCATCTAGTAAATGGCCAAATTGGCACTTCCAACTATGGAGACTTTTGTAGAGGGATAAAAGTTCTTACTTCCAGCAGAATTGCATAATTTTTGGTTCAGTAGTTTGGGAGATATCGAATTTTAAAGTTAACCATACTGCTGTCTAAAACAGATTCAGTCAGTTATCTTGTCAAATGTTTTAGAACTTGTAGATGGCAGAATTTAATTATCCATTGAATACTGAAGTTGTAGAGTATTTTGTGTAGATACTGCTAGAGTATTTGTTTGATATCACCGCTGTTTTAATTTTAAAGATACAAAATTAACAAACAGCGCTGCTGCTGTATGGCATGTGGTTCAGGGTGGGAGTCTTTCCACTGGGTCTTGGTTTCAAGTGTAGGAGTGTTTTGTTGATTGATGGCAAATGTTTGTGAAATATTTGTACTAAGTTTTATGCCCGCTATCAGGTGGCTACACTCCAGATCATGTCTAGTACATTTCTTCTTCTTCGATGAAGGCAAGTGAATGTAGCGGTGGTTGCTTCCGTTCTGACCTGTTATTTCTATTGCCTACACTATAATATTCAGAAGTATTGGATTCTTTCATAATTGGACTCTATGGTGATGCTTTACTTGCTTGCATTATACTGATGTTCAATCATATATTGATGATGATTATGATTCGAGTATGATTCATGAGATTAATTCACACCCCTGAAGGTAAATGAAGTATTATTTGAGATTGGTATTGTATCTGAAGGTAAATGAAGTATTATTTAAGGTTGGTATTGTATCTTAAGGTAAATAAAGTATTATTTGAGGTTTGTATTGTATCTGAAGGAAGTGAAGGTTATTGATAAATGCAGCATGCCATATACATTGCATGACTCATTTGCATCTGAAGTTTTGTCGTGACCTATGGTCCGACCGTACTGGTACAATTTAGCATCGTACGTTGCCCGAGGAGGGGTACGATGCGGCTTCATACCCTTAGAGGTATGAAGGCAGAGGACATATGCATTGCATTCATATGCATTCATTGAAGTGATATTTGCAGATGATGTGGTTTTATACTCTCAGAGGTATGAAGATAGAGTACCTACGCATTGCATTCCTATGCATACATTGAAGTGATATTTGCAGGTATTGTTGACGCAGGGAAGTGTTATAGAACCTATTGTGGTTGTTCGAGGAAATGAGATGGTATTGGTTATAGTGGGACTACTGAGTTCCATATCTACAAGTATTTTTGATTTTAATTGTGACTCTTTTAAAATGTTGATGAATTCAATTTGTGGTTTAAATATCTCGTCAAAATTATTCGCTTGCTGAGATGTTTCATCTCACTCTTGCATTACTCAATGCAGGTGCTTGTTGCTCATCAAGGGAAGTGGGAAGTAGCAGCACATCCACCTTTACTCTTATAATAACGCTGCTTAGGCGCAGTCATGATTTAATTAGAAGCTTCTTGTCAAAGGATGTTTGTTTCTAACTAGTTGTGCGCACTGGATAATTTAGCACATGCCGTTATGGTTGTCTTCCCATTGCTAGCAGACTATTAATGTCTATTATGTTTTCTTATCATGATATCTATTTATACTTTGTTGCTTCCCCGTTTATGCCATTTTCAAAGGAGATGCTGTCGAAATTTTATATACGAATGTTAGATGTGTAGTTTAGTAGCATTCTGGGGTGTTTGTGGATCCCGGGGTGTTACAGTTGGTATCAAAGGATAGGCTTTAGATTCTTGGCAATTTGAAGATAAATTTGACACACTTGCACATATAGGAAGGGTATGGGTACAAATATCTTTGATATATATTAATGTCTTTGAAGTGCAGATGACAATAATTTCACCCCTCCCTATTGCTTTATGGTGATGTGGTAAGTTGTTTATGACCTAATGCCTGATATAATTTATCTCTAAATCTTTATATTGTTTTATTAATGCATTTGATATCGCTAGTCTTTTGTGAGATTGACGTTGTTATTATGCTTGTGATATACAAGTATGCCTATGTTGTTTTCACCATGTTTTTCATGGTTGAGTTTTATTACAATAATATTGTTATATATGCTTGATTGAGGATGTATCTAAGAGGAGTGTGTTTTGGGTTACAAGGCAACCATCAATTTGAATTTTAGTTGTGGAGCGGTTGGTTGATAGTTCCAACTATCTTTGCAAAGAATGATTGTTTATGACGAGAAACCGGTTCTGAAAGAAATGAATATTGGTACTTTATATGGATTTTTGGGGGAAGTCTTTTCATAGCCATAATGGCTTACATGTCTCTCTCCTATTGTGTGTTTTAGTTGCCACAAAGCCTTGATGTGGTTTAAAGTGGTTGCCTGTTAGTCATACTAATTGTAGAATAAATCTTTGATTCTCTTGATCCATTGATTATGTATTAATACATTGAGGATCTGTTGGTTCCCTTTCCGATGCATGCTTGTGGAGCCATTTTTAGACCACCTATCTATTGGTTTGAAGGAAGTCCTTGCCTAGCCTAGAGTTGGTTGGGTGTGGCTAGTCACCTACTCCTAGATGATGTGGTTTTTACATCAGCTTAATATGTTTGTCAAATGTGTGAAGGATTAGGGGTTATTATTGACCTTGTATGTCTGGTACTTTGAGTGCATCGTATGATAGAATGAAATGTAAGTTTCTGAACTACAGTAGATGAAGACTTATGTTATGTGTAGGTTAACCTCACTAGTTTAGATATTTTCCCTAGTTGAGTTGTTGGATGGAGTATAGTGACATTGGTTAACCAAGTATTGTGTTGTTGTGCTGTCAGTGCTCTTTGTGGAGCTTTTGGCATTTCTTCGATGAAATGTGCCACACAGAATGTTATTGGCTTCGTGTTGGCTTTATTGCTCCATTAGTTCTATAGATTTTCTCCCTTTTGTGGGGTGCAAAGAATGTTAGATTACATGATTATCTTTTCATGATGGCAAGCATAAGATTTAGGAAGATTAGGAGTTTTGTTTCAATAGAACTACTTGTTTCGTGGTGCTTTGAGGTGAGGGGTTTGATCTTCTTATACATTCGTCGGGTGGGGATGTTTCACCATTTAATTAAAATTAATTGTTGAAGTTGGTAAGGGTTGTGCTTAGTGCATATTACCCCTTCATAAAAGAGTGTTGTCTTAAGACATTGATGTTGATGTATAGTTGCATCCAAATTCGATGGTGTGAAATTGTAGTGTTGATTGCATCTATGACTTGCTTTGAGCTTCATTGCATGTTGTTTCATGCTTGATGTCAGGTCGTGTAGTTTCCTTAAACAATTAGTCCAAGGTAGAAGTTCTTGTGTTAATTAAGACCAATAATGGACCCATGTTTTGAATGGTGGTGCTATATGGGGTACCTTGGATGTTTTGGTTGGAGTGGTTGAATTCGAGGACGAATTCTTTTTAAGGGAGTAGAGTGTAATATCCCAAAAAAATTTTGACCCAAAAGTTGATCTTCGGTGAGTGGATATTAGAAAAAGGGTTGTGGGCCGTTGGATGCTGCATTAGAAGTCATATGAGGCGTCACTTCTTTTCTCCCACAAAATAAACCCTAGGTGGCCACCCTCTTCCCCTTCTTGGCCGCCACCCCCTCCCCTTTCTTGGCCGCCTCACTTTTCCCCCTTGGCTGGTCGCCCCCTCTCCCCCCATTGCAGCAGCCCTCCAATACTTCTTCCTCCCTAAATCTCCCCCCACGCAACAAGGATCGAGAAGAGGAGGAACAAGATGGATTGAAGAGGAAGAGAGGATCAAGGAGATGTGCTACCCCCATCTCTTGCAGATTTTTCTTAGGGAAAACCCTAGGTAAGGATGGGATCCTTGTTTCTCCCTATAATTATGTGCTTTTGGAGGTTGTGGATCATGTGGATTGAAGGATTAGAGGTTGGATTAGGTGTGGGGTTAGGTTTTGATTTCGAATTTAATTTCTGCAGAATGGCAGATTCGACAGTTTCTGTTCATACCAGTTTTCCGTGATCTTAGTGGCCTCAAAAAAATAAAAAGTCTATATATGAGTCGTAGATAATTTGTAGATCTTTCTGTGGCCGTGAAGAACACCTCAATCGGACATCAGAACAGAATGTTATGACAGTTTGATTATAGCAGTTTTTCAGTCTCATAATTCTGTGCAGAATCTGTTCTCTTAAGAGTTAGGCAATTTTATCAACAGAATTAAACTGTGGGTTGGTAAAAGAAGTTGTAGATAATTTCATAAGCTTTCCAGATTGTTAAAGAGTGCATTCATATGATTGGTGAAACTCCAGTTATGTTTGTTTTACTGTGGCTGTTCCTGTTTGCCTGACAAAAATGAGTGGGTCTGTTCACTGGTGGGTTTCATCTAGTAAATGGCCAAATTGGCTCTTCCATTTATGGAGACTTTTATAGAGGGATAAAAGTTCTTACTTCCAGCAGAATTGCATAACTTTTGGTTCAGTAGTTTGGGAGATATCGAATTTTAAAGTTAACCATACTGCTGTTTAAAACAGATTCAGTCAGTTATCTTGTCAAATGTTTTAGAACTTGTAGATGGCAGAATTTAATTATCCATTGAATACTGAAGTTGTAGAGTATTTTGTGTAGATACTGCTAGAGTATTTGTTTGATATCACCGCTGTTTTAATTTTAAAGATACAAAATTAACAAACAGCGCTGCTGCTGTATGGCATGTGGTTCAGGGTGGGAGTCTTTCCACTGGGTCTTGGTTTCAAGTGTAGGAGTGTTTTGTTGATTGATGGCAAATGTTTGTGAAATATTTGTACTAAGTTTTATGCCCGCTATCAGGTGGCTACACTCCAGATCATGTCTAGTACATTTCTTCTTCTTCGATGAAGGCAAGTGAATGTAGCGGTGGTTGCTTCCGTTCTGACCTGTTATTTCTATTGCCTACACTATAATATTCAGAAGTATTGGATTCTTTCATAATTGGACTCTATGGTGATGCTTTACTTGCTTGCATTATACTGATGCTCAATCATATATTGATGATGATTATGATTCGAGTATGATTCATGAGATTAATTCACACCCCTGTAGGTAAATGAAGTATTATTTGAGGTTGGTATTGTATCTGAAGGTAAATGAAGTATTATTTAAGGTTGGTATTGTATCTTAAGGTAAATAAAGTATTATTTGAGGTTTGTATTGTATCTGAAGGAAGTGAAGGTTATTGATAAATGCAGCATGCCATATACATTGCATGACTCATTTGCATCTAAAGTTTTGTCGTGACCTATGGTCCGACCGTACTGGTACAATTTAGCATCGTACGTTGCCCGAGGAGGGGTACGATGCGGCTTCATACCCTTAGAGGTATGAAGGCAGAGGACATATGCATTGCATTCATATGCATTCATTGAAGTGATATTTGCAGATGATGTGGTTTTATACTCTCAGAGGTATGAAGATAGAGTACCTACACATTGCATTCCTATGCATACATTGAAGTGATATTTGCAGGTATTGTTGACGCAGGGAAGTGTTATAGAACCTATTGTGGTTGTTCGAGGAAATGAGATGGTATTGGTTATAGTGGGACTACTGAGTTCCATATCTACAAGTATTTTTTATTTTAATTGTGACTCTTTTAAAATGTTGATGAATTCAATTTGTGGTTTAAATATCTCGTCAAAATTATTCGCTTGCTGAGATGTTTCATCTCACTCTTGCATTACTCAATGCAGGTGCTTGTTGCTCATCAAGGGAAGTGGGAAGTAGCAGCACATCCACCTTCACTCTTATAATAACGCTGCTTAGGCGCAGTCATGATTTAATTAGAAGCTTCTTGTCAAAGGATGTTTGTTTCTAACTAGTTGTGCGCACTGGATAATTTAGCACATGCCGTTATGGTTGTCTTCCCATTGCTAGCAGACTATTAATGTCTATTATGTTTTCTTATCATGATATCTATTTATACTTTGTTGCTTCCCCGTTTATGCCATTTTCAAAGGAGATGCTGTCGAAATTTTATATACGAATGTTAGATGTGTAGTTTAGTAGCATTCTGGGGTGTTTGTGGATCCCGGGGTGTTACAAATCTGCCTTGCCGTTTTTTCCTCAGGCGCGGCAGGCTCCGTCTCGATGGGCACTGAAGGCCCAGCTTTCATAGCTTCGGCTTCGGCCTGAACTTCCATAGCTTCGACAATTCGCTTAGGGGCAGGGCTCAGGGCCTTCGTAGTCTCTATAACAGCGTCTAATACGCTGGCCATCCTACTCCTCTTGGGAGTTGTGGCGGGAATTTTTTGCATCTTTGGCGAATCTGCCTCTGCCGGTGGGCTCAGGATTTCTGGTGTTTTTCACCTTTTCCACCTGTGGCTCTTCAACCTTATCATCTCTAGCTTCAGCCGGCCCAACTGTAGGCACCTTCGGCACTACAATCGGCTCTTCAGTACTCTGCACAATCGGAGCAGCTTCCTTGGCCTCGGCAGCTAAAGACGTCCCCGCACCAAATTTAGGCACCACGGCTGGTTCAATGTAACGCGGCCGGTGGGTCAAAACCTTCATCTTTTTGCCCTTCGGTTCAGCTGCAATGGCCAAAGCGGTAGTCTTCCTCTTTTTCTCTTGCCCTCGTAGCGGATAATGGTAATCAGGGTATACGAAGCCAATAGCATCAAATACCCTATTTAATCTCTTCTTGCCTCGACCTCCAAAGGCTGCGGACAGAGAATTATCTTCGGCCTTGGAGTATGCTCCAAGTAGCTCATCACTGGTAGCTTCGACACACTTCAGCCAATCGTAATTTGGCTCATCAAACTTCTCCCTAAATCTGAAGGTATACTTCAGTCGGACCAGACCACCCTCACTAGAATCGGCGGTGGTCTCCTTCGGTATATCCCAGCTCTCCACAAGTGGCCATACCCTGAAGGATATATGCTTTTGAATCATATCCCTTGTGCCAATGAAGGCACACACAGTGCTAAAAGCCCTCTGACATGCTTCGACATTGCCATCAATTACTACCTTTGGCCTTCGGAGGCCGAAGCGAGACCAGATGGGTCGCTGAATGATTTCTTTGATGTCTTCCCTTGCCTTTAAGTCATTTTTAACATAAAACCACTCCCCCATCCAGGACTCGGGCCATCTTTTCTGGAATGTTGGTACCGGGTGGCTTGCATTGGGGCGAGCAATAAATCCATAACAACCGAAGTTGTTGTGGTACTGTTCTTTGCCAGTAGCCTTCGTCTCATATAAGAGCTCGTGCATGCTGCAGAAGCACTTCGCGCTCGGCTCCAGCCCTTGACTCCTTACAACCCAGACAAAAATCCCCATCCTATTTATAGCTTCGGGGATGATCTGATGAAGGAAGATCTGGTATATCTTTAGCACTTCAACCACAAACTTGCTTAAAGGGAACCGAAGACCAGCCTTAAAAAGCTTCGGTAGATAACAACTTCATTTTCCTCAAGAGCAGGGACGGTGTTGTCTCCGCCAACTCTCACGATAGACATGTCACGAAAGTACCTTCCTCTCATGATGTCAAGATGACTTTGTTTAATAGTCGATTTTCCGAAGACAGCATGGCTTGGTCGCCACGACCGATCTTCAGAATCTTCATCTCCACTTTCCACATCATAACTATCACTGTCATCAGTATCTTCAGACAAACCTTCCAGTATCTCTTTAGTAATCTTCTCTGTGTTTGTTTTTGACATAGACTCAATAAACCCGGCGATAAAAGGATCCGTAGCTTTCTTTTCTTCAAACAACTTTGTTTCCTCAGTTAGCTTCGTCTCCACAGTCATCTTCTTTTCCTCAGTCATCTTTTCCCCAGACATGGTGAAAACACGTCTTTAAACCGAAGCTCGAAAAGCTTGAAAATCAGGTGAGAGCTAGTGAGCAAAAGCTAAAAAGTTGGAGAAAATAACGCAAATGGTAGAAATGGCGTACCAAATGTTGCCGGTGTAGGTTCATATTTATACGCCCAGTGCAACTTGGTGGACCCCATCTGTCATTGACTACTGCTATTCTAGCAAAGGAAAGGTGTTTTTTCGGACCTTTGGCTTAAGGCCTTCGTTCATGTCGCAGTATGAATTCGTTGTTATAACAAATTAATACCGCGAGGGGCTACTGTTGGGGGCCTTCGTCTTCCGAAGGTCCTCAAAAACATGATTTAACAATGTTTCCCAAGTGTAATATATGAACAGGTACCTTCGGACTCGGAATAAAACTGCACACAATATGAAAAGCATGGTCGAGACGTAGGTTGATGCAGCTCTGAAGTTACGTGCAAGGGAGCTTCGGCTCAGCGGCAGAAAAAGGAACCGACTTAAAGGGGAAAAGGCTATCTAGACCTCGTTGGATTGTCCTTAAGTCAATAGTAAACATAAAGGGCATGAATGTAATTTTACACAGGCTACGCCCTGTGCCTATAAATAGATGAACAGTACCATCGTACTGTTCATGCTGACTTGTATTCATTCGTGCGTCACGCTTGGACTTTTGCCTTCTGTCAAGCCGAAGGTACAAATGTAATTCAATATTGTTCATATTCATTTATGATGATTTAATAAAGATATATTAAGTATGTCATATAATTATTCATCTTATCTCTCATGTTTCATATGTTTCTTCTTTCATTAACATATACTGCGATGATGAAGGTACGTCATTCATGACCTTCGTCTGAAGATCATTATATCCTAAGGGAGATAATGCTTCGGAGGACGAAGGGCTTTAACCATTAACATTTTGTTTTGCCTTGTTCTTAACTCATAGCATTTGAGAACAAGTCCCCAACACTTCATTTCTCTTGAAGTTGTTGAGCTCTTCCTGCATGGCCAACACCTAGTCCGGATCCTGCAAGGCTTCTTCTACCCTGAAAGGCTCAATAGAAGAAACAAACGAGTAATGCTCACAAAAATTAGCTAGACGTGAGCGAGTGGTTACTCCCTTGCTGATATCACCCAGAATCTGATCCACTAGATGATTTCTTTGAATAGTTGACCGGACTTGAGTTGGAGGAACTTGTGACACTTTTTCCTCCTTATCTTGTTCTTCATGTGCTCCCCTTGATCCAGTCCTTCATCTTGAGGTACATGTTCCTCATCTTGAGTTGGGGGATGCACCAATGTAGAGGAAGAAGGTTGATCTTGCTCTTGTTGTTCCTGCGGTCGCACATCACCTATTGCCATTGTTCGCATTGCGGCCGTCAGAACCTCATCTTTATCTACATCATCAAGATCAACTTGCTCTCTTGGAGAGCCATTAGTTTCATCAAATACAATGTCACTAGAGACTTCAACTAATCCCAATGATTTGTTGAAGACCCTATACGCTTTTGTATTTGAGTCATAACCTAGTAAAAACCCTTCTACAGCTTTGGGAGCAAACTTTGAATGCCTACCTTTCTTTACCAAGATGTAGCATTTTGCTCCCAAATACACGAAAATAAGAAACATTGGGTTTGTTACCGGTTAGAAGTTCGTATGATGTCTTCTTGAGGAGGCGATGCAGATAAAGCCGGTTTATGGCATGGCAGGCTGTATTCACAGCTTCCGACCAAAACCGCTCAGGCGTCTTGTATTCTCCAAGCATTGTCCTTGCCATGTCAATTAGCGTCCTATTCTTCCTCTCTACTACACCATTTTGTTGTGGTGTGT
This sequence comes from Zea mays, assembly GCF_902167145.1. NCBI lineage: Eukaryota > Viridiplantae > Streptophyta > Magnoliopsida > Poales > Poaceae > Zea > Zea mays. The sequence continues at coordinate 28,890,060 of NC_050099.1, read as the reverse complement.
AGGGAGAAGAGAACTCATGCTTGATGCCTTCCTCCTCAAGATATTCTTAGACTTGAAGGTTCTTGAACTCAGATCCATTATCGCTCCTTATCTTTTTCACTTTTAGCTCAAATTCATTTTGAGCTCTCCTTAAGAAGCGCTTTAGGGTGCGTTTGGTTGCAATGACAGGACGGGATGGAACGAGACGATTCCTCAAATAAGATTGTTTGGTTCAGGGTCAGGGGTTGGGACAGGACTATCCCAGTGTTGTCCCTAGTTATCCCTCAAAATTGGAGGGATGAGAGAGGACGCCAGGGGATGTCCCTGTCCTGGCTGTCCCGCAACCAAACGCACCCTTAGAGTTCCTTGGGTCTCAGATTTGTCCTACAAAAAGAAAACCCAAGTGAAGCGGGGAAAATCATCAACAACAACAAGATCATACTTACTTCCCCCGATATTAAGATAAGCAACTGGCCCGAAGAGATCCATATGTAGGAGTTCCAGTGGTCTTGATGTTGACATCATGTTCTTGCTTTAATGATTACTTCCCACCTGCTTCCCTGCCTGACATGCTGCACAAGGTCTGTCTTTCTCAAAACAGACATCGGTTAATCCTAACACATGTTCTCCCTTTAAAAGATTATGAAGGTTCTTCATCCCAACATGTGCTAGACGGCGGTGCCAGAGCCAGCCATATTAGTCTTAGCGATTAAGCATGCATCTAGATCGGCATTCTCTTTTGAGAAATCAACTAAGTAGAGCTTGTCGTCTAATACACCCTTAAAAGCTAATGAACCATAACTTCTTCTAAAGACAGATACATCAATATTTGTAAATAAGCAATTATAACCCATATGACATAATTGTCTTACAGACAACAAATTGTACCCGAGCGATTCTACTAGAAACACATTTGAAATCGAATGCTCGGTTGTGATGGCTATTTTTCCTAAGCCCATAACCTTGCCTTGATTCCCATCTCCAAAGATGATAGTGTCTTGGGAATCCCTGTTCTTGATGTAGGAGGTGAACATTTTCTTCTCCCCCGTCATGTGGTTTGTGCATCCGCTATCAATAATCCAGCATGAGCCCCGGATGCATAAACCTGCAAGATAATTAAGCTTGGGTTTTAGGTACCCAACTCTTGTTGGGTCCTACAAGGTTAGTCACAACATACTTTGGAACCCAGATGCAAGTTTTGTCTCTCTTGCACTTAGGTCCCAAACTTCTAGCAACTACTTTATCATTTTTGCATATAAGGACAAATGAAGCATCACATGTTTGATAAAGCATAGTTGGTGCAGTTGATGCTCTCCTAGGCGCATGAGAAGCAACATGATGGCGCCTAGGTCTATTCCTACCATGAGCATATGAAGAGCTAGATGCAAACATGGCATGAGAATTAAATGCAGCATCATGACATACAGGAGAAATAACATGATTATGACACCTATCATGATGAGCAATACTGGTAACTTTCTTATCATAAAGATAGACATGATTCTTTTGAGAGCTACCAGCCATGGGAGCCTTCCCTTTCTCTTTGTTGAGATTGGAAGTCCTTTGTCTTGTTAAGTTCTTGGTTCTCTTTTGGAAACCAAGTCCATCCTTAATAGAGGGGTGTCTACCAATGGTGTAGGCATCCCTAGCAAATTTTAATTTCTCATAATTATCCTTGCAAGTATTAAGTTGAGCATTAAGACTTGCGACATCATTATTTAAATTGAGAATGCTAGAGACATGTTCATTGCAAGCATCAATATTAAAATCTTTACACCTATTGCAGATTACAACATGCTCTACACATGAACTAGCCACATTAAATTTTTCTAGCTTAGTATTTAAATCATCATTCGAATTCTTGAGACTAGAAATAGAATCATGGCAGCTAGACAGCTCGGAAGACAATATTTCATTTTTCTTAATTTCTAGAGCAAGAGATTTTTGAACATTAATAAATTTATCATGTTCGTCATACAAAATATTGAGAGCACCTAGAGGGGGGGTGAATAGGTGATCCTGTAAAAACTTGAAACTTAATGCCACAAAACTTGATTAGGAGTTAGCACAATAAAGCCAAGTGGCTAGAGAGGAGTTCTTGCAAGACACAATAACCACAACAAGATCAACACAGATAGACACAGTGGTTTATCCCGTGGTTCGGCCAAGTCCAACACTTGCCTACTCCACGTTGTGGCGTCCCAATGGACGAGGGTTGCAATCAACCCCTCTCAAGCGGTCCAAAGACCCACTTGAATACCACGGTGTTTTGCTTTTCTTTACTATATCCCGCTTGCGAGGAATCTCCACAACTTGGAGCCTCTCGCCCTTACAATTTGATGTTCACAAAGAAGCACGGAAGTAAGGCTGGGATGAGCAACGCACACAAGACACAAAATCGGAGCACAACACGCACACAAGTCACAACTCGAGCTCACAACACAACCCAAAGAGTTCTCTACTCAATTGGAGCTCTAGTTGCTATCACAAAGAATCGAATGCGCGGAATTGGAGTCTTGGTGCTTAGGAAAGCTTAGAAAATGCTTGGTGTTCTCCTCCATGCGCCTAGGGGTCCCTTTTATAGCCCCAAGGCAGCTAGGAGCCGTTGAGAGCATTCCAGGAAGGCAATTCTTGCTTTCTGTCGCCTGGCGCACCGGACAGTCCGGTGCGGATTTCTTTCCTTCTTTAGCGAAGCCGACCGTTGGAGATTCAGAGCTGTTGGCGCACCGGACACTGTCCGGTGCACACCGGACAGTCCGGTGCCCCCTTCTGATCGTTGGCTCTGCCACACATCGCGCGCGGATTACGTGGCCGACCGTTGGTCCGGCCGACTGTTGGCTCGTCGGACAGTCCGGTGCTCCACCGGACAGTCCGGTGATTTATAGCCGTACGCCGCCGACGAAACCCAAGAGCAGCCAGTTCGCCAGAGCCAGCCTGGCGCACCGGACACTGTCTGGTGCACCACCGGACAGTCCGGTGCACCCAGACTGCGCAAGTCTTGGCTGCACAGCCAAGTCTTTTCCAAATTGGTCTTTTCCTGTTTCTAGCACTTAGACACAATACATTAGTCTCCAAAACAATGTACTAAGTCTTAGAAACATACCTTTACTCTTGATTTGCACTTTGTCCATCATTTGGCATAGATTAACACATGACCACTTGTGTTGGCACTCAATCACCAAAATACTTAGAAATGGCCCAAGGGCACATTTCCCTTTCAATCTCCCCCTTTTTGGTGATTTATGCCAACACAACAAAAAGCAACTAAAAGAAGTGCAACATCAATGCAAGTGAGAACACAAATTTGTTTTGATTCAAATTTGGCATATTTGGATCATTCTTTGCCATAACTTGGTTTGTTTTTGCAAATCAAACTCAATTTCCTATCTCTAAGTCAAAATCACTTGTAGAGGCATAGAGAGAGGTATTCCAAAAGAAATTGATCACAGATTCAAAAACTCCCCCTTTTTCCCATAATCAACCATTCTCCCCACAAGAGGCCAACTTTTGACAAAAGAGACAATAAGAGATTTTTGACAAACCAAAAGCTCTATTCTACTATTTTTAAAATTCTCAAGTGGTAGCTGATCCATTTATTGCTTTGGCCTTATTTTCTCCCCCTTTGGCATCAAGCACCAAAACGGGATCAATCTTGGCCCTTAAACCCCATTGCCTCACCAAAATCTTCAATTAAGAGTAAAAAGGCAATAAGAGCATGAAGATGAACTTGGAGTTAGTTACTCTTTCATCGGAGTGCAGTGGAAGTCTTTCATGGTCCAAGTCCAACTTTCCCTTTCAAACCTCCTTTGAGACTAAATTAAGACAACTCAAGCACATGGTTAGTCTCAAAGGGTCAAGTTGTAGCACAACTCCCCCTAAATATGTGCATCACTTGCAAATGGACTTGTGAGGTCCGGGGAGTACTTGTACAACTTGAGCACCATACATAAACAACAATATGCATAAGGAACATGATCAAGGCATAAAGCACATGTATGCTATAAATCAATCCAAGTTCCGCGAATCTAAGACATTTAGCTCACTACACAGCCTGCAAAAGGTCTTCTCATCTAGAGGCTTGGTAAAGATATCGGCTAGCTGGTTCTCGGTGCTAACATGAAACACTTCGATATCTCCCTTTTGCTGGTGATCTCTCAAAAAGTGATGTCGGATGTCTATGTGCTTTGTGCGGCTGTGTTCAACAGCATTATCCGCCATGCGGATGCCACTCTCATTATCACATAGGAGTGGGACTTTGCTCAGATTGTAGCCAAAGTCCCTGAGGGTTTGCCTCATCCAAAGTAGTTGCGCGCAACACTGTCCTGCGGCAACGTACTCGGCCTCAGTGGTGGATAGGGCAACGGAGGTTTGTTTTTTAGAACTCCACGATACCAGGGACCTTCCTAAGAATTGGCACGTCCCCGATGTACTCTTCCTATCGACCTTACATCCAGCATAGTCGGAGTCTGAATATCCAATCAAGTCAAAGGTAGACCCCTTTGGATACCAGATCCCGAAGCAAGGCGTAGCGACTAAATATCTAAGAATTCACTTCACAGCCACTAAGTGACACTCCTTTGGATCGGATTGAAATCTAGCACACATGCATACACTTACCATAATATCTGGTCTACTAGCACATAAGTAAAGCAAGGAATCTATCATAGACCGGCATGCTTTTTGATCAACGGACTTACCTCCTTTGTTGAGGTCGGTGTGTCCGTCAGTTCGCATTGGAGTCTTTGCAGGCTTGGCGTCCTTCATCCCAAACCACTTTAGCAAGTCTTGTGTGTACTTCGTTTGGGAGATGAAGGTGCCGTCCTTGAGTTGCTTCACTTGGAATCCAAGGAATTAGTTCAACTCGCCCATCATCGACATCTCGAATTTCTGCGTCATCACCCTGCTAAACTCTTCACAAGACTTTTGATTAGTAGAACCAAATATTATGTCATCGACATAAATTTGGCACACAAAAAGATCACCATCACAAGTCTTAGTGAATAAAGTTGGATCGGCTTTCCCAACCTTGAAAGAATTAGCAATTAGAAAGTCTCTAAGGCATTCATACCATGCTCTTGGGGCTTGCTTAAGTCCATAGAGCGCCTTAGAGAGCTTACACACGTGGTCGGGGTGCCGTTCATCCTCGAAGCCAGGGGTTGCTCCACGTACACCTCCTCCTTGATTGGCCCGTTGAGGAAAGCGCTCTTTACATCCATTTGGAACAACCTGAAAGAATGGTGAGCGGCATAGGCTAACAATATGCGAATTGACTCTAGCCTAGCCACAGGAGCAAAAGTCTCCTCAAAGTCCAAACCTGCGACTTGGGCATAACCTTTTGCCACAAGTCGTGCCTTGTTCCTTGTCACCACCCCGTGCTCGTCTTGTTTGTTGTGGAACACCCACTTGGTTCCCACAACGTTTTGCTTGGGACGAGGCACCAGTGTCCAAACTTCATTTCTCTTGAAGTTGTTGAGCTCTTCCTGCATGGCCAACACCCAGTCCGGATCTAGCAAGGCCTCTTCTACCCTGAAAGGCTCAATAGAAGAGACAAAAGAGTAATGCTCACAAAAATTCACTAATCTAGAGCGAGTAGTTACTCCCATGCTAATATCACCCAAAATTTGGTCGACGGGATGATTCCTTTGAATCGTCGCTCGAACTTGAGTTGGAGGTGCCGGTTGTGCTTCTTCCTCCATTACATGATCATCTTGTGCTCCCCCTTGATCACACGCCTCCTCCTGATGAACATGTTCATCGTCTTGAGTTGGGGGATGCACCATTGTTGACGAAGAAGGTTGATCTTGCTCCTTTTGTTCCTGTGGCCGCACATCTCCAATCGCCATGGTGCGTATTGCGGACGTTGGAACGTCTTCTTCATCTACATCATCAAGATCACCAACTTGCTCTCTTGGAGAGCCATTAGTCTCATCAAATACAATGTCGCTAGAGACTTCAACCAAACCCGATGATTTGTTGAAGACCCTATACGCCTTTGTATTTGAGTCATAACCTAACAAAAACCCTTCTACAGCTTTGGGAGCAAACTTAGAATTTCTACCTTTCTTCACAAGAATATAACATTTGCTCCCAAATACACGAAAGTAAGACACATTGGGTTTGTTACCGGTTAGAAGCTCATATGACGTCTTCTTGAGAAGGCGATGAAGGTAGACCCGGTTGATGGCGTGGCAAGCCGTGTTCACGGCTTCCGACCAAAACCGCTCGGGGATCTTGAATTCTCCAAGCATCGTCCTTGCCATGTCAATGAGCGTCATGTTCTTCCTCTCTACCACACCATTTTGTTGTGGTGTGTAGGGAGCGGAGAACTCGTGCTTGATTCCTTCCTCCTCAAGGTACTCCTCCACTTGAAGGTTTTTGAACTCGGACCTGTTGTCGCTCCTTATCTTCTTCACCTTGAGCTCAAACTCATTTTCAGCTCTCCTTAGGAAGCGCTTGAGGGTCCCTTGGGTTTCAGATTTATCCTGCAAAAAGAATACCCAAGTGAAGCGGGGAAAATCATCAACTATAACAAGACCATACTTACTTCCTCCTATACTTAGATAGGCGACGGGTCCGAAGAGATCCATATGAAGCAACTCCAATGGTCTTGATGTGGTCATCACATTTTTGGTATGATGAGAGCTTCCCACTTGTTTACCTGCTTGACAAGCTGCACAAGGTCTATCTTTTTCGAAACTAACATTTGTTAGACCTATCACGTGTTCTCCCTTTAGAAGCTTGTGAAGGTTCTTCATTCCCACATGTGCTAAGCGGCGATGCCACAGCCAGCCCATGCTAGTCTTAGCAATTAAGCATGCATCTAGACTGGCCTCCTCTTTTGCAAAATCAACTAAGTAGAGTTTGCCGTCTAATACACCCTTAAAAGCTAATGAACCATCACTCCTTCTAAAGACAGACACATCTACGTTTGTGAATAAGCAATTGTATCCCATATTACAAAGTTGACTCACAGACAATAAGTTATATCCAAGCGAATCAACTAAAAACACATTAGAAATAGAGTGCTCGGATGAAATGGCAATCTTCCCTAGTCCTTTGACCTTGCCTTGATTCCCGTCACCGAATATGATTGAGTCTTGGGAATCTTTGTTCTTGACGTAGGAGGTGAACATTTTCTTCTCCCCCGTCATGTGGTTTGTGCATCCGCTGTCGATAATCCAGCTTGATCCCCCGGATGCATAAACCTGCAAGGCAAATTTAGGCTTGGGTCTTAGGTACCCAACTCTTGTTGGGTCCTACAAGGTTAGTGACAATATCCTTAGGGACCCAAATGCAAGTTTTATCTCCCTTGCATTTTGCCCCTAATTTCCTAGCAATCACCTTCTTATCCTTTCTACAAATAGCAAAGGAAGCATTGCAAGCATGATAAATTGTAGAAGGTTCATTAATTTTCCTATGAACATTAGCAACATTTCTCCTAGGCATGTGATGAATGACATTTCTCCTAGGCATATCTCTACTATGCATAATAGAAGAACTTGAAGCAAACATTGCATTTGAATCATAAGCATGTGAAACAACATCATTGCAACTTCTATCATGATGAGCATTCCTAGAATATCTCCTATCATGGTATAAGAAAGCATGGTTCTTTTGAATACTATTTGCCATAAGGGCCTTCCCTTTCTCCTTGGCGGAGATGGGAGTCTTATGACTTGTCAAGTTCTTGGCTTCCCTCTTGAAGCCAAGCCCATCCTTAATTGAGGGGTGTCTACCAACCGTGTAGGCATCCCTTGCAAATTTTAGTTTATCAAAGTCATTTTTGCTAGTCTTAAGTTGAGCATTAAGACTAGCCACTTCATCATTTAGTTTTGAAATGCAAACTAGGTGTTCACTACAAGCATCAACATTAAAATCTTTGCACCTATTGCAAATCGTAACATGTTCTACACAAGATGTTGATTTATTAGCTATTTCTAACTTAGCATTCAAGTAATCATTTATGCTCTTTAAGCTAGAAATAGAGTCATGGCATGTAGACAATTCACAAGAAAGCATTTCATTCCGTTTAACTTCTAGAGCAAGAGAATTTTGTGCACTAACAAATTTATCATGCTCTTCATATAAAAGGTCCTCTTGCTTTTCTAATAATCTATTCTTATCATTCAAGGCATCAATCAACTCATTGATCTTATCAATCTTAGTTCTATCTAAGCCCTTGAACAAACTAGCATAGTCTATTTCATCATCGCTAGATTCATCATCACTAGAAGAAGCATAAGTAGACTTTTGAGTATTTACCTTCTTCTCTTTTGCCATTAGGCATGTGTGATGTTCGTTGGGGAAGAGGGATGACTTGTTGAAGGCCGAGGCGGCGAGTCCTTCGTTGTCGGAGTCGGACGACGAACAATCCGAGTCCCACTCCTTGCCAAGGTGTGCCTCGCCCTTAGCCTTCTTATAAGCCTTCTTCTTTTCCCTCTTCTTCTCTTGTTCCTGGTCACTATCATTATCGGGACATTTAGCGATAAAGTGACCAATCTTACCACATTTGAAGCATGAGCGCTTCCCCTTTGTCTTGTTCTTGTTGGGATGCTCCTTGCGACCCCTTAGCACCGTCTTGAAACGCTTGATGATGAGGGCCATCTCTTCCTCATTGAGCCCTGCCGCCTCAACTTGTGCCACCTTGCTAGGTAGCACTTCCTTGCTCCTCGTTGCTTTGAGAGCAACGGTTTGAGGCTCGTGGATTGGTCCATTCAACGCATCATCAACGTATCTTGCTTCCTTGATCATCATTCGCCCGCTTACAAACTTCCCAAGTATTTTCTCGGGCGTCATCTTGGTGTACCTAGGATTTTCACGAATATTGTTTACAAGATGTGGATCAAGGACAGTGAAAGACCTTAGCATTAGGCGGACGACGTCGTGGTCCGTCCATCGTGTGCTTCCATAGCTTCTTATTTTGTTGACGAGGGCCTTGAGCCGGTTGTACGTTTGGGTTGGCTCCTCGCCCCTGATCATTGCGAATCTCCCAAGTTTGCCCTCCACCAACTCCATCTTTGTGAGCATGGTGACGTCGTTCCCCTCATGCGAGATCTTGAGGGTGTCCCAGATCTGCTTGGCGTTATCCAAGCCGCTCACCTTATGGTATTCATCCCTGCACAATGATGCTAGAAGAACAGTAATAGCTTGTGCATTTTTGTGAATTTGCTCATTGATAAATATGGGACTATCAGTACTATCAAATTGCATTCCACTCTCTACTATCTCCCATATGCTTGGATGGAGAGAGAACAAGTGACTACGCATTTTGTGACTCCAAAATCCGTAGTCCTCTCCATCAAAGTGAGGAGGTTTACCAAGTGGAATGGAGAGTAAATGAGCATTTGTACTTTGCGGAATACGAGAATAATCAAAAGAAAAGTTTGAATTGACCGTTTTCTTTTTCTCGTAGTTGTCGTCGTCCTTTTGGGAAGAAGAGGACTCGTCGCTGTCGCCGTAGTAGACGATCTCCTTGATGCGCCTTGTTTTCTTCTTCTTCCCGTCTTTTCTTTTGTGGCTCGAGCCCGAGTCAGTAGGCTTGTCATCTTTTGGATCATTGACGAAGGACTCCTTCTCCTTATCATTGACCACCATCCCCTTGCCCTTAGGATCCATCTCTTTGGGCGATTAGTCCCTTACGTGAAGAGAACGGCTCTGATACCAATTGAGAGCACCTAGAGGGGGGTGAATAGGTGATCCTGTAAAAACTTGAAACTTAATGCCACAAAACTTGCTTAGGAGTTAGCACAATAAAGCCAAGTGGCTAGAGAGGAGTTCTTGCAAGACACGATAACCACAAGAAGATCAACACAGATAGGCAAAGTGGTTTATCCTGTGGTTCGGCCAAGTCCAACACTTGCCTACTCCATGTTGTGGCGTCCCAACGGATGAGGGTTGCAATCAATCCCTCTCAAGCAATCCAAAGACCCACTTGAATACCACGGTGTTTTGCTTTTCTTTACTATATCCCGCTTGCGAGGAATCTCCACAACTTGGAGCCTCTCGCCCTTACAATTTGATGTTCACAAAGAAGCACGGAAGTAAGGCTGGGATGAGCAACACACACAAGACACAAAATCGGAGCACAACACGCACACATGTCACAACTCGAGCTCACAACACAACCCAAAGAGTTCTCTACTCAATTGGAGCTCTAGTTGCTATCACAAAGAATCGAATGCGCGGATTTGGAGTCTTGGTGCTTAGGAATGCTTAGAAAATGCTTGGTGTTCTCCTCCATGCGCCTAGGGGTCCCTTTTATAGCCCCAAGGCAGCTAGGAGCCGTTGAGAGCATTCCAGGAAGGCAATTCTTGCCTTCTGTCGCCTGGCGCACCGGACAGTCCGGTGCACCACCGGACACTGTCCGGTGCGGATTTCTTTCCTTTTTTAGCGAAGCCGACCGTTGGAGATTCAGAGCCGTTGGCGCACCGGACACTGTCTGGTGCACACCGGACAGTCCGGTGCCCCCTTCTGATCGTTGGCTCTGCCACGCGTCGCGCGCGGATTACGCGGCCGACCGTTGGTCCGGCCGACTGTTGGCTCACCAGACAGTCCGGTGCACCATCGGATAGTCCGGTGATTTATAGTCGTACGCCGCCAACGAAACCCGAGAGCAGCCAGTTCGCCAGAGCCAGCCTGGCGCACCGGACACTGTCCGGTGCACCACCGGACAGTCCGGTGCACCCAGACTGCGCAAGTCTTGGCTGCACAGCCAAGTCTTTTCCAAATTGGTCTTTTCCTGTTTCTAGCACTTAGACACAATACATTAGTCTCCAAAACAATGTACTAAGTCTTAGAAACATACCTTTACTCTTGATTTGCACTTTGTCCATCATTTGGCATAGATTAACACATGACCACTTGTGTTGGCACTCAATCACCAAAATACTTAGAAATGGCCCAAGGGCACATTTCCCTTTCAAATATCTTCTTGCTTTTCTAGCAACCTATCCTTTTCATTAAGAGCATCAATCAATTCATTTATTTTATTTACCTTAGATCTATCTAATCCTTTAAATAAATCACTATAATCTACTTCATCGTCAGAAGATTCCTCATCACTAGAAGAAGTGTACTTAGGTGTATCTCGTATACGTACCTTCTTCTCCTTAGCCATAAGGCACGTGTGGCGTTCGTTGGGTGAAGCGTCCCGATCCTTTGGGACTCAAATGTGATACAATTACTAGTCCCAGGAGGCTAGTAAACACATTCCTTACTTCAAATAGTACAGAGTTTAGATAAAGGTTATTACAATACCGGGGTACAAGCTCCAGAGAGCCAAAATAAGAAGCGCAGAAGGAAAAATATACTGGCCCAAGCCACAGGAAGAACTGGGTGCAGACACAGCCCTCTCAATCAAGCATAGCAGAAAAGAAGTCTTCGGCTGCTGAAAAACATAAATAAAACTGGGTGAATACACTAGGTATTCCGCAAGCCCACCCCGCTCCCGTAGAGAGAAAGAGACCTATAATATACATGCTTTATTTGGTGGAGTTTATGTCACTCTTCATTTTCTTAGAGGAAGGCAGTTGCTGTAGGTTTTCCCAAAGACTTAAAAGTAACCAAATACTCAACCACCACTGAGCTTCCCGCTCCTGTGGCCTTATTTTCTTTCTCAACACCTCCTTACCCACACATTTCCCTGTTCGAGGAACTCATAGAAAATCTCTAATTGTCATACCATACCAGACTCGTCAATGCCAGTGGACACGGACTATTCGAATAGGTTTCAACTCTGCGCAGAGGGGTACACTTTACCCACTAGCCCGGTTTCTGCGATCTCACCATCGCGAGACCCGAATGCCGGATCTCTTTCCTTCCTCGTACGTCCTAACCTTAACGGTTATCCGGAAGGAGTCAGGCCACCACCATGTCCAAACCGGACAAAACTTTCCCCCTCCTTATCCTCCCGGTGCTCCCCAGCCTTCATAACCCTGGGGTTGGACCGCATGAGTTCGGATTGAGTGACTGCCCACACAGTCTCGAGTGGTTGTACTATTAAGGAGTACAGGTAGTGAAAATGACAAGCCGGTCCTTATATGAGGGGGACAATCCTTCTGCTCACGCCTAAACCAGCTGAGCTAACACCTTAGGCCCTCCCCTAAACCAGGGAGTCCTTGATCATCCCACTCCCAAGGTGATGAGGGTGAGTACCCTTCATCGCGTAATCTTTTTGAAAAGAGACCTTATTTGAAGAAACACATTGCCCTTTTTCCCAATCCACATTTCGTATCTAGAATATATATGTCAATGCGGGCCATCTCTTACTCACAATGCAATTATCCCACCCTAAATTGCCAGCCTAGGCAGTGGTAGAGAGAATAGGTAATTTATGCATCAAGGGAAGGATGGACTTGCCTTCGTCGAAGCTTTCCTGGCACAAAAGATCTACTTCCGGGAGATCGGGCTCCGGCCCTTCTTCCGGGGCTACGGGTTCCGGATCCGCGGTCCCCGCTTCTTCTATTAAAACAGTCAATAAACAATACATCAACAGTAGTCTACTAATTGTAGTGTGTCATTTACCAACATTATTATTACTTAGGACTTTAGAAATTATTTGTATAATTTTTGGTGCATAAAATATTGAAGAAAACTAATTAAATGAGAAAAAGGTGAAGAAAAGAAAAAGAAAAGGGGTTTCTTCTCTGATGGGCCGGGGGGGAGGTTTTCGGCCCAGCCAGGCGCGCACGAGGGCGCCGGCCCAGCTACGGCCCACGGGCGAGGGAGACGGCGCGGGCGCGCGGGAGCGACGGCGTCACTGCGGGCCCACTCGTCAGCGAGAGCGGAGGGGGGTAACGGTGCGACGGTCTGACGGTGCGGGTAAACCGGCCGAGCGAGGAGAAAAGCCGGCCGCCGGTGGGCTCGACGGTGATTCGTCGCCGGTGGCCCGGTTCTTGGTCCACGGGGAGGTGGCTTAGCACGGGCAGGGGCTGGCGATCCTAGGGGTAGGCTTAATTTGGCTAGAGGGGGTCGAGAGGGGGCTGTCCGCGGGGAGGTGGCGGAGCTCCGCGGCGGGGATCGCCGCCAGTGAGCTTTGGGTGAGGGACTGGGGCGGGGAAATGGTGCTTTGCGTTCGCGGCATTGTGAGGAAGCTGCTCGGTTCACTTAATCGCTCGCTAGACCAACAGAGAGGGAGAGAGAAGAGGGGGAAGAACTCACCGGAGAGGGGGAAGACGGCGGCGCTTCGCGAATTGCGCTCGGGCGAGGGGAGGAGGGGAGTGGTCGAGGCTGGTGCGGGGAAGGAGGTGCCCGGGGGCGACCTTTTTATAGGCACCGGAGGGGAGGGGAGCGGCGGAGCTCGGCGGGCGCCAGTGAGGTGCACAGCGCCAGTGAGGTGCACAGCGCCGGCATTAATGCCGCACAGCGGCGCCGATGAGACTCCACGGCGGAGCGGTACTGGGCAAGGACGTTGGTCAAGCGGTGAGGACGGGGTGGTGCCGAACTCTTCCTGTGCGGCGAGGGGATGGGCGAGGGGACGGCGATGGAGGGGACGGCGGTGCGTCGTACGCGAGGAAGACGACGCGGCTGACCGGTGGGGCCGGTCTGCCAGTGAGAGGAAGCGCGCGAGCGAGAGGGGCTGGCTTGTCAGCGAGAGAGAGTGAGGGGAGCGCGCGGGCGGGCCGGCTAATGGGCCGAGGGGGGGAAAATGCGCGGGCGCGGGGGAGGGGGGAGGCGGCCGTGACATGGGCCAGAATTGGCCCAGCAGGGGGAAGAAGAGTTTTTTCCTTTTTCCTTTTTATTTTTAACAACTCATTTCTATTTTTGTTTCTTTTCTTTTTGAACAAATCATTTAGTGGATAATCTAGGTGTTGGAAAATAAAATCAAAGTGAGGTGCTTGTGATCAAACAAAGTGTATGCATATGATGGGAAAAATCTAAGGGAGTTTTGGGATAGAAGATAAGAAGGGGGGAATTAGGGTTTCAAACCTGGGTTAGAATTTTGGGATGTTACAAACCTACCCCACTTAAAGGAATCTCGCCCTCGAGATTCAAACGGGGCTCGAGAAAAGGTGAGGGTATTCCTTCCTCAGAGAGTCCTCACTTTCCCAGGTGGCTTCCTCTTCTCCATCTCTGTTCCACTGAACCTTACAGAGTCTCAGTTCTGAGTTGCGGGTCCTTCGGACTGCTGAGTCGAGAATCTTCACTGGCTTTTCTCGGTACTGGAGATCCTTTTGAATCTAAATTGCCTCTGCCTCGATGTGGTTTTCTGGTACTTGTAGGCACTTGCGGAGCTGAGACACATGAAACACATTGTGAATATCTGACATAGATTCTGGTAGCTCAAGGCAGTATGTTGCGGGTCCCACTCGGCTAATGATGGGGTAGGGGCCGACGAAACGTGGTGCTAGCTTTCCTTTCATTTGGAACCTTTTGACACCCCGCATCGGGGAGACCTTGAGATAAACGAAGTCTCCTTCCTCAAACCTGAGTTCTCTTCGTCTATTGTCTGCGTAACTCTTCTGTCGACTCTGAGCTTCAAGTAACCTCTTGCGGATCAAGGCAACTTTCTCTTCAGCTTCTTTAACAAAGTCGGGTCCTTCTAGTGTCCTTTACCCTACATTGGACCACATTAGGGGAGTCTGGCATTTTCTTCCATACAGTGCTTCGAACGGTGACATTTTGATGTTGGCCTGATGGCCGTTGTTGTATGAGAATTCGGCGTACGACAAACTGGACTCCCAATCCCTATCGAACGTTAACACACAGGCTCTTAGTAAATCTTCGAGGATCTTGTTGACTCTTTTCGTTTGACCATCTGACTGGGGGTGATAAGCGGTGCTGAAATCTAACTTGGTGCCCATTTCTTGCTGGAGGCCTTTCCAAAATTTTGAGGTGACCTGCGTTCCTCTATCTGACACTATCTTCCATGGTATGCCATGGAGCCTGACTATCTCCTTAAGGTATATTCGGGCAAGGGCGGCTCCTCCAAAAGTGGTTTTTACCGGAACGAAGTGGGCCACCTTGGTGAGACGATCGATTATTACCCAGATAGAATCATTCCCTTTCTGCGTTCGGGGCAGTCCGGTCACGAAATCCATGCCTATTTCTTCCCACTTCCATTCAGGCACTGGGAGAGGTTGCAGCAGGCCTACAGGTTTCTGATGTTCGGCCTTCGTTCGCTGACAGGTGTCACACCAGGCCACATACTGTGCTATTTCCTTCTTCATCCCTTTCCACCAATATCTGGCTTTGAGGTCCAGGTACATCTTGGTGGTTCCTGGGTGGATGGAGTAAGCTGAGTTGTGGGCTTCATTGAGCAGGACTTCTCGTGCCTCTCCCATTGGTACACACAGGCGGTTCTTGAACCAAAGGACTCCTTGCTCATCTGTCTTAAGATCCAGAAGTTGCTCCCTGCGAGCTCTTTCCATAAGTCTGAATGTCTCTGCGTCCAGGCGTTGAGCCTTGCTTATGAGATCTTCTAGTATTGGCTTGATTTCCAGGCTATCGTTGTCTCCTAGACATGCATTTAGCTGAGCTGATTCTTTCTTCCAATCTTCTAAAAAGTTGGTCCCTTCAATCCCGAAAGGTTTTCGGCTGAGGGCATCTGCTACCACGTTGGCCTTCCCGGGGTGGTAGTGGATCTCGAGGTCATAATCCTTGATCAATTCAAGCCATCTTCTTTGACGGAGGTTGAGGTCCGGCTGAGTGAAGATGTACTTCAGACTCTTGTGATCGGTGAAGATGTGACATTTGTTCCCAATCAGATAGTGCCTCCATATTTTCAGGGCGTGTACTATGGCTGCCAACTCCAAGTCGTGGGTGGGGTAGTTCTGCTCGTGTGGCTTGAGTAAGCGAGATGCATAGGCAATAACTTTCTCATTTTGCATCAAGACACACCCTAAGCCTTGCCTTGAAGCATCACAGAAGATGACGAAGTCCTGGTGTATATCCGGTAGTGTCAAAACGGGCACGGTTGTAAGCTTTTCCTTGATGATCTAGAAACTTTCCTCACACTTCGGAGTCCACACAAACTTATTGTCCTTTTTGAGGAGTTTGGTCATAGGTTTTGCTATGCTGGAGAATCCTTTGATGAAGCGGCGGTAATACCCCGCCATTCCCAGAAAGCTTCGTACTTCACTGACGTTGGATGGCTGTTTCCATTTTGAAACGGCTTCCACCTTGGATGGGTCCACTTCTATCCCTTCTGCAGTCAAGATATGCCCCAGGAAGGCTATCTTTTCTAACCAGAACTCGCACTTGCTGAGCTTAGCATAAAGTTGATGTGCCCTGAGTCTTCCGAGGACGATTCGAAGGTGACGCTCATGGTCCTTGCGATTCTTGGAATAGATGAGGATGTCGTCGATAAAGACCACGACAAACTTATCCAATTCTTCCATAAATACCTTATTCATGAGGTTCATGAAAAAGGTGGGTGCATTTGTTAGCCAAAATGGCATCACTGTGAATTCATATTGCCCGTATCTGGTGACGAATGCAGTCTTCTGAATGTCTGCTTCCTTGATCCTCAGTTGGTGATATCCTGACCTGAGGTCTATCTTGGAAAAGTATTTGGCTCCCTGCAGCTGGTCGAAGAGATCATCGATCCGAGGGAGAGGGTACTTATTCTTGATTGTAACTTCGTTCAAGGACCGATAATCAATACACATTCTCATACTTCCATCCTTTTTGGTAACGAAAAGGACGGGTGCTCCCTAGGGAGACGAACTAGGATGGATGTACCCTTTTTGTTGCAGCTCTGCAACCTGGAGTTTTAATTCTGCTAACTCTGTGGGGGCCATGCGGTATGGTCTCTTTGCGATGGGCGCAGTGCCAGGAATGAGATCTATATAGAACTCCACTCCTCTTTCTGGTGGCATTCTAGGCAACTCTTTCGGAAATACATCCACAAACTCTTCGATTACGGACATGTCTTCTGCTGCCAGATTAAACATCATTGGATCGTTTGCGGGCGGCTGGGCTTGATAGGAAACTGCTTTTCCTTGGCGATCGGTGAGAAGGACGGTCTTACTTGCGCAGCTGATGACACCCTTGTGCTTAGTGAGCCAATCCATTCCTAGGATCACATCAATCCCTTGGGATGGCAAGATGGTTAAGTCTGCCAGGAACACTACCCCACTTAAGAGAATTCTGACTTGGGAGCACCTGAGTTGGCATAGGAGGTCTGATCCCGGGGTTCGGGTGACCAAAGGGATAGCTAGGGGTGTAGAGGGGATGCCATGCTTTTCCACAAACTTAGTGGCTATAAATGAATGGGATGCTCCCGAATCAAAAAGCACAGTAGCGGGAGTAAATTCAACAAGGAACTCACTGAGCACTACTCCCGGGGCTTGCTGGGCTTCTTGAGCGTCGACGTGGTTGACTTGGGCTCTACCCTGGTACTGAGTCCTGCTTTGCTGACTGTTGGAAGGAGGTTCCTTGGAGGTAGGTGCCGAGGGAATCTTGGGGCCATTCACCGAGTTGGAGTAGGTAGGTCCGGGTGCCTTCAACTGGGGGCAGTTATTCTTGAAGTGACTGGGGTCTCCGCAGTGCCAACAGGCATTTGCTGGCGGTTGGTTACTTGCAACGGAGGGTGCCTGAAGGGAGCTCTGACTCTGCTGACTGTAGCGCGATGGAGTGGGTCCAGATGGTTTATTGAAGCTTGGTCCCCTAGGTGGAAGCCCAAAGGGTCGAGCTCTCTGGTGACGTTCTTGCTGTTGAGCTCGGAGAACTTGGAATTTCCTCTTGAGGTGCCCTTTTTCTTCCTCTTTTGCCCTTTCCACTTGGATAGCTTTGTTGGAGAGGTGAGAAAAGTTGAGGAAGTCTTGGCTGGCGAGGATGGTCTTAAGCTTGGGTCTTAGTCCTTTCAGGAAATGGGCCATCTTCCTAGACTCGGTGCTGACATCGTCAGGCGCGTAACGGGCCACCTCGGTGAACTTGTGCACATACTCACTGACTGTTCTCCCGCCTTGAGTTAGCTCCTAGAATTCATCCTCCTTGAGTTGAACTATCCCCTGGGGTACATGGTGCTCACGGAAGGGTGTTTCGAATTCTGCCCAGGTAGCATCTCTGACGGCCTCACTAAAGGTGTCCCACCATGCTAAAGTCATTCCTGAAAGCTAATGAGCAGCCAGTTGGACACGCTAATTTTTGGGGCATCCGATGGCTTCCAGCTTCCTCTTGATCGTGCGAAGCCAGTCATCTGCATCGAGGGGATTGCTGGACCCCGCGAACGTGGGAGGCTTGAGTCTCAAAAAATCTCCCATCCTGTCCTGTGGCCTTCCACCACCTGGGCGCTGGTTTTCCAGACTTCTAGTGAGGACTTCAATGAGTCGGGTTTGGTTGGCTAGAACTTGGGCTAGGTCTAGTGGTAGATCCGGAGGTGCGGGGAGGTAGGTCTCACTCCCTTCTCCGCCAGCTTCTCCTTCGGCTCTCAGAGGAAAACCTGCTCCAATCCCGGAGGCGGTAGGCGTGGTTTTATCCGAAGCCATCTGCCATGGGAAGAGAGTCACTATCATGCATATGTCATTTTTCTTAACTAGTTATTTTATTCATTACATCAGGCCATTACATAATACAGCACACAGCTACCATAAGCTCATTACACGCGAGTGCTATCTAGGGTACTCCCGAACTCCTCTAAAGTGTCCCCAAATTCCTTGAGAAGGTCATCAAGGCTGGCTAGGGACATCTCCTCGGTGTCGGACGAGTTCCTTAACCCGGCAGGGGGTAGGGTTGGAGGGGCTTCTTCCTTCTGCTCAGTCTGACATCCTTGGCTTTTGGTCTTCTTGCGTATTTTTCTTGCGGGGGCGAGCTTCTTCAGTTTCTTGTCGTAATCCATCTTTAGGGTGCGGTAGGCCTCACGGGTATTGGTTTCCTCGCCTTCTGCTATTGCGAGGCTCTCTTGGAGGGACGCCTTTTCCCTTGAAAGTTCCCTGACTTTTTGCTCCAGGCTTTCCACCCGGGAGGTTAGGTGGGTGCAGTGGAGGGTGTGGTCATCATATTGGTTATCAAGGGTGTGAAGGTATCCAGCCATGTAGACGATGGTGGGATCATCCTCAATAGGATCTCCTCCTGACAGGGCCTGAAGTCTTTTCCTCCAGGTGGGGATATTCTTGTTGCTGGGTGGAAAGTAGCGAAGGGGGGTTTCAAAGATCACCTTGTTGTAGTTCTGGCATAGTTGTCGGAGGGCTGTTCAGGCAACATTCTGGCAAGTATCTGGAAAGCGGTATCCGGTAAAAGTGACTTGGAAAGAAGGATGGTTTGGATAGTTTCGGCTTTCTCCCAGGTAGACTGCCATAGAGCATTTCTCCATTCCGCTCTCGAGATACTCCTTCCAGACGTATTTCGGCTTCTTGCGGATTCCCATGCGGAGCGCACAGCTTCGCAACAGATGTGGGAACCCTTCCACCTCTGAGCAGTAGGATGTCCTAATGGCCAGAGAGTCTTCCATCTGGAAGAGGAAAAGAAGGGTCTGTTAAAACCGGGGAGGAGGAGAGAAGACAAGCTTGGGGAAAGAGGTATTTTCTTTTTAGGGCAAGTTTTAGGATCAGGGCTGCGACCTACGGCCAGTCCTATGGGCTCCGATACCACCTGAAGCGTCCCGATCCTTTGGGACTCAAATGTGATACAATTACTAGTCCCAGGAGGCTAGTAAACACATTCCTTACTTCAAATAGTACATAGTTTAGATAAAGGTTATTACAATACCGGGGTACAAGCTCCAGAGAGCCAAAATAAGAAGCGCAGAAGGAAAAATATACTGGCCCAAGCCACAGGCAGAACTGGGTGCAGACACAACCCTCTTAATCAAGCATAGCAGAAAAGAAGTCTTCGGCTGCTGAAAAACATAAATAAATCTGGGTGAATACACTAGGTATTCTGCAAGCCCACCCCGCTCCCGTAGAGAGAAAGAGACCTATAATATACATGCTTTATTTGGTGGAGTTTATGTCACTCTTCATTTTCTTAGAGGAAGGCAGTTGTTGTAGGTTTTCCCAAAGACTTAAAAGTAACCAAATACTCAACCACCACTGAGCTTCCCGCTCCCGTGGCCTTATTTTCTTTCTCAACACCTCCTTACCCACACATTTCCCTGTTCGTGGAACTCATAGAAAAATCTCTAATTGTCATACCATACCAGACTCGTCCATACCAGTGGACACGGACTATTCGAATAGGTTTCAACTCTGCGCAGAGGGGTACACTTTACCCACTAGCCCGATTTCTGCGATCTCACCGTCGCGAGACCCGAATGCCGGATCTCTTTCCTTCCTCGTACGTCCTAACCTTAACGGTTATCCGGAAGGAGTCAGGCCACCACCATGTCCAAACCGGACAAAACTTTCCCCCTCCTTATCCTCCCGGTGCTCCCCAGCCTTCATAACCCTGGGGTTGGACCGCACGAGTTCGGATTGAGTGACTGCCCACACAGTCTCGAGTGGTTGTACTATTAAGGAGTATAGGTAGTGAAAATGACAAGTCGGTCCTTATATGAGGGGACAATCCTTCTGCTCACGCCTAAACCAGCTGAGCCAACACCTTAGGCCCTCCCCTAAACCAGGGAGTCCTTGATCATCCCACTCCCAAGGTGATGAGGGTGAGTACCCTTCATCGTGTAACCTTTTTGAAAAGAGACCTTATTTGAAGAAACACATTGCCCTTTTTCCCAATCCACATTTCGTATCCAGAATATATATGTCAGTGCGGGCCATCTCTTACTCACAATGCAATTATCCCACCCTGAATTCCCGGCCTAGGCAGTGGTAGAGAGAATAGGTAATTTATGCATCAAGGGAAGGATGGACTTGCCTTCGTCGAAGCTTTCCTGGCACAAAAGATCTACTTCCGGGAGATCAGGCTCCGGCCCTTCTTCCGGGGCTACGGGTTCTGGATCCGCGGTCCCCGCTTCTTCTATTAAAACAGTCAATAAACAATACATCAACAGTAGTCTACTAATTGTAGTGTGTCATTTACCAACATTATTATTACTTAGGACTTTAGAAATTATTTAGATAATTTTTGGTGCATAAAATATTGAAGTAAACTAATTAAATGAGAAAAAGGTGAAGAAAAGAAAAGGAAAAGGGATTTCTTCTCTGATGGGCCGGGGGGAAGGTTTTCGGCCCAGCCAGGCGCGGGGCAGGCGCGCGCGAGGGCGCCGGCCCAGCTACGGCCCACGGGCGAGGGAGACGGCGCGGGCGCGCGGGAGCGACGGCGTCACTGTGGGTCCACTTGTCAGCGAGAGCGGAGGGGGGTAACGGTGCGACGGTCTGACGGCGCGGGTGAACCAGCCGAGCGGGGAGAAAAGCCGGTCGCCGGTGGGCTCGACGGCGATTCGTCGCCGGTGGCCCGGTTCTTGGTCCACGGGGAGGTGGCTTAGCACGGGCAGGGGCTGGCGATCCTAGGGGTAGGCTTAATTTGGCTAGAGGGGGTCGAGAGGGGGCTGTCCGCGGGGAGGTGTCAGAGCTCCGCGGCGGGGATCACCGCCAGTGGGCTTTGGGTGAGGGACTGGGGCGGGGAAATGGTGCTTTGCGTTCGCGGCATTGTGAGGAAGCTGCTCGGTTCACTTAATCGCTCGCTAGACCAACGGAGAGGGAGAGAGAAGAGGGGGAAGACGGCGGCGCTTCACGAATTGCGCTCGGGCGAGGGGAGGAGGGGAGTGGCCGAGGCCGGTGCGGAGAAGGAGGTGCCCGGGGCGACCTTTTTATAGGCGCCCGAGGGGAGGGGAGCGGCGGAGCTCGGCGGGCGCCGGTGAGGTGCACAACACCGGCATTAATGCCGCACAGCGGCGCCGATGAGACTCCACAGCGGAGCGGTACTGGGCAAGGACGTTGGTCAAGCGGTGAGGACGGGGCGGTGCCGAACTCTTCCTGTGCGGCGAGGGGATGGGCGAGGGGACGGCGATGGAGGGGACGGCGGTGAGGGGACGGCGGTGCGTCGTACGCGAGGAAGACGACGCGGCTGACCGGTGGGGCCGGTCTGCCCGTGAGAGGGAGCGCGCGAGCGAGAGGGGCTGGCGGGTGGGGCTGGCTTGTCAGCGAGAGAGAGTGAGGGGAGCGCGCAGGCGGCTTCGCGCGCGAGCGGGCCGGCTAATGGGCTGAGGGGGGGGAATGCGCGGGCGCGGGGGAGGGGGGAGGCGGCCGCGACATGGGCCAGAATTGGCCCAGCAGGGGGAAGAAGAGTTTTTTTCTTTTTCCTTTTTATTTTTAACAACTCATTTCTATTTTTGTTTCTTTTCTTTTTGAACAAATCATTTAGTGGATAATCTAGGTGTTGGAAAATAAAATCAAAGTGAGGTGCTTGTGATCAAACAAAGTGTATGCATATGATGGCAAAAATCTAAGGGAGTTTTGGGATAGAAGATAAGAAGGGGGGATTAGGGTTTCAAACCTGGGTTAGAATTTTGGGATGTTACATTGGGGAAGAGAAAGGTTTTGTTGAAGGCCGAGGCAGCTAGTCCTTCATCATCGGAGTCGGATGAAGAGCAGTCCTATAGTTCTTCATCGGAGTCCCATTCTTTTCCAATCTGCGCCTCGCCCTTTGCCTTCCCGTAGTTATTCTTCCTTTCCTTCTTCCCATTCTTTTCTTGTGCCTGGTCATTGTCATTATCGGGATATTGTGCTATGAAATGACCAGACTTACCGCACTTGAAGCAAGAGCGCTTTCGCCTTGATTTGTTCTTGTTGGGGTACTTCGTGCGTCCCTTCAAGGTGGTCTTGAAACGCTTGATTATAAGCGCCATTTCGTCCTCGTTGAGCCCGACAGCCTCCACTTGTGCTACCTTGCTAGGTAGCGCCTCCTAGCTGTTGGTTGCTTTGAGAGCAACGGGGTGCGGCTCATAGAGAGGAAGCAATCCATTTGCAGCATCGTCCACTTATCTCGCTTCCTTCACCATCATGCGCCCGCTTACAAATTTTCCGAGAATTTCCTCGAGCGTCATCTTGGTGTACCTGGGATTCTCATGGATAAGATTCACAAGATGAGGATCAATAACGGTAAAAGACATTAGCATGAGTCGGACGACGTCATGATCCGTCCATCTTGTACTCCCATAGCTTCGAACCTTGTTGACCAGGGTCTTGAGCCTGTTGTAAGTTTGAGTTGGATCCTCTCCCCTTATCATGGCAAACCTCCCCAGCTCGACTTCCACCAGTTCCATCTTGGTAATCATGGTGGCATCATTACCCTCGTGAGAGATCTTGAGGGTATCACATATTTGCTTGGCATTGTCCAAGTCGCTCGCTTTGTTGTATTCATCCTTACATAGAGATGCTAGCAAAACAATAGTAGCTTGGACATTTATATGTATTTGCTCATTAATGAATACATGAGTGTCAGTGCTATCGAAATGCATTCCATTTTCAACAATTTCTCAAATACTAGGATGGAGGGAAAATAAGTGACTACGCATTTTATGACTCCAAAATGAATAGTCCTCTCCATCAATGTGTGAGGGTTTTCCAAGTGGAATAGATTGTAAATGGGCATTCGAATTATAAGGGATGCGAGAATAATCAAAAGAATAGTTTTGATTAACCGTTTTCTTTTTCGACGAAGAGTCTTCGTCGTCGTCATCCCTTGGTGAAGAGGAGGAGGCGTTGCTGTCGTAGTAGATGATCTTCTTTATGCGCCTCTTCTTCTTTCCATCCCTCTTCTGGTGACTTGAGCCTGAGTTAGTGGGCTTGTCGTCGTTTGTCTCGTTTACGTAGAGGGTCTCCTTCTCCTTGTCATTGATCACCATCCCATTACCTTTAGGATCCATCTCTTCGGGCGGTTAGTCCCTTAATGAAGAGTACGACTCTGATACCAATTGAGAGCACCTAGAGGGGGGTGAATAGGTGATCCTGTAAAAATCAACACTAAATGGCACAAACTTGGTTTATGAAATGTTAGTGGAATCAACCAAGGTGCTATGTCTAGAGAGAAAGAGATGACTTCTTCACTTAATTGCTCTTCACAAAGTGAGTATTAAACTTAGAGCAATTATCAAGTGAGTAGAAGCAGAGAGAATCGCACACGAATAACAACAGATGACACAACGATTTTATCCCATGGTTCGGCCAAGTAGAACACTTGCCTACTTCCACGTTGTGGCGTCCCAATGGACAAGGGTTGCACTCAACCCCTTTCAAGCGATCCAATGATCCACTTGAATAACACGGTTTACTTCATTATAGCAGATGTTCCCTTTGTGAGGAATCTCCACAAGTTGGAGCCTCTCACCCTTACAATATTGATCACAATGAAAACCACAAAAGTAAGGGAGGGAATAGAAACACACGCAAGAGCTAGAGTCACAGCAACGACATGCACACAAGTCAAGAAACGAGCACACAAACACAGCGCAACGAGTTTACAACTCAACAAGTGCTCAAATATCAATCACAATGATCCGGATGTGTGCTTGTGGAGTCTAAACGTCTTAGGATGTTCAATGGATGCTTGGTGTTCTGCTCCATGCGCCTAGGGCACCCTTTTAGAGCCCTAAGGCAGCTAGGAGCCGTTGGAGCTCCATTTGGTAGGCAATTCTTGCCTTCTGTCCGTGGGCGCACCGGACTGTCCGGTGCACACCGGATAGTGATTAGTACGAGCGCAGGACGCAGCAGAGAATCGCCTTATTGGCTGGTTTCCTTTTTTGTGGGGCACCGGACGGTCCGGTGTGCCATATGACCTTTGGCTCTTGGTCAACGTGGCAGGTAGCCGTTGCACGAATGGTACACCGGACTATCCAGCGCCTCGTGCGGACTGTCCGGTGAATTATAGCCGACGTAGCCAAGAAAACCCGAGAGCAGAGAGTTTGGCAGACCGTGCACCGGACTGTCCGGTGGGTGGCACCGGACCATCCAGTGCTGCACAATCGAGCACCTTTTCTACGTTCCTTCCTTTGTCTTCCTTTGATTCTTTTGGACTTCACTTAGTTGAGTCCCTGGCACTTAGACAAGTATGTTTAGCACATAAAACAACTGACTAAGTGTGTAGAACTTACCTTTATTCTTGATCCATCTAGATATACCTTTGCTTAAATTTTGTTAGTTCTCACCTAGTGTGTTGTGCATCTAATCACTAAAATAATATAGAAATAGCCTAAGGGCACATTTCTGTTTCACTTAGTAGTAAAATTATATTCATCTGTTAAATTTAAGAATATGCACTTTAAGTTTAATTGGATAAATATTTGGATATAAATTCAAATATGAGATATTCACTTTGTGTTCGTATTCTAAAAAGATATGCATTCAAAAATCTAAATTAAAATATGACAAACTATGATACCTGGAATTGATTCTAGGGCTGGACGAAATACTCGTGGCTCGATAACTCGGCTCGATTCGGCTCGTTAGTAGCTCGGCTCGACTCGGCTCGTTTTAATTTAGCGAGCCAAGCTGACATTCTAGCTCGGTTCTCTAATGAGCCAGCTCGGGTTAGCTCGTGAGCTAGATCGCGAGCCAAATGAGTCAAGCCACAACACAAGTTTGTCTAGTCGTTTGTGTCGTCTCCTCTCATAGTCTTGTGTTCTCGTAGTTATGATCTCTGATATGGACATGTGTGGATGTGCCATGTGCTTAAATATTTGTATTATTGCATGGCTATATACCTACATTGCATATTTAATATTTGATTATTGGTTATGGTTTTGTGAACTTTGTTTTCTAGTTAGTGCTGTGCAATGAAATGTTACATATTTGTGAAATAGATGATGAATTGCTTTATAATGATACTTGTTGCTAACTTATTTTAATAAAAAGGTTTGTAAATATGTAAGTTAATACATATTTGGTTATTCAATTTAATATTGAAAGGTAGAAGCTAGGACGATAATATGATAATAATATTATAAAGGTCATTATAGTGTTAAACACTTAAATATTATTGAAAGCTACAAGCTACAAGCTAAGCTGGCTCGTTATAGTAACGAGTCGAGCTGGCTCGATATCCACCCATACTTTCCATGTGAATCCACCATGTTTCCATCTCTAGCCACATGAGCGTGTGCTAGGGAGAAGCGAAGTATTATGGAACTTTTGTAAGCAAGCTGTCTTAATGAGATCAATAACGAAAACAAAACTAACATCATTAGGCACTCTACTGTTGAGACCAAGTGGCTTCATAAACTCCTTATCATTTTACTTTTACGGAAATATAATATCGTCTATCTTGATGTGAGATCGAGTGGATTTATAAACTCCTTATCATTTTGCCGATCAAGAGACAACTAAGGTCCATCACAAAGCTAAAAATTCTGTAGTCGGAGGAAACGTGAGTCGTGTGCCTGCTGTCGGACCATGTTGATTTTTTTATGTTTTTTTTTATATAAACGTGAGTCGCGTGCCTGCTAAAGCTTCATAAACTCCTTATCACGTTTCCTCCGACTAAGGTTCTATCTTGATGTAATGAATAATTACATGTTTAGGTGTTGTCTTCATAGAATTATAAAACTAGCATCCTGTCGATTATCCAGCAATCGACAAAGTATGTATCGGCTAATGAATGGCCGACAACCTACGTGTGACAGATTTAGAGTAGAATACCGGAGACTTGGCTACTGTTGGTGCGTCCGACAGCAGGCACACGACTCACGTTTCCTCGGAGTTGAGTCTGTACTAGTGTAGTGCACCTATGCTAGTGCGCAACAGGCAGCAGCCGCCCACTGGCACGGTAGCATGGTGACCCGCCTGTATGCACAACGGTATACTAATAACAATAATCTCCTTAGCACACAAGATGACCGCGTGGCCTAATGGATAAGGCGCTCGCCTCCGGAGCGGGAGATTGTGGGTTCGAGTCCCATCGTGGTCGATGTTTTTTTTTATCCTGCATTTATTTTTTTTTGGGCGGAAAAGAAGAAGACAATTCAAGTGCCAATCTTTTCTCTCAGCCCACCGACCCTAGCATTGTTCATGGGCCGCCATCAGATGCTTTTAGCCCCGAAACAGTTCCAGTAACAAACGTGGTCATCCGAAGGCCCAGCGGCCGCGGCCATGGGCTGCCCATTACGTAATCGCCACGTGCCAAATACGTAATAGTAGTACACACCTTTACGTTACGACTTTACGAGTTAATGCAACGTATTCTAAATGTTCGAGACTATGGTAGGGAACTTCTCAAAAATAATAATAATACTAATAAATGGTCGTTTTTTTATATCGAGCATCTTTTAACAATACCCTGTAAAGGATGATTATTCCAAGTTTGGAGAAACGCAGTTACGTACCATGGATTTGCTTCACTTTTATTTAAAATCGGAATTGATCCTCTCAAATATGCCAGCTGCTTAGACCATTGCTAAAATAATTAGTTTGTACTCTAAAGATCACGGTGATATCGACGTCCGCGTTTTCAGGGGTCCAAATTAACATCACTTTTGGTTCTACATACACGTTGCCACCTTGTTAGCTACTGTAGTACTTATCATATGCTTTCGTATGGCAGAGGGGAACCTTCGGTTTGAAGAATCAAAATCTTATTCTAGATGTCTATAAATTTGGTAGAATGAACCAATTTTTAATATTATTACTAATTATTAGATTATGAGCAATGAACTGGTGATTGATCAACTTATTATATTTCATAAACCAAAATAAAAAAAGTGAGGAGTGCGAAAATGACATGTATAGTTTGAACACGCACCGGGAATAAGGCGTTTTTCTTCTCCCTGGAAATGTGTGGCGTGGCGTCCAGTTGAACCACCGACCCAACACAGCTTCGGTCAGGTCAGCGGAGGCGTGCCGTCCTGCCAACTCCTACTGGTGGTGGTGCCGCCGCTCCACATGGCATGGCCTTCAACACGCAGCCTGCCTGTGTAGGGAAACGTGATTAAAAATCGTTTATCTATAATAATAATAATAATAATAATAATAATATAGTAATAAAAAAAGAGGTGGTTGGATGAAATGGCTCGTTCTAATCCATAGGCAAGGCAACAAATAAAGCAGCTAGCCTAGCTAGCTGTAGGCGAGAGTAGTACGCGTCTAAGCAACCTACCGGTGACGATGGATACCGCGTGGCCGGTTTCTGTCTCTCCTGCCTGTCTCTCTCTATATACATATAAATAGAAACGAATAATGGGGGATTTCCAGATCATCGTCCGTCCAATCCATCCATTCATCTACACACGCAGTTGCAGCACATACAGCTAGCTAGCTCGTTACTGTTTTTGCAGCTGATCTGATCGACCGACGCGACCCACCGATCACGATCATGAGCTACCAAGCGGGCTACCCACCGCCGGGCCAACAGGCCTACGGCGCGCCTCCGCCGGCGTACGTCGCGCCACCGCCGGCGTACCCGCCAACGGCCCAGGACGGCGGCGCGGCGTACTACGGCCAGCAGCAGACAACCACCACCAGCAGCAGCCGCGGCGGCGACGGTTTCTGGAAAGGATGGTGAGGGCTTATATAACTTATTAATTGACTCCAACCACAGAAGCTAGATAGATAGAGATGATGCGTTCTGATCACCTGCTGCATGCTTGGCTTTGCTCATGCAGCTGCGCCGCCATCTGCTGCTGCTGCGTCCTCGACATGTGCTTCTGAGGACATATCGTCGATCGATCGACGACGGCCAGGGCATGCTAGCTAGCTGATGACCGGCCGGTACGTGCGTGGTTGATGATCACCATCATGTGCTGCTCTAGTAGCTGCTGTGTCATTATATATTACACATCGTGTATACATATATACGTATACGTACGTACTCGTACGTCTTCGAATTCATTCCTGTGGTTATTGTATTATACATATGCAGCACACTTTGTACTCGTACCCGTGTCTGTGTCGTGTATTCAATTGTCGAGACATTCTTTTACGATTCTAATGTATGTAGTATTAATTACATGCTATATATATATTCCGTTCCGTGATACTATCAACAATACTTCTCCGGCAGCGGCAGAGCTGACTCCATTTCATCCAGTGTAATTAACTCAAAAGTTAACAACCCCACCCCACCCCCCTTCTTGTAGTGTGTTTCGTTGACCAGTGGACAAAAATGGAGCGGATCCATTCTTATTTTCTGGATCTTTGGTCTCTAACGAAAGAGTAGCTAGCGAAGTGGCTCTTGGAGTCTCCATATGAAAATATATCATAATTTCATAAATAGTTGGGATGCTGCTGCTCTACTAAAACGATTGGACGCAAGTCCTCCCCTCTACACTCATATGGCTCTCCAACCAAACAAAGAACGTAACGGCTCCGCTCTATTCTACTCTTCTACCAAACAAAGGGTCCTTTTAGCATGGCTGACGGCTCTCGCTCTGTCTCATCGTGAAGCTCTGCCAAAACGATAAAAAACGGCTTCTCATTGACAGCACTAAGAGCTAGAGTTGTTTTGCGTTGGGAGCCAGAGCACAAAAAATATAGCTTCTACTAGCTCCTACATTTTACTCATACATTATTTGAAACGAACACAAGAGAAACCGTTTTGTCCAAACGAATTGCAAAACTGGCTATGGCTCCTCTAGAGAAGCCAAGGAGCCAGAGCTGAAGCTGTCACTAGTACACAGAAGCTCTATAGTGGCGGTTCTAAACCTATTTACACAGGCGTTTTTCAGTACCGCCAGTGCTAGGGGTCAGTGGAAATCAGCATTTCCACTGGCGGTTATTTTGGAACCGCCAGTGAAAAGTGCATTTTCACTGGCGGTTTTCTTAAGGAACCGCCAGTGAAAAGTGCATTTCCACTGGCGGTTCCTTAAGAAAACCGCCAGTGAAAATGCACTTTTCACTGGCGGTTTTCTTTATTTAGCCGCCAGTGGAAAGTTTTCCCGCCTTTTTTCAAAATTTCAAACAATACTGAATTATATATATATTTATTTACACACACACAAACATATATATATATAGATCTATATTGATATTGAAAGCAACATGAAATTAAATTCTATCATACATTTATATACATCAAAGTATTCTGTTTACAACCATATATGCTTCATGCATTCTATACATCATAAGTTTTCACCTAAGCTCTAATAACTATCTCGGCTAAGAGATAATCTACTAATTTCTGTTAGTATTCTAAACTCTGGCAAAGCTAATGTCCCGGAAGCATCGTGATATTTTCCTTCTGCGGGTATGACCTCTTTCAATATGAATGTGCAGAGGTCCTCGACTATGCCATACAATGCAGCTTCGGTCAAGTTCTCCGGGTTTCCTCGTTGAAATTGCTGTAAAGGAATTTTATAAACATCATCTATTTATACACATTTGCATCTTTAATGACATAAATACATACTTGACTATTACTAATAATACCTTGTCAGGGTTCGTGACGTATCGTCCGTTCACTCTCATGAACTCGCACGCATAGAATCCACATAGGACTGATCCTTGTGGTTGCTTGTGGCACTACATAACGGGAGATTGGTTATTTAGTTGCAACATTGTGTATGATATGTATTCATAAAATCACATACTTACCGGCCAGTGATGATGGATTTCTAGTGGCACGCGTTGTTTCGACAGGTCGTACTTTCCACCTTTAAACTTATAAAACCTAAAAGCCCTGTGATCTCAAATAGAATCACCATGTTATTCTCAAATTTTAATCGATAAAAGTATGCATGCATAGAAAAGGCTTACAGCTCTAAGATGCTGAGGAATGTTGCATATGTCGAAGGGTCGAAGTTTAAGGAGTCGAGCACCAGCACCTTTCCAACCTTAGGATAAATGAGGAAGCATATCCAGTGGTCCCTGTACGAATCAAATTTGTGATGCATGTGTATTGAAATTATTAATTTTATTTAATGCAAAATCACACTTACTTAAAGTTGTACGGGGCCATTATGGCTTCCCTGTCTTGAAATTGAAGCATTGCATGTCCTATGTAGGTGGCGTATCGAGCTTCAAAATCCTTCTTCATATCCTTTATACGCTTCTCAACTTCTTCGTCCGTCTTTCCCCGTAATTCATCGTTGTCTTTCCCGATTCTAAAAGTGTGGCTTTCCTCGGATATAAGTATTGGGTTGAGATACCCAACCCTTTTACTGGCACTAGCATTGGGCTTGGTACCGTAAAGGATCTCCTGCTGATCATGTTGCATTCTGCAAGTCACACGTGCATGTCAGATATTGAAATTTTATACAGCTCACTAATAATAACACACATATGTGGAAGTATGAGCGACACTTACAATGCAAACATCGTTACAAGTTGCACGTCGAGTCTCTGAAGGTTCATCATTAACCACATGTCCTCGAATGTAACAACGGCCTTTTGGTTCGAACCAATAAAAGCATGGTCTGGTATATGCACACTGATGGTGTCGATGCCAACCGATGATGCCCGCATGTACCAGTCATGCAACCTTTTAACACCAGCCGGGACCTTTCTTAGTTTCTCAAGAGGTAGCAGAGGTCTGCCCGGCACATATTTTTTAGGCACGTTTTTGTAATCTGCCTTAGTTGGCTTCTTTATCTTTGCGGCCATTGCCTCAGCCTTTTTTGCAGACTCCTCGTGCTCGGCCAAATCAACAGTTTGTGACGTGAGGCTCCGTCCAATCCCTTTCAAAAACCGAACTGTGCCAGCAGTAGTAGCTTTACTCTTCTTTTTCTGATACGGGGACACCAATTTTGGAATAGGAAGTTTAGATTTCTTTGATGGCCTTGGATCGTTTGATGGCTGTGGAGAAGGTGGATCCCTTGATGGTGGCGTAGACAGTGGGTCACCAAGAGGATGGGGAGGAGAAGGTGGTGGAGCCCTGAATGGTGATGCTTGTGGCGGAGACAGTGGGTCAGAAAAAGGATGAGGAGCAGCATGTGAAGTTTGAGGAGGTGAGGATGACGGATGTACAATAGGAGCAAAAATTTGAGAAGGCGGAGACGGTTGGGCCTGCGACGCCTGCGGCGAATTCGACCAATCAAGCAAATCGACATCCCTTCGAGGCCAAAGGATAAAATTCTTGATAGCTTGTCCAAGTTTCTCGATACCTTCGGGCCCAGGGATGTCTAGCATGTCGTCCTCGGATCCTTGGACGACCGTCGTCACTTCTACTTTGCAATAATCATCTGGAATATCGTTTCCATGGAACTTGCGTCCTGGGATCGCAAGGCCTGTGGCTACTTTCTTTGTACGTTTATTGTTAATACCATATCTTATAACCAGTGCGCACGCCACAGGCCTTGTGATGTCATCAACTGGATAACGGTCCTTATTTCCCGTTGAAGCAACAGAGCTTGGTAATGTCGTACAATCTGTGGAAGCCGGCGGTTGAGCTGCTGGAATTATTTGTATTTGTGGAGTGGTCATCTGTTGAACAGACATCGCACTCTCCAACTGTTGCATCAATTCTGGAGGAGGATTCGATAGCATTTGAGACATCATGGCTTTGAACTCTTTCTTGGCCTCCAACTTAAAATAATCCGCCATCTCTTCCTTGTATCGATCACGTTTCCTGTACAGACCTTCCCACTGTTGTCCGAATCCTTCCTTCCATCCTTCCTTAGACGAGATTCCTCGTACACGGCCAGGATGCTCAGGGTTACCGAGACCAGCCGTTAGGATGTCTCTTTCCCTTTGTGGCTTAAAAGTTCCTTCGCTCTGCTTAGCTGCCATTGTATATATGTTTTTTGCCGCTTCTTCGACAATGGGATCATCAAAAGATACACCGGTCTCGGTTTCCCTTGGTTTTCTAGCACGGAGCCAATTTGCCGCCCTTTCACCAAGTTGCTCGGACAGCGTCGGCAACCCTGCGGCCTTCTTCTCGGCGTCTTCTTGTCTCCATTTAGGAACCTGACGCTTGTAACCACCTGTGCCTAGGTGGTGGCGGTACTTGTTCTTCTTTGATAGTTCAGAATTTGCCTCACTTAGAGATATGAAATCAGGGCTGCTCCTCTGCTCTAAAAATACTGCCCACTGACCTGCTGAGATTTTATATTTTTTGGTCGGGTCCAGACCTTTCTTTGCAAACTTTGTGTTCATCTTAGACCTCCAGTTTCGGAAATTTATCGCAAGCTGCTTCATCGTGTATTCCTTCACGAGTTCTTCTGAACCCCGAGGCAGAACGAACCTCATTAATAGCTTATTCCATATTTGATTCTTGACATCATCTGACACATCTCTCCACTGTCGTATTGTTATGTCAAGATTATCTCTAACTAAAAACCCAAGTGCATTCCGGAACTTAGGTAGTGCCTCTTCTGGAGCAAGGGGCTGACCTTTCGGGCTCACGTCTGAGATTTTGTATGTTTTGTCGGGAAACTTGTTCAG